>NC_079191.1:116869122-117194122 GCF_029499605.1 Hyla sarda
TTACCACCAAAATAAAGTAGAATATGTCACGAAAAAACAATCTCAGAATCAGAATATTTGGTAAAAGCGTTTTCGCGTTATTGATTTGTAAAGTGACGGTGGTCAGAATTGCGAAAAAGGGCTCAGTCCTTAAGGTGAAAAAGGGCTGCGTCCTTAAGGGGTTAAAGGGGTACTCCGGTAAAAAACTTTTTTCTTTTAAATCAACTGGTGGCAGAAAGTTAAACATATTAGTAAATTACTGCTATTAAAAAAATCTAAATCCTTCCTGTACTTATTAGCTGCTGAATACTACAGAGGAAATTCTTTTCTTTTTGGAATGCTCTCTGATGACCTCACAAGCACGGTTCTCTCTGCTGACATTATTATAATAATAAGTCATTATTTATTGTTGTCCTTAGTGGGATTTGAACCCAAGTTCCCAGCACTGCAAGGCAGCAGTGCTAACCACTGAGCCACCATGCTGCCCTTAGCATACATCTGCTATGCATACATCTGCTATGCATAGTTGCTAAAATGGACAGAGATGTCAGCAGATAGCACGGTGCTCGTGATGTCATCAGTGTTCCAAAAAGAAAATAATTTCCTCTGTAGCATTCAGCAGCTAATAAGTACTGGAAGGATTAAGATTTTTTAATAGAAGTAATTTACAAATATGTTTAACTTTCTGCCACCAGTTGATTTAAAAGAAAAAAGGTTTTCCCCGGAGTAACCCTTTAACGACCATGGACGTGTATACACATCCAGGCAGGATGAACATTCCCTCACCAGGACGTGTATACTCGTCCATGGTTCACGTGGGTGCTGCCTAGTGCACCCACGAGATCGCGGCAGGGACTCGGCTGTAACACACAGCCGGGACCCTGCCACACTGCCGAGACCAAAGTAAACGTCGGTCTCGGCAGTTTAACCCTTACAGCCGTGGTCGGAAGCGACCACGAGCTGTAAGGAGTTTTGACAGAGGGAGTGGGCTCTCTTGTAGCACCTAACAACGATCGCGGGTGCTGCTGGTTACCTGGGCAGCCAGGGGTCTTAACAATGACCCCCAGGTCTGCCCTGGTTATTGCCAGAGGCACATCCTGATATGCTGCCTGCTAGTGTAAAACCAACAGGCAACATATATCTGCAATGCGTTGGAATACTAAGTATTCCAAAGCATTAAAAAAAAAAAAGTGAAAAAAATATAAAATAAATAAAAGTGTAAAAACAATAAGTATAAAAAATAGTGTAAAAAAAGTGTAAAAAGAATGTAAAAAAATAAAATAAAAATACATTTATTAATTAAATATAATGAAAAATAAAAATGTATAATGTGTAGGATCACACGACGCACACGTAATATGCTGCGGATGCCCGCCAGCAGTCACAATAATGAGCTCCCTGCTGCGGCTGGGTAGCTTTGTGTGTCCACTCATAGTGGCGGATTTCCCGCCTGCAGTCATGAGCGGACTCACTGTGCTACCCAGCCACAGCAGTGATCTTGCCCTTGTGACTGCTGGGGGGCATCCGCGGTGGGAAATATGCTGCGGATGCGCTCTGTGACCCTAAACTGCGTCCCGTTCAAACTGCGTTTCCGCAGTGTTAGAGGTATCCGTCAGCATCACGTCAAAAAGAGTGATGCTGACGTATACTGTAGCAGCTCCATTCATTTCTGAATGAGACTACTACAGTATACATTGGCATCCCTTTTTTGACATGGCAACAGACACCTATATTGCAGAAACGCAGTATGAATAGGGACTATTCATACAATGATGTCCTGAAAGCCAAAGGGGGGGCTCCTATCCTTCTTGGTCCTACCAGGCGGTCAGGCAACCAGATATGGCCTAAGTAGGGGTACTGCCAAGCCCGGGACAAACAGCGTGATAAAATATGGGCGCATTTCCTCCATTTCAAAAGCGACTTACCAAAATTATGTCCCACAAATAAAGAATTTGTGGAAAAAACCCTAATTGCAATTTTTTCCACTGACATTAAAATAATTCTAGCCACACAATAAGGGCTCAATGTACTCACTTTTGCCCTAGGTGAATACTTTAGGGGGTGTAGTTTCGAAAATGGGGTCACATCTGGGGGTGCGGTATTGTTCTGACAGCTGGAATGCTTTGCAAGATGAAGTGCGGCCTATAATATGTCTAATGATATCCTGAAAGCCAAATGGTGCTCCTCTTCTTTTGGGTCCCACCGTGTGGCCATGCAACCAAATATGACCTAAGCGGGGATATTACCGAAGATGGGACAAACAGCATAATAAACTATGGGTGCATTTTCTACTTTTCAGATACATTGTACAAAAAATATGTCCCACAAATGATGCATTTGTGAAAAAAAAAGAAAATTTAAATGTTTCCACTGACTTTGTATCCATTCCAGCCACACAAAAAAGACTCAAACTACTCACTTTTGGTCTAGATGAATACTTAAGGGGGTATAGTTTCCAAAATGGGGTCACTTGTGGGGGTTCTGTATGGTTCTGGCAACTAAAACACTTTGCAGGCATGAATTGCGGCCCATAATCCATTCGGCCTAAAAGGATGCCCTGAAAGCCAAATGGCGCTCCTCTCCTTCTGGGTCCTACCACGCGGCCAAGGAACCAAATAAGGCCTAAGCGGGGTATTTCCAAACACGGACTTTTATATTTTAAATGCACCTTATAATAAAATATAGGGTGCATTTCTTGATTTCTTGCAATATCAGTAGTGATGTACAAAAAAATATGATGTATTTGTGAAAAAATGCAAATTTTGAATTTGTAACACTGACATTGTAATAATTCCTGCCAAAAAACTATGGTGTTAAAATACTCACTGTACCCCCTAGCGAATACATTGAGGGGTTTAGTTTTTAAAATGGGGTCATTTGGGGGGGGGGGGTGTTCCTATGTTCTACCACCTTCAAATTTCTGCAAACCTTGCATAGCACATAAAAAAAAGATGTACTTTTCAAATTTTCAAAATTTTCAAAATTTCAAGTTAAATTGTTAGTCTTCTAATTAATTTAAAATGTTAATTAAAAACCAAACAAATGCTGTCAAAATAAAGTAGACATCTGAAAGTATAAGTTTCATAAACTATTTGGTCAGTAAGTATAAATATACGCAACCTATTAGTGTTAAAATAGCAAAAAATCTAAATTTTTTTTAAATGTCATGATTTTTTGCATTGAAAAAAAAAACCTACAAATGATATCGGCTTACTTTTACTATGTACATGAAGGACAACTTGTGACAAAAAAACAATGTCAGAATTATCGCTATTGGCAAAACTTTACAAGAGTTATTCTCTAATAAAGACAGACATGCCCGGTTTGAAAAAACAGGCCTGGTCTTTTAGGGGTGTTCAGGTTTACTTGTGCTGGTCCTTAAAGGGGTACTCCGGTAAAAACCTTTTTTCTTTTAAATCAACTGGTGGCAGAAAGTTAAACATATTTGTAAATTACTGCTATTAAAAAATCTTAATCCTTCCTGTACTTATTAGCTGCTGAATACTACAGAGGAAATTCTTTTCTTTTTGGAATGCTCTCTGATGACATCACGAGCACAGTTCTCTCTGCTGACGTTATTATAATAATAAGTCATTATTTATTGTTGTCCTTAGTGGGATTTGGACCCAAGTCCCCAGCACTGCAAGGCAGCAGTGCTAACCACTGAGCCACCATGCTTACCTTAGCATACATCAGCTATGCATAGTTGCTAAAATGGACAGAGATGTCAGCAGAGAGCACTGTGCTCGTGATGTCTTCAGTGTTCCAAAAAGAAAGGAATTTCCTCTGTAGCATTCAGCAGCTAATAAGTACTGGAAGGATTATGATTTTTTAATAGAAGTAATTTACAAATATGCTTAACTTTCTGCCACCAGTTGATTTAAAAGAAAAAAGGTTTTCACCTGAGTACCCCTTTAAGGGGTTAACACATTTATATATATATATATATATATATATATATATATATATATTGTAAATGCTATATTCCCTTGTAAAAATCCATGGCAATTCCACAACACTGTAGTAATGCTGTAAATAAGAAAATCTGCATCATGTCCTAAATAATACACTTGTGGATGGGGTTTTTGTTGCAGATTTTTGGTGTATACTATGTGCTGAAAATCTGCAACTAATCTGCTTTGTCTGCTGTTTTATATAGAGATGAGTGAATTTCTGATAAATTGGATTTGGCCGATTGGCGGAATTTTCGAAAAAAAAATTGGTTTGGTCCAAATTTATTTGCAGCGAATCGCTATTAAAAAAAGCTATTTCTGGCCTACAGAGGGGCTCTATAGTAGTGTAGAACACTTTGCCTTGTCCTAACACGCATAGGGAGTGTGCTGTGTTAGTGAAATTATACTGTTATTCAGTATGATATGCAGATTACAGGCATCGCTATTAGAATCATGGATGGATGTGGCAGATTTTTAATGTAATTTTTATTTAATTGAATTAGAATTTATTAATGTAATTATCTTTTTGATTACTCATTCTGGTGAGCATCGAGTTGGCGGTCCTCCCTTCAGTTTGGCTGCCCAGAAGTCCAGTAGATCTACAAGGTGTGTTGGCATGGTCATATCAAGGTATGCCACCACCTGCTGGTTCAGGTCATTCTCCAAGTCTACCTGCTGCTGATGAGTCAGACCTGCGAGAGGATGAACGATAGCACTGATAGGCATCGGCCAACTGACTATGTAGGATATTTCTCTAGTAGGTCAGTTTGTCCTCCATCTCAGTGGGTGTAAAAAAGGCTCCCATTTTGTGCCGGAAGCAGGGGTCCAATAAGGTAGAGAGCCAGAAGTCATCTCGCTGCCGAATGGTGACAATTCGGCTGTCACTATGCAAGCAACTGAGCATGCACCGTGCCATTTGTGCCAGTGACTCGGAGGGACCCCTCCCCTGCCTCCATCTGCATTGCATACTGCCACTGTGTGTCTGGGTCCTCTGCCTGGCCTTCCTCATAACCCTCTAGCTCCTCTGGCTGCTCCTGCTGCTCCTCTCCAGTCAGATGACTAGAAAAACCACCCATTTCATGAAACCTAAACTGTGCTCCACTGTGCCCTTCCCCCCCCTCCTCCTCCTCCTCCAGTTCAGCCCCCACAAGGCTCATGTGCCATGAGATGTAGGCTCCACGTCTCCAGTGCCCTGACCAGTATGCTTAAAAAAGTATGTTTGCAACACCAGCCAGTGAGTACTTTTGGCTGTCCTTTCACAGTATCTAGGCCCCTAAGACTTCATCAGGAACAAAATGGTACAACACTTAGATGTACGTATGTGGTATGCACTTATGAGGGCAGAAAAATTGTGCTACAGTATGCTTAAAAAAGTTTTTGTGTACAACACCAGCCAGTGAGTACTTTTGGCTGTCCTTTCACAGTATCTAGGCCCTTGAGACTTTATCAGGAACAAAATAGTACACCACTGAGATGTATGTATGTGGTATGCACTTATAAGGGCAGCAAAATGCGCTACAGTACGCTTAAAAAAGTATGTGTACAACACCAGCCAGTGAGTTTTTTTAGCTGTCCTTTCACAGTATCTAGGCCCTTGAGACTTTTTCAGGAACAAAATGGTACAACACTTATATGTACTTATGTGGTATGCACTTCTGAGGGCAGAGAAATGCGCTACAGTACACTTAAAAAAGTTTTTGTGTACAACACCAGCCGGTGAGAACTTTTGGTTGTCCTTTCACAGTATCTAGGAGAGCAGGGAAAAAAAGAGCAGAGATGGCGCTCCAATAGTGAAGTACGTTTTCAAAGGGTCAATCAGGAAAAGGATGAAATGGTGCTCACCTTATTGTGTTGTGCTAGCAGGCACAACACTGTGGAACGCTCCAAGTATATGTGTCGGGAGGCAGCCGGTCGTCGGTCCCGCTTAGCAAGTGGGCTGGAACCGGAATACAGATGTGGAATCCGGGTTGCCTTGCGGGGCTCGCCAAATGTCCGGGATTTAAAACGACTTGATGGCTTTGTAGGCGCTCGCCCGAGGATGGCACTGAGTCAGTTGAGATTTTTGAGACTTTATTTCGTGAATAAACAACACGTTTCGAGGGGGCACCCCTCTTCATCAGGTTTATCAGCGAAGAGGGGTGCCCCCTCAAAATGCGTTGTTTATTCACGAAATAAAGCCTCAAAAATCTCAACTGTCATCCTCGGGCGAGCGCCTACAAAGCCATCAAGTCTTTTTTTTTCCCGGACATCTGGCAAGCCCCGCAAGGCAACCCGGATTCCACATCTGTTTTCCTTTCACAGTTTCTAGGCCCTTGAGACTATATCAGGAAAACAATAGTACAACACTTATACATCTATATTAATGTTATTGTTATGTAGTTTAGTACACTATTTTTGGCTACTATGTACTGTAGAAAACCATCTGAATAATAAAAGTAAACATGTGTCTGTGTTTTTTTTTTACACTTATGACAATTTAATAAAAAAGTGTATTAATGTGTTTCTTATCTCCTAGGTTCAATTTACAACCGTTGGTGTTTGCAGTTTTATCAACTGTACAACTGTGGTGCCTACAATATAGTAGGATAGTAGGAGTAGTAGTGTAGAGCAGCTCGGGGTAGTAGTACCTGTACCAAATTCTAATGTGTTCACCGTGGCTTTGTGATCTGGCTGAATCCTGCATGTCCTCCTGTAGTTAACTATGAGAGTTCATGACTCCCGGGTACACCATTATTTGCTTTTATTTACAATTTGGGATGTCACTACTGGCTGTCTGTAGCCACATGTAAACACTAAGTGTGTGCGTGCGTGGGGGGGGGGATGAGGGCTGTAAAGTTTACTTGTGGCTAGATATTTGTAAGGTATTATGCAAATTCTTGAGTATTTTGGTAACTTAAAAGCAAAGCAAAGCAGACATAAGGGCTTTGGAGATTTCAATCAAAGCGAGATATGGGCAAGGTACTATATATAATAAGCAAGCATTATGAGAACCATAGTGTACAATCTATTTCATTTACGATTATTTCTGGTTTAAAAGTTACCTATAAAAGTGTTTACCTCATTTTTAATGAGATTTGTATAATTTGAACATTATTATTGGTTCTGTCCATATTGTAGATGTTTTCTGAACAAGCTTCACTTCAAACAAACCACACATGCCGGTTAGGCAAAACCTCCACCAAAGCTGCAAGCTTCATCATTAAAGATATTCTGCCTGTTTTCCATATTAAACAGAAATGTGTTAAAAACATTACATCATGTCCCCGCAGGTGTGCATAAAGGTTGGATCCATTTATTGCTCCTGATACTTCAATGAAAAAATCCACATGTGGGTGTAATTATATGGCGGTGGGCTGTGGCGTCCTGCGGAACTCATAGTCTTAGCTCATTGTCCACTAATTATGGGATAGATAAATAGCTTTTTAGTCTTTTTTTTTTTTTTTGTACAAGAGACAAGAGATTCTAACCTTATTATAATGTAATCTTCATTATCACAACTTAAATGACTGTGTTTCATGTACAAATATATGTATTTCATCTGTACAGTATTTTCTTCTCAGACCAATAATTGCTTATTTTAGGCTATATAAAGCAAGAATAGCACCCTGCATGTGTATTGTAAACATTTAATAGATCATTTGATGATGGGAACTTGTCATGTTTAAAATTCAATCTATAAGTGGGAGAAGCTGAGCAAATTGCTATATAGTTTTATAGAAACTTGTCTTTTATTCAAGCAAATCTCTGCTCCTTTTGCAAGTAGTCAAGTGGGCAGGCTTAATCAGTTGAGCACATAGAGAGCTGTTTATCACTGAGTAGGGCCACCCACTTGACTTTTTAGCCCAGAATGAGCCGCAAATTAGTAGATACATGCCAAGTTCTACTGAATATTTTCCCATAAAACTATACATCAATCTGCTCCACTCCTTCTGCTCTATGACATGCTTCCTGCAGATTGGCCTGCACTGTGGCAGGTTCCCTTTGATATATTGTCTAGTTCATGCTTTTTATTTTGGGTTTATCAACATGGCTGACTTTTGACTGTTTTGTGCAGTAACAAGGCTCCCATTTTATTGCTATAGATTTCATTTCATTCATTTTACTATGCTTTAGATTTCGTACTGGTAGACATGGTTTTATTCTGACAAAGCTAAATACATTTCCAATACATTTTTCCTGTTTGTTTACTATTATACTAGATTCAAAAGTCAACTGAACTATTACCACTGGTCCAGGCATCACCATGTTCTTCCAAGAAGAAAAAAACTTAGTTGACACTTTTTCAGTATGATCCCACTGACTAGTAGAAATGGAACTCATGGTCTGTGCATTAGTTTGTGCATGAGTTTCATTTGAGTGAAATTGTGAATCTTTTTGGTATTTTTGCATTGATCATTTTTGAACATGCCTTGATAGGGCTTATTTTGATTTATTTTTAAACAATGCGAATGGTGTTCTTTCAAAAATCTGAAAAAAAATGCAAAACAGAATTACAATACAAAACATAGCCTCATCTTAGTGCTGTTGTTTTGCAAAGCTCGGGTCCTGGGACCAAGGGTAACATTGCATTTTTCTCTCACACTTAAAAAACCTGCTATTGGTGAGAGGGACCAAGGTTTTGCATACAATTGTTTTGGCAATTTTATAAAAAAAAATAAATGATTCTATACTATAAGTGTGCCCAAAAATAGCTATATAAATAAATACATATATGTATTTTAAATATACTGGTCCTGTTTTGGTATCATATAATATAAAACTACACAAATCAAATACAAAATTGTAAAGTATCAATTAAAAATATTACAATGTGTCACTTTGAAAAGATAAAACTTTGATGTTGACATTTTGGCACCAAACTTGAAGAAAAAACAAGATGACAACAGCAACACAAATATGAATCCTTTTGAAAGGTTTATTCATGAGTGCAACATTTCCTCACCATCCTACATTTTTGCTTTTCATAAAAATTAAATAAATAGTTTTGGGGCCTATTGATGCATAAATATCGGTTAAGTCTGAATTATTCATTACCATTTCATCATCGTCCTATGTCAACCATGGTGCTTGATAGACTCACCCCTGCAATGTCTAATTGTAGAATTAATTTCATTACAGCTGAAGTGACATCTACCTTTAATAAATATTACGAGTGAACAGTCGATATGTCATATTCCATTAATTTACTTGGATTTTAATGTGTAACCTTGTGCGATTAAAATTTAAAAGCCGTAGTTACAAACACATTGTGAACAAGTTAAAAAGCAGGATAAATCTTGTCCTCTGTAAGTAGGTTTTTAGTATGCACGGCTGGTTTCCTAGTACTGTATCTCAGACAACTATATGAAAACACTGGTCTGCTGGATAGCAGAACCCATACATCACAGCTTAGTTTTTTAGTGGGAAGAAAATCAGGCAGAAAATACTACTTTATGTCAGTTAAAAGAGAACTTTTTCAATGTGGTTCTTTGAGGTCCAGCTGTCCCCATGACAAAAGGTTTAGTTCCACCGCTCCAATGGAACCTAGAGGGACCTTAGGCTGCTTTTTGAGACAGACTGTTCTGTATTCCAGGAAACTGCTTCCATAAATTTATGGTGGCATAGGGCAACATAAAGTGCTCCAAGAAAATGTCCTCTCTTCAAAGGCGTTAATGAATGAAGATAAGTGAGTTTGACTGAATAAGTAGTAAATCTTTTCTGTCGGGGTAGAAACATTATAATTAGGGCTTCCAAAATCACAAAAATTACTGCAAATCGGGGTGACCTTTTCCAGCTTTCTCTTTGCTAGAATTACATTATGTGAGGCATTTCACATAGTAGAAAGATTTAGAGTGATCTGGTTCTATGAGGAAGGAACCACAAGCTTAATATCTATATGAGTCAGTGTATGGTTTTATGGTTTAATACTGATCTGGCCAAGCTGTGCGTCAGCTTTATGTTTCTTTTTTAAAGTTGCACTGGGCTACTTCCTTGTGAAATAAGCTATTATTGCTTCAGTTTTTTCTCAGCTCTAAAATTTTTATTCCATTTAAACTAATCCCTTTAATATTGATGAAATAAATATAATAGAAATATTGAGTCTTTGTCTCTAACTAGTCTAGGTAGTCTTGATCCATACTGTATATTAAAATGGAAAAAGTCTATGAAACTTATTTTCTGACTGAGCAATATGATTCGTATTCTTGCTTTAACTGATATCAATAAGTATTTGATCCACTACTTATTTGTATTACTTCACAATGTACATAATGGAGATGCTGCATGCCCGAGACCTGAGAGCCACATGTGTCACCTGAACTTAACGTTATTGCATAAAAACAAACACTTCCAATGGATAATAAAGACCAAATGCAAATGGTCTATCTGTTCTTGCTATTAATCTCAAAGTAACTTGTCTAAACAGAGGACTTCTTAGAAAATCTTCAAATTTATAACATCTATCTTGCATAAGGAAAAATACATTACTTAAATGGAGACAATATTTTTGGGATACCATTTGTTTTGCACATTCTGTTGCCATTACAAAAGCACACAGAAAATACCTATATGAAATTCAAAACCTTTTTACCCTGATTACCCATAAACTTTTTACCCATGTTTGACCCTATAGGGGGGTTAGATCTCAGTAGCCCTGAAAATTCCAGTTACTGTAAAAATATGTTTTTGATGTGGGGGATGGGGGAGCTGTTAAAGACTTCTTGTTTTAATGTAGTGAACTATTCTATCCAATGCAATATCTAATAAAGCAGTATATGACAGCTATGCTGCACTATACAATTTTATTAGTTTAGCAACTATGCTGCACTATACCATTTTATTAGTTGCTATTGAACTTAGATAGCTGTTGTTTCAAACAGCTTCCTTCAGTGTGATAGCCTTTGTGATTCTTCACATTTTTGTAAACATCTTCTTTTACCAATAATTAAGTTATCAACCTTAACCCCTTAAGGACCCAGCCCATTTTCATCTTAAGGTCCTGGCCTTTTTTTTGCACATCTGACCACTGTCACTTTAAGCATTAATAACTCTGGGATGCTTTTACCTTTCATTCTGATTCCGAGAATGTTTTTTCATGACATGTTCTACTTTATGCTAGTGGTAAAATTGTGTCAATACTTGCATCATTTCTTGGTGAAAAATTCCAAAATTTGATGAAAAAATTTAAAATTTAGCATATTTTTTTTTTTTTACTTTGAAGCTCTCTGCTTATAAGCAAAATGGATATTCCAAATAAATGATATATTGATTCACATATACAATATGTCTACTTTATGTTGGCATCATAAAGCTGACATGTTTTTACTTTTGTAAGACATCAGAGGGCTTCAAATTTCAGCATCAATTTTCCAATTTTTCACAAAATTAGCAAAATCGAAATTTTTCAGGGACCAGTTCATTTTTTAAGTGGATTTGAAGGGCCTTCATATTAGAAATACCTCATAAATGACCCCATGATAAAAAAAAACTGCACCCCTCAAAGTATTCAAAATTACATTCATAAAGTTTGTTAACCCTTTAGGTGTTTCACGGGAATAGCATCAAATTGAAGGAGAAAATTCAAAATCTTCATTTTTTTACAGTTGCATATTCTTGTAGACCCGGTTTTTGAATTTTTACAAGGGGTAAATGGAGAGAACGCTTCTAAAATTTGTAACCCAATTTCTCTTGAGTAAGGAAATACCTCATATGTGTATGTCAAGTGCTCTGTGGGTGAACTAAAAGGCTCAGAAGGAAAGGAGCGCCAATGGGATTTTGGAGAGTGTGTTTTTCTGAAAGGGTCACATTTAAGAAGCCCCTATGGTGCCAGAACAGCAAAAAAAAAACACACATGGCCTACTATTTTGGAGACTTCACCCCTCAAGGAACGTAACAAGGGGTACAGTGAGCCTTTACATCCCACAGTTGTTTGACGAATTTTTGTTAAAGATGGATGTGTAAATTATTTAAATTTTTTTCACTAAAATGCTAGTTTTCCCCCAAATTTTTTATTTTTACAAGGGGTAATAGGAGAAAATCCCAAAATTTCTAAAACCATCCCTTCTGAGTATGAAAATACCCCATGTGTGGACGTTAAGTGCTCTGCTACAATGCTCAGAAGAGAAGGAGTCACATTTGCTAATTTTGCTGACATGGGGGGGGGGGGGCGGCATGTCGCATTTAGGAAGCCCTTGTGGTGCCAGAACAGGAAAAAAAAAAAAAAAACACATGGCATACTATTTTGGAAACTACACCCCTCGAGGCACATAACAAAGTGGGATGGGAAAAGAAAAAATTCAATATTTTACACTAAAATGCTGGGATTACCCCAATTTTTTTATTTTCACAAGTGGTAACAGGAGAAAATGTCACCGAAAATTTGTAAGTACATTTCTACGGAGTAAGGACATACCTCATAGCTGGACCTAAACAGCTCTGCGTGTGCACACCAGTTTCGGAAGAGCAGGAGCGCAGTCAGAGGCCTTCAGCTTCTACATAGCTGCCTATGGAGCCAGAACAGCGGGACCCCCCCTCAAGGAGCGTTACATGGGGTATAATACTAAAATGGGGTACAGTGGGACGTAAAATCATAAAACAGGTTATGTTCCCAGAATGATGACCCAGAGCATAACCAAAACTAAAAAATATGCCCATCCTAAACCCTATGCTATGAATCATCATTCTGGGAATATGATGTGTGTGGCTATCCCTAACCTGTTGCCTCAAATGTGCACCCCGCTCAGGTGGAGAGAGAGCACTGCACATTTGAGGCAACATAAAAAAAGTCCCTGATGATAGTGACTCAGTGACCCATGACTCATTTCTGGTGGTTTACGGGCATAAAACTTGGAATGTACTCTGGACTTGGTACATTGGGGTCAAATTATGGGAAATTAAAATGAATAGGGAAAATGTAGTATTGCATGGAAGTGTGATACTCCCTGAAGCAGTTTTTAATGCAGAGGCCCGGATGATCGGGGCAAGTGTCCCATTGAGTGGTGGTGTATATACGTGTCCCCCTCCTGTGACACACTATGCATTTTTTCTGGGATCGTCTGTTCTTTCCAGTGTGGGGGACTTCACCTGGAAAGTGTTGGCTTGGGACGATCCTGGCCCTTATAACTTCAGTTCCTTGGGAACTCCAGCTTGCTCTTTCCCGGTCGCCAAAGATTAGGGCCTTTAGGACTTCTTCTTGGAACTGGAGGTATGTTCCTGTGTTGCTAGCATGCTGGGGCAGTACAAAAGAGTTGTACATGGCAACCTGTATCAAGTAGACCGCAACTTTTTTGTACCATACCCATGTTTTGCACATGGCATTGTACGGCTTGAGGATTTGATCAGAAAGATCAACTCCCCCCATATACCAATTGTGGTCCAGAATACAATCGGGCTTGACGACCGTTGTTGTGGTACCTTGTACAGGGACAGGTGAGCTGCCGTTACCATGTATTGTGGTCAGCATAAGGATATCCCTCTAATCCTTATACCTTACCAGCAACAGGTTTTCAGGGGTAAGTGCATGGGACTCACCCTTGGGCATAGGTCTCTGGATCAAATTTAGAAGGAGGCCTCTCTGGTTCTTCCGCACGGTCCCACAAGCGGACGTGGATCTGGAGGCAAGGGAAGTGAACAGAGGAATGCTGGTATAAAAGTCCACGTAAAGGTGATAACCCTTATCCAGCAATGGGTGCACAAGGTCCCAAACGATTTTCCCGCTAACACCCAGAGTGGGGGGACATTTGAGGGGTCCAATACGGTAGTCTCTCGTCCCTCATATACTCAATACTTGTAAGTGTACCCGGAGGTACTCTCACAAAGTTTGTAAAGTTTCACACCATGCCGCGCCCGCTTCGAGGGAATATACTGGTGGAAAATGAGTCTCCCCTTAAAACTGATAAGAGACTCATCTACCGAGAGCTCCCTGAGGAAGTAGGCCTCAAAAATGTTTGCCCAAAGTGACCCATGACCGGCCTCACTTTTTAAATCCGGTCATAGGCAGGATTACTTTGGGGGGGTACATGCCGCATTTTCAGTGTAATGGAGGCATTTCCAAATGGCCTCGGACCGCTTCCATGTCATGGCCATATTGGAAAGTAGGGTCTGGTAGAGGATGTCCCCACTCCAGTACTGCCTGCCACTGGGTTTTTTGACCAGGCCCATATGCAGCACGAGGCCCCAAAATGTCCTCATTTCGGCTGCATCAATGGCGTACCATTCATTGGACCTAGCCAAAAACGAATCAGGGTGGTGGGCAATGATCTGCTGGGCATACAAGTTTGTGTGCTCCACCATATGATTGACAAAGCAGTCACTGAAAAAAATAACTAAAATTGTCTATTTTAGTGTATCTGGCCGTGTCAATCCGGATTCCTGAGTCGCCAACAAACTTAGGAATCCCTGGCTGATATCCCTCTATGGGTCTGTGAACAGGTTCACCGGAAGGGGATCCGGTATGCTTGTCTGGGGGGGTCGGACTCCTATTACGAGCGGCATGGACGCTCGAACAAGTTTCGGCCACTGGGTCACTACTGGGTCCCTTTCATGGGGTGTGCGTGGCCTCGCCTGGCGGTGTCTCCGCCGCCGTACAGGGTACTCATCATCACTGCTAGATGATGAGGAGGATGAGGAATAGCACAGAAAAGTAGGATCTTCTTCGTCCTCACTGGCAGATTCGGAGTCAGAGGCAAGTAAAGCATATTTCTCATCCGCAGAAGGTGACATTAACCCTTCCTCTGCCTGCTGCAATTGGTCGGATGATCGTCTGACCAATAGCAGCGCTCCTGGGGGGGGGTGAAGGGATCGCCACCTCCCCCTAGCTACAGGAGGTGATTGGGGGTGTATTCCAAACCGCTGATCACCATGTATCTACGGGTCATCGGGTCACACATGACCTGTATGACCGGAATCGCAGCATGTCACTGGTGTGAATTCACTGGCGATCTGCGGCAGTCGCCGGCACAGGGGGGGGGGGGGTCTCAGGACCCCCCTGGGCATTTGCACAGGATGCCGGCTGATACTGATAGATATTTAAACAGATTTCTAAATTACTTCCATTAGAAACAGATTTCTAAATTACTTATATTTCAAAATCTGAAGCCTTCCAGTACTTATCAGCTGCTGTATACAACAGATAAAATTGTGTTGTTCTTTTCAGCTCTCTGTTGACACCTCTGTCCGTTTCAGAAACAGTCCAGATTAGAGGCATATCCTCATAGAAAACCTCTTCTGCTCTCCACAGTTCCTGACAAGGACAGAGGTTTCAGCAGAGAGCACATCCTGTAGTCCAGAGGAGTTCTGTGTGAGAAGCTGTTGGGTGTGTCTCTTTTGAGCTCCAGACTTCCAGAGAATCAGCGTTTTACATGAAGCCTTTCCCAGGGGTGTGGCAGGCTCCCTGGGAGAGCTTTCCTGCATGGAGCCTCAGGCCTCCATTCCCCGTTCTTCAAGGCTGCCTGGGGGTGGAGAGAAAACTGCCACAGCCATTGTTCCAGCCGGAGGCAGAACATCCAGCAGAGTCTGCAGCAATGCAGGCTCTGCTCCTCCGGCAACGGGTGCCAGCCAGAGATTTGGTGGTGGAAGGAAAACAAGGAGGAAGAGTTTGGAGATGTGGGCTGAAAGAGGCCCCAAAGAATCAAGTGAGACCTACTGATCCCGCATGGTCGCACGCTTTGCGGAATACGACCGCTGCAGTAAAGAGCTCAGGCTTGCAAGAGAAGATCTGCGTGGGACTCAGAGTCTGGCAAACTCTGGGTCCAGGTGAAGCAAGCCTGAGCTGAAGAAAAGGATCACAGCCCTGAAAGCCCAGATTGCCAGACTGGAGGAGAGGAAGGCAGAGATCCTGGAGGGCAGCGGTCTCCTCAGAGAGAAGCTGGCAAATGATGAATGGTTTGCCGCCATGAAATCCCCAGGTAAGGTGGAGGTTGAGGTGGATGATGGGGAGAGTAGTGGCGGTGAAGATAGTGAGGATGGCAGTGAAGGAGTTAAGGAGAAGGTAGAGGAAGGAGCGCATGTGGTGGAGGATGCTGTGTCTGTTCCTATGCCCTGTGACACCCAGGACAGCTACATAGAGCCGGCCGAAGTAGCACTCCCTGTGACTGACAGTGAGGAGGATGATATGGAGAGTGAGGCTGGGGGTTTATTGAGGGCAATTGTCATGCAGGAATCCCCAGTCCACCTCCAGAATTTCACCTTCGGTGAAGATCAGTGCGAGGATGGAAAAGCCAGGCGTAAAGCAAAGAAGCAGAAGACCCAACAATCTGTGCAGTACATGTTCGTACCTTTCCAGCAGTCTGGGTCAGCTGCAAAGCTGGTTCAGGCTGCAGAGCCCCCCAAACTGCAAGACACCGTTCCTGTGGTGGAGCGGGACCAGCAAGGGGGGTATAGAATGGCGTCTGAAATGGCTATGGATGCAATAGATGTGAAGCCCACCCGTCCTGCTGGTAGGGAAGGGCAGGATGGGCTCATGTTGGGCAACTCTGGCGCTGCTGGAATGCCCCAGGGTTGTGTGGGGCATGTCCAAATGCCAGAGAAGAGCTATGCTGCCGTGTGCTTGGGGGGCGGTTCCCCGAGTGCTGTGGGCACTACCGACGCTGCAGGGTACTCTCCTGTGAGGGGGGGTGGAGTGTCCGGGGGTTGGAAGCAGAGAAAGGTCGGTCCATGTGCTCGGGGGGGCAGTCCCCCGAGTACTGTGGTTTCTGCGGGTGCTGCGGGGCACTCCTCTGTGAGGGGGGGGAGTGTACGGGCGTCAGCAGAGCCTGAGCAGTCGGGCAAGCCTAGTGGTGGCATTGTGGGAGGAGCTGGGGTGTTCCCGGAGGGGCAGCCCCAGACTCAGGTGGTAACATTGCCTATGAAGGAGGAGCCATCAGCGTTGACTCCAGCGGCAGCTAAGCCAGCAACAAAACCTGTATTAAAACCGACGGTACTACAGGTCCCAGCCAGCCCAGGATATGTTAGGCAGGAAGTGAGTGCAGGGTGTGAGAATGATGGGGGTGGTAGTGTTGTGAATGGGAGGAGTGTCAGTGGAGTGAATGATGGTGGGAGTAGTGATGGGAGTAATGGTGGTGTGAATGCAACATCTGGTATGGATGATGGGAGTTGTGGTGTGAATATTGCTCCCGGGTCTGGGTCTGGTCTGGCTGCCCCCCCCCCCCGGCAGTGACTGATCCTAGGAGCTATGCCAGTGTTGCTGCCGGATGTTCGGTGGGGTCCCCATCTCCGTCCAGCCCCGGGGGTTCCTTGCAACAGCCTGGAGGCTCTGAGTAGGGGCAACAGGTCGATCCAGGTAGACAGAAGGGGTGAGGTCGACCTGTCTTTCTGGATAGAGAGGCACGGTTTGGGGGCTTTCTGAGAGCAGAATGGGGAGGTGGTCTGGTCCCTCCCGACACCCGGGCAGGACAATAACCGTAGGAATGTGGTCCGTCTGATTTGGAGGGGCGAGGATGCGTGCCCGCCTCGCGCTAAAGTGGTTGAGCTCCTCCTCCAGATGGAATTCAGGGCGAGTGACATCTTTGCCCTGATCCACCCCTACGGTTCGTCTGAGTTTGACGTCAGTTTCGTTCGGCCATAGGGTCTTGAACTCTTCTGGCCAAACTACGAAGTGGCGAAGAACGAGCCCGGCTGGCGGGATTTTGCTGTAAAGGTGATTTCCAGTCAAGAAAGTGAAAGTTTTGACCGATAACGAGTCACTTTCTTGTTATGACATCATGACCTGGCTTTGTCGGTATGGGGATGTGACGAACATGCCCAAGAAAAATCTGGATGAGCACGGGATCTGGTCAGGGGCCTGGACGTTTTCCGTCAAACTCAAACGTTCAGGTAGTACAGTTGCCCACATTCCGTCAGCAGCCTTCCTTGGACGTGACAGGATCCAGGTCTTCTACCAGGGGCAGCCTAAGGTCTGTCACAGGTGCGGTAGCCCCACCCATTTTAGCGCAGCCTGTACTGTACAGGTCTGTGCTTTGTGTGGTGGGGTGGGTCATCTGGCCGCATCCTGTAGGCAGATCCGGTGCCACCTGTGTGGTGTCCTCGGGCACCCTTTCAGTCTTTGTCTGAGCTTTTTCGCCGTGCTGCGACCGCTCCGGCTGGGGAGAGCTGTGAGGTTGCCTTGGCTGGGGAGGGTATGAGCAGGGATGGGGGCGCAACAGGGCTAGTGACGAGGAAAAAGGGCCCTGCCAAACTAAGGCTGGAGGAAAATCGTAGGAGGAGTAGGGAGCTGAAGAGTGCCCAGGTGACTGGGGTAGCTCCGGCCCCTGCTCCTGAAGCTGGCCCTGTAACCACTGAAGCCCTGGGGGAGAACGTACTGAATGAAGAGATCAGAAGGCTGCACAGAGAGGAAGGCAATATGGCTGACCCTTCCAATTCCTCCCACTATGAAAGTGTGGATGAGTAGAGTGGGGAGAGGCCAAAAAAGAAAGACAAGGGCAAAAGGAAAGGGAGAAAGAAGAGGTTGAAGCCCTCTGTTAAGCCTTGTACTACGGGCCAGGTCCAAAACAGAAGCCTGAATGCCCCCCCTCTGATTGACCTGTCAAACCGGTACCTCGTCCTCGATACCATCTCCTCCCCCTCCTTGGAGGGGGAAGGTGAGGGCGGGGTGCCTAGGGTGAGAGAGCCTCTGGGGGCAACTGGGCCCTGTCGTGCGGAGGCACCTTCCTCGGAGGGCAGGGCTAGACTGGGGCTGGATGGAGACGGGGACCACATGGACCAATCAGTGTCTAAGAAAAGGTCCAAAAGTGGTCCTGCCCTTTCCTCTTCTTCAGGGGATGAGGGGGCAAAAAAGAAGGGGAAGCAGGAGTAAAGGTGTGGCCATCTAACTCAATCACCCATGATGGCGGCACTCACCCCACTGACGCTGGCATCTATTAATTGTGCCAGTATAAAGTCAGATACGGCTAGATTCGCAGCCTTCGATTTTCTCGGCCGTGTTGAAACTGACATTTTCTTGTTACAGGAGACCAGCTTGTCAGATCTAGCCTCTCTGGTGAATGTCAGAAGAGAGTGGAGGCGTGGGCCCTCCCACTGGTCTCTTGTGGCTGAGCCGTATAGTGGGGTGACTGTCCTTTTTGCCGCTCCGGTTGAATACAGACGGGTTATTGAGTTAGAAATGGGGAGGTGCCTGATCTTAGATGTCCTCATGAAGGGACAAGAGCTCCGGCTCATAAACATCTATGCACCACAAACAAAGCTGGGCCGTAAAAATCTCTTTATGAGGATTAAGCCCTTTCTTTTTACTAGCCGGCAAGTGATCTTTGGAGGGGACTTGAATAATGTCACAAGGTCCCAAGATAGGAGAGGCTCCAATGGTCCGCTGGATTGCGATAGTGTGGCCCTTAATAATATAGTTAGGGAAACTCGCCTAGAGGATGCCCACATCTGGAGCCCCTCAGGCCACACGGGTTTCACCTATCATCGAGGTAGCAGCAGCAGGTCTAGAATAGACAGGTTTTAATTGAAGGAGGAAGCCGTCTCTTCCGCAGTGTCCTTGGTTGAGGTGGAGTTCTCTGATCACTGTATGATTTTTTCCTTGAATGTTTCAGAGACCCCCCGGATGAGTAAAGGTTATTGGAAGGAGGAAGCGGAGATAAGACAGTCCTTTGAGGATTTTCTTCAGAGTCAGGTACCTTTACTGGGCCTTTGTAGTAGTAAGTCAGAGTGGTGGGAGATATTCAAGAAGCAGGTTGCGGGGTTCTTCCGCCAGCTCTCGAGCCTCAGGTCCCTGAATAGGTATCGCCTGTATCAGGGTCTGAGGAGGAAACTCGAGCTTCTTGTCTCGACTGGAGGTAGTCGTGATGATATCTCCAGAGTGAAGTCCTTGCTGAGGAGGTGTCAGTACGATAGGCACGCATATTTGGTTTTTGAGAGGGATTACGGTAAGTAACGCTCGCCCGACCCTTACAAGAACTGCAAGATGTCAGTGAGTAGTAAAGTAGTCTCAGGACTGGTTGATAGTACAGATCCCTGAATCGGTCCAGATCAGGGATCCTGGAGGTCGTCAGATCCTTCTACTTGCACCTCTTGGGGAGGAAGGATCTAGATCGAGACAGGATGTCGGCATTCCTGGCTGAAACCATTCCTGAGCCAGGGGTAGACCCCTCTCTTGATGTTTTGGCAGAAGATATCAGGGAAGAGGAAGTGAGACTGGCGATCGAGGGGAGTCTTTAGCTCCCCTCTTGACCAAGGTATTCAATGAGTGTCTCTCCTCGGGCACTCTGCCAAAGTCAATGAGGAGGTCAGCCCTGATTCTTCTCTCAAAAGGTAAAGATCCGAGCCGTATTGAGAATTGGAGGCCCATAGCTCTTCTCAATACGGACAGGAAGCTTCTGGCCAAGATACTGTTTAATCGGTTGGTGAAGTTTGCACCCCGGCTCATTTCGGGGGCTCAGCACTGCTCTGCCCCAGGCCAAAGCACCTTAAGTGCTGTCTTCAGTGTCAGGGAGGCAGTGGAGCGGAGTAGTGCAGGTCTCTGGAAGGGGTAGTTACTGTCCTTGGATCAGGCCAAAGCATTTGATCAGCATTTGAACCACGAGTTCCTCTGGTCCTTCCTCCTGAAATATGGCTTACCGAGTACTTTTGTGAATTGGCTTAAGATCTTGTATGCCGGGGCAGAGAGTTTCCCGCTGGTGACCGGGTGGTCTGGACGGTCTTTTGAGGTAGGGTCCGGAGTCCGTCAGGGTTGTCATTTGAGCCCGCTTTCATACGTGTTCGCGATTGATCCCTTCGTCCGGAGGGTAGATCGTGGGCCGTTGGCGGGAGTCGGGATGAGTCTGGTGGAGCTGGATGTCACCCAGAGAGTGGTGGCTTACGCTGATGATGTCACTATTTTTGTCTCCTCGAGGGAGGAGGTCGATGTGGTGATGTCAGAGGTGGACCGCTACTCGGAGGCATCCGGGTCCAAGATCAATCGGGAAAAGTGTGAAAGTCTCTGGCTGGGAGGGGGGAAGTTTGATCTCCCGGACACCCTCCCAGGGCCCCAAGACTCCGCAAAAATGTTGTCATCACATTCGGCCAGGATGATTATCCCACCAAAAACTGGGATGGTAAGCTCCATGATGCCACTCAGAGGGTGAACCAGTGGAAGGGTTGGTCTATGACCCTCAGGGAAAGGGTGCACCTGATCAAATAGTACCTGCTCCCCTTGTTTATCTATCTGGGCAGTGTATGTATCTTGCCAGAGGCTTACTATACTAGGGTCTACAGCCTGTTTTTCCAACTGTTATGGGGGAACAGGTTGAACCTAGTCAAGAGGGAGGTTACGTACCGCATGAGGAGACTAGGGGGTTTATCTATGGTAAACCCTGTGGTGTTCTTAACGAACACCTTCTTGAAAGCTAATATCTCGAACCTCTGGAAAGAGAGGGCTTCTCCGTGTGTACTCTCCTGCAGGGAATGGTTTGGGCCTTTCTTCTAGGAATGGGAGAGAGGAGGGCAAGTGAAGGACCTCCGTACGCCCCATGGATATCTTCCAGCTTACGCTACCCCGACTCTGAAGGTGTTACGTCAGTGGGGTCTGGGAGTGTGGGAGATCAGGACCCAGTCAAGGCAGTTCCTTGACAAATGGGTTCTGTTGACCCACTTCCAGAAGCCTCTGGCGCTCAGGGACTGCCCAGGTCGGGATCTGAGGGTGGGGTTGTATCCTTTAAACTTGAAAAGGATCCCCCAGAAGTTTTGGGACTTGGCCTGGTGCTGCCCTAGCTAGGTGTAAGGGACAACCTGAAGTACAGGAACTCTGATGACCGGGGATGTCCCCGAGAAGAGTCTGTGGACACGCTGGAAAGCATGGACCACTTCCTGCTTCATTGTCCCTTTAACGTAGGGGTCTAAACCGGGTGGGCTCTTCCATCGGCTGGAGTCAACTTGTAGGCCTTACCTATCCGGAGTGGGCTTATGGGGCATTCAGGACCCTCGGTGGCCGAGATCGGGGCACTTTATTTTTAGTCAGCTTAGTGGTTAAGTATCACACGTGGAATGCACGGTGCTTAGTGTCCACCCAACAGAAAGTCCTCTCCGAGGTGGAGGTCTGTAGGAACATCACCAGTGACCTCGGGAAGATCAGGTCTTTGGAGTATGGCAGTCTTGGTACCAGTAGGGCTTCTCTCCTATGGAGAGGGTTTTCTCTTCATGTGCCCTAGGTACTAGACCTTTTTGGTAGAGTACCTTTATTTTGGTTAGGGACAGGCATACAGGGATAGGGATAGGGTGATAGTAGGGTCAGTTTTAATGAAGGGATAGAATTAAGGAGAATAGTAGGGCGAGTTAGGGAAAGAGTTTCAATTTCTTCAGTGTATCAGATCTGCCATACTTCTCTCTGGTGGTGGGCTGTTGCATGTGCACCATAGCTTTTTGTTTTGTTTTCAGCTGATATGGTATGAAGGGCTTACAGGCACTGAACTTGGGCCTAAATTGGGTTGTGGTCTTGTATATAAGGTTGTATTTAGTTGGTTGGTTGGTTGGTTGGTTGGAGTGCTAGGTGGGGAGGGTGGGTGGTGTTTTTTTTGTTTTGTTTTTCTTAGGGGACCTGACATGGGTCAGTTAAGGACTGGACTTAAGAACTGGACTTAAGAACTGTACGAACGGTTATGGACTGACCCATGTACAGGAGGGGTGGTGTGGGAGAGGGCACAGTTTCAGTGTAGGATTTATTTTAGGTTTTTTGTAGGTATTTTTGTGAGGGACTGTTACGCCGAGCACTCCGGGTCCCTGCTCCTCCCCGGAGTGCTCGCAGCGTTCTCCTCTCTGCAGCGCCCCGGTCAGACCCGCTGACCGGGAGCGCTGCACTGACTCTGCCGGCGGGGATGCGATCCGCATAGCGGGACGCGCCCGCTCGCGGGTTGCATCCCAATCTACTCACCTGTTACGTTCCCCGGCTGTCACGTCCTGGCATGGGCGCGGCTCCGCTCTCTAGGGCGCGTGCGGGCCAGCTCTCTAAGATTTAAAGGGCCAGTGCACCACTAATTGGTGCCTGGCCCAATCAGTGTGATTAGCTCCCATCTGCTCCATGCCTATATTACCTCACTTCCCCTTCCCAGCATTGCCGGATCTTGTTGCCTTGTGCCACTGAAAGCGTTTTGTGTATGTCCCAAGCCTGTGTTCCAGACCTTCTGCTGTTGCCCCTGACTACGACCCTTGCTGCCTGCCCTGACCTTCTGCTACGTCCGACCTTGCTCTTGCCTTGTCCTTCTGTACCACGCTAGTCTCAGCAGTCAGTGAGGTTGAGCCGCTACCGGTGGACACGACCTGGTTGCTACCGCCGCAGCAAGACCATCCCGCTTTGCGGCGGGCTCTGGTGAATACCAGTAGCAACTTAGAACCGGTCCACCGGTACGCTCCACGCCAATCCCTCACTGACGCAGAGGATCCACCACCTGCCTGCTGAATCCTAACAGGCACATTTATTATATTTGTATGTATACTGTGTTATGTATATTGTTTTATATTATTTATTTGTTGGTATATTGTGTTATGTATTTTGTTTTATATTATGTAGCATTAGCCATAAGAAAAGGGCAGTCGGACCAGTTGTTGTTATGTATTATTATTATTATTGTATGTAGGTGTGTTTTTGTCTGTGTATATATAACTTTTATTTAAAAAGCAGAGGTGTGCTTGTTATGGTTTTTTATTTTTTATAAGCCAAGTTGTGCTGTTGTTATGTTCATTCTCAATATGTGTGTGTGTGTTTTGTTAGTTTTGGAGATTATGAGTGTGTTATGTTTTTATTTATTTATTTTTTTTATTTATTTTTTCCTCCCAAGTATGGATGATTTTGAGTTATAGCCAGGTGGTGCTAAATTTTATGTTGGTTTATTTATTTATTTATTTATTTATTTATTTTCTTCCCAAGTATGGATGATTTTGAGTTATAGCCAGGTGGTGCTGAATTTTATGTTGGTTTATTTATTTAATTTAATTAGCCAAGTTGAGCTATTTTTTATGTTATGTGTGTGACTGTGAATTTCATAGTTTGCTTAAGTGTATAGGTATAGTATAGTTGTAGTTTGGTATATTTTAGAATTTATTAAAGCTGGGCTGGCCGGTTAGGCAGGGTTTTGTTTTATTTTACATTTCAGTTGTAGCTGGTTAAGCTTGTTTTGTGTTTTTGTTTTTTGGAATTGTTTTGTATTTTTATAATAAAAAAGAGTGTCAGCAGAGAGCACTGTGGTCAGACTGGAAAGAACTTTACAAATTTCTCAGTAGTATATCTGTACTATGTAGCAGCTAGAAGTACTAGAAGGGTTAAGATTTTTAAAGGAAAGTAATTTAAAAATATGGAAAACTATCTGGCACCAGTTGATTTGAAAAAATCCACCGGAGTTACCCTTTAACCCCTTAACGACCATGGACGTATATTTACGTCCGTGGCTGGCTCCCAATCTGTGAAGCGCACTCAGAAGCTGAGTGCTCTTCGTATCTGCTGGGTCCCGGTTACTATTAGAAATCGGGACCCATGGCTAATACCAGTATAAATGTCCGGTATAAACCCCTTAAAACAGGAGAATACACTGTTGGTTAGCTCAGCATAGCTGTTTGGGACCGTCGCCGTGAAATTGCGGCATCCCGAACAGCTGAGAGGACAGTGGGAAGAGTCTTACTTTCTTCCCGGTTGTCCGATCGGCATTTGATTGCTCCAAACCTGAAATCCAGGCTTGAGCAATCAAGCGCAGAAAACACTGTTTAATGCATTCCTATGGCAATGCATTGAACAGTGCCTGTAATTAGTGTATGCTGTATTATAGCCCCTAGAGTGGATCCGCTGGACCTGTGTGGCAGATGACATGGACTGTACCAGGGAGCTGAGCCAAAGCTGCTGCTTGTTTTCACCAGAGACTGCAAAGCGGGATGGACTTGCTGCGGCAGGCAGCACCCAGGTCGCTACCCCTGGCATGGCTCGACCATACAGGCGGCTGAGGAAATTCGAGGCACAGGTGGGATAAGGCAACTCGTAGTCAGGATAGCAGGAGGTTAGTGCAGGCGGCAAAGTAGCATAGTCAGGAATGTAGCAAGTGGTCAGTAGGCAGGCACACACATATAGATAGCTATATTAAAATGAGTGTGTATATATATATATATATATATATATATATATAATTTATTTAATAATTTTTTTGATTCATCATTATTATTATTGAAACGATAGGAAGATTTAAAAAAAAATAATGTGTTGGAAAGACTCATAAAAATGTGAAAATAAAGCTAAAACTTTGTTTAAAAAATAAATTGTGCAAAAAAATAAAATAGAATTGCTTGAAAAAGATGAGGCAGGCAAAGGAGCAAACAGCCAGAGAATTTACTCCGCTTTCTGAAACTTTATACATGCTTTAAAGTGTTTTCTTCCCAGAAAAATTCACATGATTTTCAGAGTGGTTTTCAGAAAAGATGAGTGATTTTGGATAAAATGTAGGGAACATGCTCCTTTTCCAGAAACCAATGCCTGCATTTTGTAGTTTTTTTTTTTTCACTCAGAGTGATTCAGATTCTGTTGGGTTTTTTCTGTTGCACATTGCTTAGGCACAAAACCCAACAAAAAGTTGGAATCCTGTTAGTTAATGGGGGCCATAGTGTTATTTTTTTTTATATATATATATTTTTTTTATAGAACTCTTAATTGGAGCAATATATTTTTTCTATGGTTAAACCCCCGTGTGTGTACAGAATGACAGGGATTTGCCCTCAAAATAGCATTTCCTAATATTTCCTTACAGTATGTTGTAGTAACAACTTTACCTGGAAATTTTATCGGCCATCAACCATAGATCTAAGAAAGTAGTTCTTATTTTATGCCATTAGAATGTGAGGTACATATTAATCCCATTGTTATTAATGTAATTTACTAAAAGTTGTAAGGCCACCTCATTTGAATGCCATGGAAAAGATGATATCATCTATGAAGCGATCAAACAACGTTATATCCTGACAAAATGGATCCACGCTACAAACAGGCTGGCGAACTATTGGAACAACATTTTTTTAGTGTGCAATCAAAGCTGATGCATTCATCTCAGGACTTGTGCTTGATTTGACATGTAAAAAGATTTCAGAAACCCCAAACTATTAGATAATAATACTTGAAAGTACATTTCACTTGAACTAGCAATTGAAGTCATTCCGGCTTTTGAAAGATCCACTTTATTTTTCAAATCAAGTAGATGGATCTGCTGTTTTAACATTATTGCTGTGTTCCTATAAATGCAACAGTTTTATTATTGAGATGCTTGATAAACTAGAAAAAAATCCATATGCTACTCAATACTAAACTTCTGAGTAGCGATAAAAAAAATTAAAATAAAAAAAACTTTTCTCCTCAACCATCAACAAACCTGATTGCCTGGTGTTACAGATGGTTGCTAAAAGACTGGGAATCTCATTGCATTGGCAAGGAGGCATTAGCTCTCTGAGACAATAGGAAAATGATCACTTGTACTCTTGATAAGTGAAAACGAATTACAATGTAGAATTAGGCTGATTAGATGACAAAGGTGACTTGGCAGCTAAATTATACTCTTGAGCGCCCGTGAATCACTTGTAAAGAATCAGGTGGATATAGTAATGAAAATATACCGTACTTCATTAATATGTCGGGTTCATTGTCATTGTTAAGGATAATAACTAAAGTACATTGGTCGCTCTACACTATTTATGCTCAGAAAACTTTATTTTGCTTCAGCATTAATCTGGATTTCAATAATTTTATATACACTAGAGTTATAGCATGCGTTCAAGACAGCCATGACAGGTTTCCTCGATCTGTTTGCCAATAAATATTTCTAAATTCTAATGGATTCCATTGACTTTAGTCTTTAAACAGAAAGAAAAGTGCTGCACATTGAGCTTTTCTTGCGGTTTAAAATACCTGAAAAGCCAAAAGAAACCTCAACAGAACTCTTAACCACACAGAGTGTACACAGAGCTTAAAGGGGTACTCCGGTGGAAAACTTTTTTTTATTTTTATGAACTGATGCCAGAAAGTTAAACAGATTTTTAAATGACTTCTATTATAAAAGGTTTACCCTTCCAGTACTTCTTAGCAGCTGTATGCTACAGAGGAAATTATTTTCTTTTTGAATTTCTTTTTTGTCTTGTCCACAGTGCTCTCTGCTGACACCTCTGTCCATGTCAGGAACTGTCGTGAGCAGCATAGGTTTGCTAAGGGGATTTTCTCCTGCTCTGGACAGTTCCTGATATGGGCATCAGGTGTCAGCAGAGATCACTGTGGACAAGACAAAAAAAGAAATTCAAAAAGAAAAGAATGTCCTCTGTAGCATCCAGCTGCTAAAAAGTATTGGAAGGGTAAAGATTTTTTAATAGAAGTAATTTACTAATCTGTTTAAATTTCTGGCACTAGTTGATTCCAATTTTTTTTTTCCACCGGAGTACCCCTTTAAACTGCAGTGAGTTTCATATACAATAATATTACCATAAAATAAGGTAGGAGCCTGCGTCATACCTCGGGAGCCGCAGATGGATGTTAATGAACGTCCATTTGTGGCAAGGGGTTAAGGTTACACCAATTACATAATAGAATGAGAGTCTTGGATAGACCCTTGAAATTTCTTTCCACTCACAATGTTACCTCCTTCAGCAAGGCCATTCTAGAAATGTCCTTTTAACATCCTTCTACAAAAGGCTTGACCAAGTCCTCAAAGACTGTGGCCTATAAATCACTTCAGGAGGCTACTATAGATAGAGACCAAATATACTTTAAGGGGTTGTCCTGGACTTTTCAACAAACCAGCATTATTACTGTGGTGTCATGTTTGCCCTGACTTTCTGTTCCTTTCAGTGGATGGGATGTCACAGTAGTTTGTGGGTGTCACAATGGCTTATTGGCTAGCGATAGAGTTCTAGGATCAAATTCCACCAAGGACAACATCTGCTATGAAGAATTCCCCAACATAGCTTAGGTACAAAGGAGCAGGTGGAGCTGTCTTAAATAGGTGCCCTTTAAATGGCAGAGAGACTGCATATGTGGAGACTACAGGTCAGAGCAGAAACTGCAGTGGGAAGGGAAGCAGACGCATGGAAATGGTCAGAGGAGAGCGAGGCACAGGCCAAGAGCCAGGGTCAGTGACTGACAATGGATTACAGGGAGCCCACCACCAGCTTTATAGTAACAGTATGCCGGAATGAGCCAAACTCAGCATTACAAAGGAAACAGACTTAAAGGGGTACTCCGTCCATAGACATCTTATCCCCTATCCAAAGGATAGGGGATGAGATGTCAGATCGCCGGGGTCCCCCGGGATCTCGGCTGTGCACCCCGCTATTATTACGGCTCCGCCCTTCGTGACGTAACTGCCCGCCCCCTCAATACAAGTCAATACAAGTCAAGTCCCATAGACTAGTATTGAAGGGGGCAGGCCGTTACATCACAAGGGGGCAGAGCCGTGATGTATCGATGCTCCGGCCCCTGTATCGCCCGTCATTACGCACGGAGCGAGTCTGCTCTGTGCTGTAATGATAGCGGGGTGCCGCTGCCGTGATCCTGGGGGGTCCCCAGCAGCGGGACTCCGGCGATCTGACATATGTGAAGTTCGATCCGCCCCCTATACTTTAACATTTCAGTAAACTTTGACCCTGTGAGTCAGAGTCAGCAGACACATTACAGCCAATCAGCAGCAGTCCCTCCCTTCCAGACCCTCCTACCTCTTGCACGGACGCCATTTTAGCCTCATTCAGCATGCTGCAGGCTTAGGAAGTGGAACATTAGAGAAGCTGCTCCTGCTGTATAGGGAAAGCGATAGCTAGGTTGCTGCTAGGTGGTGTATTCAGGGTCCAGTTTACTCCTAAAGCACTAGTGTAACATCTGCTTTAAGGACAGCACCCAAAAAAGCCCTTTTTAGGGCTGAAAGATATCAGTCCTGGTTGGGAGGGAACCGTTGGTTCAAAGGGGTACTCCAGAATCAAACTTAAGTTCCTTCAAGCAACTATCTACTACAGTATTAAAAGGGCTGAAAGATATCAGTCCGTGTGTTTTGCAACAGCTGTAGGCACCCTGGTTGGGGACCACTGCTTAAAAGGGGAACTCCGCTGGCAAGCTTTTTTTCTTTAAAGTAACTAACTACTACAGTATTCAAAGGGCTGAAATATATCAGTCCGTGTGTTTTGCAACAGCTGGAGGCACCCTGGTTGGGGACCACTGCATAAAAGGGGAACTCCGCTGGCAAGCTTTTTTTCTTTAAAGCAACTAACTACTACAGTATTCAAAGGGCTGAAATATATCAGTTCGTATGTTTTGCAACAGCTGGAGGCACCCTGGTTGGGGACCACTGCATAAAAGGGGAACTCCGCTGGCAAGCTTTTTTTCTTTAAAGCAACTAACTACTACAGTATTCAAAGGGCTGAAATATATCAGTCCATGTGTTTTGCAACAGCTGGAGGCACCCTGGTTGGGGACCACTGCATAAAAGGGGAACTCCGCCGGCAAGCTTTTTTTCTTTAAAGCAACTAACTACTACAGTATTCAAAGGGCTGAAATATATCAGTCCGTGTATTTTGCAACAGCTGGAGGCACCCTGGTTGTGGACCACTGCATAAAAGGGGAACTCCGCTGGCAAGTTTTTTTGCTCATTGTCACACTAGTGCAAATCACATTAGGTGTGACAGTTGTGCAAATTAAAAAAAAAAAAACCTTTTTTGGCTGTTAAATAAAATCAGTCGTCACTGTTAGTTCACGTCCCAGTTGCCATTTTTCTTGCCTGCAGGGCAAATTGTGTCACCCTAGTGCAAATCACATTAGGTGCGACAGTTGTGCAAATTAAAAAAAACAAAAACCTTTTTTGGCTGTTAAATAAAATCAGTCGTCACTGTTAGTTCACGTCCCAGTTGCCATTTTTCTTGCCTGCAGGGCAAATTGTGTCACCCTAGTGCAAATCACATTAGGTGCGACAGTTGTGCAAATTAAAAAAAATACCTTTTTTGGCTGTTAAATAAAATCAGTCGTCACTGTTCGTTCACGTCACAGTTGCCATTTTTCTTGCCTGCAGGGCAAATTGTGTGACCCTAGTGCAAATTACATTAGGTGTGACACTTATGCAAATTTAAACAAAAAAAATGACAGGCAAAGGAAGGCCACCCCGCAGGGGCCGTCGTGGTGTTGGGATTCCCTTTGGCCCTAGAATGGCCAGTGTTCAGAGGCCACGTACCCTGAACCCCCAAAGTTCTGAGGACTTAGTTGACTGGCTATCACAAGACACCCAATCTACTACTAAAGCTTCCGCTCGGAACCTTGACGCACCGTCCTTCTCCTCCTCTAGCTTAGCTTCGAGCATCTCTCATGCTACCACTTACCCGCCTGCCGCGACCACCAACACTACCACCACAGCAGCTTTACTGGATCCGTCAGAGGAGTTATTTACACATCAGTTTGAAGACATGAGTGATGCGCAACCATTATTGCCAGTGGATGTAGTTAACAGGGATATGTCTCAGTCAGGCAGCATTACACACATGGACGTACAGTGTGATGATGATGTTGTACCCGCTGCTGCTTCCTTTCTTGAGGTGTCAGATAGCGGTGAAGATGTTGATGATGACGATGTGTCCGTGGATGCCACGTGGGTGCCCGCTAGAAGAGAAGAAGAGGGGGAAAGTTCAAAGGGGGAGACAGAGAGGAGGAGGAGATGAATTGGAAGCAGGGGGAGGTCGTCGCAAGGAGCTAGTGGCACAGTCAGACAGCATGCATCGGCACCCGGGGTCAGCCAGACGGGACGCCAATCAACGCATGCTGTTGCCACCACCAGAATGCCGTCATCGCAGAGCTCAGCAGTGTGGCATTTTTTTTGTGTGTCTGCCTCTGACAACAGTGAGGCCATTTGCAATCTGTGGCAGAAGAAACTGAGTCATGGGAAGTCCAACACCCACCTAGGCACAACTGCTTTGCGAAGGCACATGATGTCACATCACAAACGCCTATGGGATCAACACGTCAGTACAAGCAGCACACAAAGTCAAAGCCGCCATCCTCCTCCTGGTCCAGCATCTTCAGCCAGGTCAACCACTGCTGCCCTCCTTGCCCCCTCTCAACCATCCGCCTCTCCGTCTCTCGCCTTGAGCAGTTCCTGCTCATCTGCTCACAGTCAGGTGTCTGTCAAGGAGATGTTTGAGCGCAAGAAGACAATTTCTCAAAGTCACCCCCTAGCCCGGCATCTGACAGCTGGCTTGTCGGAACTGCTAGCCCGCCAGCTTTTACCATACAAGCTGGTGGAGTCTGAGGCCTTTAAAAAATATTGTAGCAATTGGGACACCGCAGTGGAAGGTACCCGGACGAAATTTTTTTGCACAAAAGGCAATCCCCAACCTTTACTCCATTGTGCAAAAGGAAATTATGGCATGTCTGGCATGGTCCATCTGACCAGGGGGGCAAGGGTCCATCTGACCACTAATACCTGGTCTGCAAAGTATGGTCAGGGCAGGTATATCACCTACACTGCGCATTGGGTAAACCTGGTGACGGCTGCCAAGCATGGAATGCGTGGCTCTGCAGAAGCGTTGGTGACACCGCCACGACTTGCAGGCAGGCCTGCTGCTACCTCCTCTACTACTCCTATTCCATCCTCTTCCATAACCTCCTCGACCGAGTCCTCTTCCACTGCTGCGTATTGCTCCACATCACCGGCACCCCCCCCCCCCCCAGCTCCACAGGTGCTATTTCACATCCCGGATACGGCAGTGTCACGACATCTTGGGGTTGACTTGCCTCAAAGCGGAGAGTCACACCGCACCACCGCCCTGCATTATAGAGTCTTCTGGACTTTCTGATTATTTAAACTTGAATTTTCCAGAGTACTAACAATTACACCAAGGAACGCTTGTTGCGTGTGATTTTTAAACTTAAATTTTCTAAAATAAAATACAGAGAGGGATGAACTATGTTTCTTTATTTGATGAACATTTTTATTTAGAAAATAATTTCTTTGTCTGTTTCTCTGTCCTGCATTATAGAGTCTTCTGGTCTCTTGGATATGCGCTTGTTCTTATTTTTCAGCTATGTGTACATGCCTAAATTTTCTGGCCTCTGGTGCTGCACTTTTTATGCTGCCCCAATTTTTCTGGGCGCTGCTACAGCTGCGGCTGCAACAATACCAAATTTTTGAGCCATGTGTACATGCCTTATTTTTCTGGTAATCTCTGCTGACATCTCTGTCAATTTTAGCAACCGTGCATATTAGATGTATAATAAGGGTAGCATGGTGGCTCAGAGGTTAGCACTGCTGACTTATGTGCTGCCTAAAGGGGGGCTCTAAGTATATGCTGCCTAAAGGGGGCCTCTAACTATGTGCTGCCTAACATGGGGGAATCTATGTGCTGCCTAAAGGGAGGCTCTAACTATGTGCGGCCTAATAGGAGGGAATCTATGTGCTGTCTAAAGGGGGGAATCTAACTATGTGATGCCTAAAGGGGGGCTCTATGTGCTGCCTAAAGGGGGCTAAAGCAAATTATTCCAAACCATTTAGGAATAATAGGTGATTTGTGCCCTTTATGGATTAAAACCAGACTCTGTATCAACTATGTAATTTTCCATGGGAGTTTTGCCATGGATCCCCCTCCGGCACGCCCCAGCCAGGTGTTAGTCCCCTTGAAACAACTTTTAAATCACTATTGTGGCCAGAAAGAGTCCCTGTGGGTTTTAAAATTTGCCTGCCCATTGAAGTAAATAGCGGTTCGCCCAGTTTGCAAACTTTTGCGGAAGTTTGCGTTCGCGGTTCGCAAACCGAAAATGTTATGTTCGCGACATCACTATTGGCAAAGCAACTTGGTGGTTAGGTAAAACCAGAAGGTGCTGCGATGGTGAGGGGTGTGAATAAGCAGCAGTGCTCTTTATCTATGCCAGTGTTTCTCAAACTGTGAGATGTTTTGTAAGATAATTCACTTATATTGAACTTGTATAATATATGATAGTGGGTTCGGGAGACAAATGAAAAATAAACAGGTAGAGCATTAAGTTTGGAATGGACTTCGACCAACTATGAGGCCAGGCTGTAATTATAACTATATTGCTTTATGCCACTACCAATTTAAACTGAAATGCCTTTATTGAAGTGTTTGCAATTTTATTTTTTACACGTCTTTGTTTTTTATGGTAATTTTTTCAAATAGAGACACATTAACAATTTGTATATTGTCTTGTTAAATAGTGGTTTTTAGTATATTGTTGACATAAATAATTAGTTTCTTATTACAAGGGACTTTTTGGACTGTATTATTTTGTTAAGATTATACAATTTTGCTACTGAGATAAAACATGAATAAATCCATGGCCAACGTTTTGCTCTGATATAAATTATAGCAATGCTGGACACATCTGTGTGCTTCATTCCCTTGCAATTTGTATTTTCTTTATTTCTAGTGGAGAGAGGTCAGACTGAAGTCAATATCTGTATTTCATTTTGTAATCTTTTTATGTGTAGGAATAAAAATTCACTGGAGGAATGTATAATTTTGCCTGTTTGTAAATCCGTCCTAAGACCGAGCTTTGAGTATCCATTACAGTGTTGGGCACCAGTTCACATAAAAAATACTGCACAACTGGAAGGAGTTCAGAGAAGGGCAGTAACATTAATTAAGGTATTGGCCGGTTTTAGTTATGTGGATAAGCTCCGAAATTTGTGCTTCTTTTTAAATTCATTGTCAGTTCAAAGAACTCTGGCAACCTTTGCTTGTATAGAAGTCAAAATGTCTTTTGGAGAATGTGTTTTCATCTTTACCAGTAACGGCGGTTCTTAAAGTAATAATAAAACTTGCTACAATTTAGCATTCTGTGTATAAATATTGACACAAAATATTAAACAATTGAAAAAGAGAAAAGAAAGGAAATAAAACAGAGAGAAGGAAAGGGAAACAAAGGGACGAATGGGAAAGAAAGGAGAGGAAAGAGGAAAGGAAAGGGGACCTCATTGTAGGCTATCAGCTTTGAGCTCAGTACAGGGATGTGGAGATCTCCTCATATGTTGATATTTCAGTGCACCTGTCACCAACCTTTTCTGATGAAATTCTCATAGTTGAATTATATAGGCACTTGTGAGATCTTTGCTATAAACTGTTGTGGCAGATACTGTCCTAATGGCTAACAAGTACTGTAGTAAAAGGGCTAAAGAGCAAATGCAGTACATAACTATCAGTAACATCTATCATTATTATGGAACAGTGGGGCATTTTAAACAAACAAAACAATTACAGCAGACTACAAGTGCCACATATGCCGGAATCTTTCTCTGAAGAAAAAGCGAAGTTCCAAAACTGAAAAAGTTTGGTCACTATTAAAATAGAACATTCAGGAAATATATTGATTTATGATAAATAGTTTAGATATTACTAACAAACTGCTAGTAATTGCTGCCAGTTAGTGTTGAATGCAAACATTAGAATAGTGATTTTTCTTTTCCAAATATCAGCACTTCACGATTTTGCGAATATTTAAAATATCGGGAATTATATTCGTTATGACGAATCTTTCTTTTATTTTATTTTCGTTTTTTTCACAGTACACATCACAATGATGTGTACTGTGTAAATAAAAAGTGATCATCCCTCTCTGCTTTCAGCTTGTGGTCCAAAGAAGGCGAATATGCGAATGAGAATTGTATGCAAAAGTTATGCAAATATTGGCACTTCCAGAGGACACTGATCCCTCCCTTCTTTTAGTTTGTGGGCAAATGATAAGGATGCAAATACAGTTGTCAGAGGTTAGCAACATCCCTGGCAACCAATAGGAAAGTAGTTAGTTGAAAGATATAATCGCGCATGCGCATTTTGCGAATTTTATTACAAATATCGCGTGTTCGAATATGGCCTATGCCGCTCATCACTACTGTCAGTTGCCTGAATATTTTTACTTTATATTTTTAAGCATCATTTTCCATTTTAAGTCTGCACTTGCCAGAGAATATGTTTTGACGAATCGGAAATCTTCATGAGATACAAGTAGGTAGTTGATCTCTGCTGAGGGCAAAGGACCTTATTTTTTAAATTAGGTTTTACCTAAAATCAAGAGCTAAATAATAACACATATTCTCAATTTAAATTTGCTTATATAGTGCAGCCAAAGCTATTGTATTAGATAATAATGTAGACGTTCTTGTGTGTGCCTCCTGCTTACCCATATTTGCTGATGTTGCATGCATGAGATAAGCTTTATTTCAAATATAATTCCTTCACTGAAGTGGTTCTGTAAGGCTGGGTTCACATATATCAGGTCTGGCATAGTTTCCCTCAGGCGTGCACCGGAAGGAAACTGATGCTAGAACTGATCCCATTCATTTGGATAGGACAGTCCACAGTCATCCAGCATCTCAGTTTTTAGGCCAGATGGTTGGACATGCCAGAGAGCACCGAACAGGGGAAGGCAGTTGCTGGTCTTAGGATGCCATACAACTGATGACAACTTGTCATCAGTTGTGGCATCAATTGCGTCCAGATCTAGGCTGAGTTCCCCAGAAATATGTGAACCCAGCCTAATGCAGCCTACATTTCACATGAATCCTCTGGCATTGGATGAGGAGTTTCATCATTGCACCTGTTCATTGCATCAAGTTGCTAGTGCTGGAGATCACTTTTTAGACTCAAAAGTGGGTTGAAGTCAGTTCCCACTACATTAAGTTACTTATAGTTTTCTACTGCAGAAATCCGGATTCTAGCATCCACAGAGAGAATAGACATGTCTTTTCTTTCTGCAGATTTCGCTCAGAAATGCATTGCCATGAATGAGATGGCGCATTTTCAAGTGGTCCTAGCGCCCGCCAAATTATTGAAAAATGCGGAATGTCCGCTCATTTAACGTCATGTAAATATGGCACTAGGTTTGTTTAAAATGTGCATAATATGGGTTTATATTTAGAGGTCTATGATGTTGTCATTTCCAGTCTGTAAAACTGCAGTCAGGTAATACTGATGCAAAAATGTGCCTGTTTTATGCTTGTGTGAAACACATCTAGTATCGGATTGGTGGCTATTTGCAGCATCACTAGCAAAGTACTATAAGGAACAGAAATAAGATAAATCACACATAGTAAAATGCTATAAATGTTTCAGATGTTATGACTAGGTGTTATGGATATTGAAATTATGTGTTTTTACATCCATTATATCCCATTTAGCATACATTTCCTTAGTTTCACATACAGCCACAGTAGGTGTGGCTAAAGAACCTGTTTTTCCACTTCATGTGAGGAGAGCAGGTGGACACTAAGCCAAAGGGGTGGGGCATTAGAGGATTTTACTGGAAATCATATGGCCCTCTGTCTCTTTTTGGATCGTCCTTCAAGGGGGAGCATCTTCTGCTCCTTAGCCTGGGATGGATAAGTATATTGATTGTATCATTTCTACACTAAATATTCATGTATCACTAGGGTAGATTCCTGCTAGTTTGCTAAACATAAAGTATGTACTATTGTATTAATGCTTGTATGTATGTCTTATTATGTTTAGCTAATTAATGTTTTATTAAATGTTATCAACTTTGCTGGTTACCGAGTGATTGTTAATTTGGTGGGATACACTGCTGGTACAAGACATTTCTGCCAAAATACCTTGTACAATTATTTCACAGTTGTGGGTGTTTACAAACATATTTAGGCCCTATAAATTTAGCCTGTACTTCCTGCTTACATTTCATATAGTTGGTGGCCATTTTGGGGACTCTAACAAAGAAAGCACATGGTCGGGGGAGGGGCATGTTTGTTTTACCCTAATTCTAAAACCACAATTGGTGTAGTCAGCAGGATTTTCCACAATAAGTGGAGCTGCAGACAGGATTATCACCTTAGAACCGCAACACTAGGGATGAGCGAATCGAATCTGATGAATCCAAATTCGTTACGAATTTCATGAAAAATTTGCTCGCAGCAAATGCGAATATCGCCACAATTCGCTTCATTAAACTCCATTTAGTGGGATCCAGGCTCCAGGGCATCTAAGATGGCGGATCCACATGTAAGCACATGGGGGAAGGAATCCTGGGTAGGCGGGAACAAGGGTGTGCGGGTTGACCCTGAATCCCTATCAGCAGCCAGCCACCCCTGTGATGTCACAGCCCTATATAATCGGCAGCCATATTGTGGCCACTCACTTCAGCGTTCTATTGCAGAGAGAGAGGGACAGAGAGCAGTGATTCACCTCAAGCCCAAATCTAGCCTAGAAGCACTGATAGGGAAGGGAGAGAGATTGAGAGAGAGTGAATTTTTGGGTGTTGTACACAGCAACTGTGTGCTGCAGCACTGGTGTGTGCAACAACTGAAAAGCTAATAGAAGCCAGCCAGTTAGGGTGAGCAGAGCACTAAAAGCAATAACCACCTGCTATTCGTGAATAATACTGGTTGAGTAGAGGAGCGTATTGTCCTCTATTAAGTGTAACCTGTGCAAACATAGGTGGAGTACCAATTTTTTTTGTGTTAAAGTCTTAAGGGCCCTATTACTGTGAAAGGCCAGCCAAATTAACACACCTGCTGCTGTTCTAGGCAAATGCTGTTTTAAGCATAGTGGAGCATATTGTACTCCCCTCATAAGTGCACACCATGTACGTACATCTGCTTGATGTACCATATTATTCCTGTTAAAGTCTTAAGGGCCTAGTTACTGTGAAAGGCCTCCAAAAAGTACACGCCTGCTGGTGTTGTAGACAAATACTGTATTAAGTGTAGTGGAGCTCATTGTGCTCCCCTCATAAGTGCATACCACGTACATACATCTAAGTGGTGTACCATTGTGTTCCTGTTAAAGTCCTAAGGACCTAGTTACTGTGGAATGCCAGCCAAAAGTACACATCTGCTGGGGTTGTAGACAAATACTGTTTTAAGCATAGTGGAGCGTAGTGTCCTCCCCTCATATACGCACTAAGTCAGTCAGGCAGAGAAGTGCCAGGACTTGCACAGAGGAGTGACAGAGGTCTAAATTCATCAGGCACAGGCAGAGGTCACAGCAGACTAGGGGTGAGTGGCAGAAGGAGTCGCAGCGAGAGGCCTGAGCTCCTGGTATCATCTAGCGGTCGTTCCTCAACAAGCAACCCATCTGCCGTCATCATTTGTTTAACACGATCATCCACTTCATCACAAGTGACATCTGACACCCCCAGTCAACAGTCGTTGAGTTACTCAAACACAACCCTCAGTTGGCATGGCCTGGGAGTAGTCCCTGTCCTCCCATTGCTTCTGTCCTATGATGTTCCCACCCCTACAAAAGTATCTTATGCTGTTCGTTCAGCTCCACTATTTAGTGAGGATGATCTACTAGAGGACAGTCAGCTGCTACTGCCCAGCCAAGAAGTGGAGGAGACATCCGCTGCTTCCTCCGCTAGGTGGTCAAGTAGTTAGGAGGAGAGTGGTGTGGGAGGTGGTGTTGCGAGCGTTCAGGCTCCTGAAGCAGACACTGTTGAGGAACCTGAGGAGGACATCAGTGATATGCAGACACAACTCAATTATGATGAAGTGGATCGCACTTGGGAGCTGGGTTCATCATCATCAGGAGAAGAGGGTTGCGCCACCACCTCAGCCGAAGGGAGCTGTGTGACATACCTATCTTCTGTCGTTCCAGATGCTCCTGCTCCTCCTACTTCGAGTCAGTCATTCCGCCAGCAATCCATCGGTGAAGCCATGTCCAAGAGATAACAGTATGCGCCCACTCATCCAACGGTGCAGACGCTGAATGTGCTCCTGTCCAAGTTGCTGGTGCTGCAGTCTCTCCCTTTTCAAGTGGTGGACTCTGCACCTTTCAGAGAACTGATCGCTTGTGCCGAGCCGAGGTGGAGAGTCCCGAGCCGTCATTTCTTTGCAAAAAGGGCAGTACCAGCCCTGCACAATTATGTGGAACAGAAGGTGGGCCATGTACTTTATGGCCCACTGGGTGAATGTGGTTCCTGCACAGCCACAACAGCAACTTGGAAAGGTCACGCCACTGCCGCCTCCACACTCTCAGGCCATTGGTCCTGTGAAAGTGTGTGACTCAGTCTATTTATCCTCCACAGTGTCCTCAGCCTCCACTGCACATACAGGTCTCAGTGCCACGCAAGCATACCATGTGTGCAGGGCACGGCGGTGTCACACTATTCTTCAAAGGGTTTACCTTGGCGAACAGAGTCACACAGGGGAGGAACTGCTAAAAGTCATTCATGAGCACTTTTATGATCATGGCTTACTCCACAAAAACTGGAAATGGGAACCATGGTCACCGAAAAGGTGAAGAACATCTTGTCTGGGCTGCGACAAGGAAGGCTGAGCCATGCGCTCTGCAGGGCACACATGTTCAATTTGGTTATCAAGCGGTTCCTGAAGTGTTCGCCCCATCTGCAAGACATCCTAACAATGAGAAGGAAATGTTGCATGCACTTCAGCCTATCGTACACCACACACCCACCTTGAGCTGAAGCTTGAGAACGGCATCCCTCAACATAGTCTGGTTTGCATATTTCCACAGTTTGGAATTCCACCCTCCATATGTTGGACCGACTATACGAACAGAGAGAAGCCATCACCAATTTCTTGATGATCCAAGCAGGTAGGGGGACTCCCCTGTGTAACTTCAATGTCAACCAGTGGCAGCTCATATGTGACATCTGCCGTTTGCACAGGCCCTTTGAGGAAGCCACATTTTTAGTCAGTCACCAGGATTAGGGGATGAACAATGTCATTCCACTGCTTCATTTCCTACAACACGTGTTGGAAACTATGGCTGGTGCCTATATCTAATGGCCAAATGAGCCCTGTGGGGGCTGAACTAAGGGAGGAGAAGAGGAAGGGACAAAGTGGAGCACAGTTTAGGTTTTGTGAAATTGGTGGTTTTTCTAGTCATCTGACAGGAGAGGAGGAGCAAGAGCAGTCAGAGGAGCTAGAGGGTTGGGAGGAAGGCGAGACAGAGGACCCAGACACAACGTGGCAGTATGCAGTAGAAATGGAGGCAGGGAGTCCCTCCGAGTCACTTGCACAAATGCCACAATGTATGCTCAATTGCTTGCGTAGTGACTGCCAAATTGTCGCCATTCTGGCTCTCCACCTTATTGGACCCTCATTACTGGCACAAAATGGGGGCCTTTTTTACACCCACTGAGAGGGAGGACAAACTGACTTACTACAGAGACATCCTACGTAGTCAGTTGGCCGATGCCTATCTGTGCCATCGTCCATCCACTCTCAGGTCTGACTCTTGGGGCCCTCTGCGCTCACCTTCCACTGCCATGGCTACTGGGGGTGGGCAGGAAGAGTACCAGCTCCATCAGCCACAGCCTTAGTCTACAGTCGCTGATGAGTAGCTTTCTTCATCCGCATAGTGAAGCAACTCATCAGCAGCAGGTAGACCTGGAGCAGGACCTGAACCAGCAGGTGGTAGCATACCTTGACATGACCATGCCAACACACCTTGAAGATCCACTAGAGTTCTGGGCAGCCAAACTTGATTTGTGGCCACAATTAGCAGAGTTTGCCCTGGAAAAGTTGTCCTGCCAGTAGTGTGCCATCAGAACGGGTGTTTAGTGCAGCAGGGGCCTTAAAACCCCCCCAAAAAACTTGTCTGTCCACGCAATATGACTAGAGACTGACCTTTGTGAAGATGAATAAGGCATGGATCAGCCAGGATTTCCACCCACCAATGCTTGATGGATCAGAGAAGATTGACCATGGTGCCACACCAACACTTCACAATTATGGATAGTGCAAAACATATTTAAGCTGCTGCTCCCAAGTTACAGATAATCCTCCGCATTAGACCACAAGTAAGTTTTGAGGATATGCATTAGCTAAAACTTAACCCCAATTTTTTTTTATATCTAAGAAAAGAAAAATTGTGCAAAAAACACCATGTGCCACCTACACCACCAAGTAGTGATGTGATGCAAAGACCTCATAAAGGTGGAAGGGAACACCGTATGGTCCATTGTAACCGGTGGGGGTAAAAACTTCCCTGTAAGACCGTACTTTCGCATTATTAAAGGGGTACTCTGGTGGTTAAGATTTTTGGCTATATTGCATCTTCTTTTAATGTTCAAGTTTTTTGCAATTGACATGTATTATATGTTTGTGTAGCAAGTGTCTTTTTTTCTTACCTGTTTGTGGGGCAGGAAGTTCTCTAGTTCTGTGTTGGATCTCTTACTGTTGTCCACAACGTCGGCCACGTTAGGATTAGGCTGTGGAAAACATGTCAGGGTTTTTTTTCTCTCTGTTCTTTCAGAAATTCATGATAGAAATAAGCCACGACCCGTCATCTCCCCCTCCTGGAGGACGCAGGTGTGCATGAGAGAAAGAAGCCATAGCAGGGGGAGAGAGAGGACATACACAGCTCCTCATCTCACCTCCCCCTGCTCTGTCTTCTGAGGATGCAGGTCTGCACTGAAAGAAGACAGAGAAGATAAGAGTGTCATCTGAAGGGGAGGATAACAAAGTGCACGGGCTGGGGATGTATAGACTGTAGGGGAATAAATCTCAGACTGGGGATGATTTCTAAGTGTGAAGGGACGGGGGGGGGGGGGGGGGGGGGGGGGTTGGGACTCCTGAATGACACATGCTGGAAGTTTTAGTCCCTGTTATGTATGTGTATGCTAGTGTTTACAAACCAGTGTGCCTCCAGCTGTTGCAAGACTACAACTCCCAGCATGCCTGAACAGACTTTGGGCATGCTGGGAGTTGTAGATTTGTAACAGCTGGATGCACACTGGTTGGGAATCACTGTTCTAGCCTATTCAGCATACACATCATGTTACACCGGTGTTTCCAACCAGTGTGCCTCCAGCTGTTGTAAAACTACAACTCCCAGCATGCCCTGACAGCCTTTGGGCATGCTGGGAGTTGTAGTTTTGCGCAGCTGGAGGCACACTGATTGGGAATCTCTGGCCTAACCTATTCAGTATATTACAAACAAAGTGCATTGTTTCCTAACCAGGATGTCTTCAGCTGTATAAAAACTACAACTCCCAGCATGCCCGGACAGCTTTTGGCTGTCCGGGCATGCTGGTAGAAGTAGTTTTGCAACACCTGGAGGCACCCTGGTTGGGAAACACTGTTGTATGCCCTATAGAGGTGTGGTGAACTACAATCCTCAGGAGACTACAGGGGCAGCATGCTGGTGTTATACCACAGACCGAAGACTCTTGAATGACACATGCTGGGAGTTGTAGTCCCTTTTGTGTATGTGTATGCCAATGTATCCCAACCAGGGCTGATTAAATTAGCGTGCTGTGTTTATGTGGCATGCTGGGATTTGTAGTTTTCAGCAAAGCAAGAAACAGGAAATAGAAGCAAAGATAGGAAAACTAAGTGGGGGATAAAAAGACAACAAAGAACGGAAATAGAGCAGCCTAAACAACAAGAAAAGAAACAAAACAAATATGGTAAGTCAAAAACGGAAAAACACGTTGACCACCGGAGTACCCCTTTAACCCATTAAGGACGCAGGACGTAAATGTACGTCCTGGTGAGGTGGTACTTAACGCACCAGGACGTACATTTACGTCCTGTGCATAACGGAGCGATGCCCGTGTCATGCACGGCTGATCCCGGCTGCTGATCGCAGCCAGGGACCCGCCGGCAATGGCCGACGCCCGCGATCTTGAAGGCGTCCGCCATTAACCCCTCAGGTGCTGGGATCAATACAGATCCCGGCATCTGCGGCAGTGCGCGATTTGAATGAATGATCGGATCGCCCGCAGTGCTTCTGCGGGGATCCGATCATTCATAACGCCGCACGGAGGTCCCCTCTCCTTCCTCCGTGCGGCTCCCGGCGTCTCCTGCTCTGGTCTGTGATCGAGCAGACCAGAGCAGGAGATGACCGATAATACTGATCTGTTCTATGTCCTATACATAGAACAGATCAGTATTAGCAATCATGGTATTGCTATGAATAGTCCCCTATGGGGACTATTCAAGTGTAAAAAAAAATGTAAAAAAATGTAAAAGTAAAAAAAAAGGGAAAAATCCCCTCCTCCAATAAAAAAGTAAAACGTCAGTTTTTTCCTATTTTACCCCCAAAAAGCGTAAAAAATTTTTTTATAGACATATTTGGTATCGCCGCGTGCTTAAATGTCCGAACTATTAAAATAAAATGTTAATGATCCCGTACGGTGAACGGCGTGAACGAAAAAAAAAAAGTCCCAAATTCCTACTTTTTTAATACATTTTATTAAAAAAAATTATAAAAAATGTATTAAAAGTTTTTTATATGCAAATGTGGTATAAAAAAAAAAGTACAGATCATGGCGCAAAAAATGAGCCCCAATACCGCCGCTTATACGGAAAAATAAAAAAGTTAGAGGTCATCAAAATAAAGGCATTATAAACGTATTAATTTGGTTAAAAAGTTTGTGATTTTTTTTAAGCGCAACAATAATATAAAAGTATGTAATAATGGGTATCATTTTAATCGTATTGACCCTCAGAATAAAGAACACACGTCATTTTTACCATAAATTTTACGGCGTGAAAACGAAACCTTCCAAAATTTGCAAAATTGCGTTTTTTGGTTTAATTTCCTCACAAAAATAGTGTTTTTTGATTGCGCCATACATTTTATGATATAATGAGTGATGTCATTACAAAGGAAAACTGGTCGCGCAAAAGACAAGCTCTCATACTAGTCTGTGGATGAAAATATAAAAGAGTTATCATTTTTAGAAGGCGAGGAGGAAAAAATGAAAACGTAAAAATTAAATTGTCTGAGTCCTTAAGGCCAAAATGGGCTGAGTCCTTAAGGGGTTAATTCCCTTCTTGGCAAGTTTTACTCGCCCTAAAAAGGGTGGCCCAGGAGGTTCCTGTATGGGGCCACCCTTTTTAGGACGAGTAACACTTGCCAAGAAGGGAATTAATAGGGCGAGAGTAGGGCCTTTCAGGGGAATTTTTTACCCCCACCTGCTACAATGGACAATACGTTGTTCTCTTCCACCTTTTCGAGGAAAGTATTACTCATCTTAAAAAGGGTGGTCCCGCACAGGAAACCCTCCCTATTTCCACCTTAAAAACCCTGGGAGATGACAGTTTTTTTTAGGTGGAAATAGGGAGAGGTTCCTGTGTGGGGCCGCCCTTTTTAAGGAGAGTAACACTTGCCAAGAAAGGAGTTAATAATGCGAGAGTAAGGCCTTACAGGGGAAGTTTTTACCCCCACCTGTTACAATGGACCATACATTGTTCCCTTCCACCTTTTAGAGGTCTTTGCATCACATCAATACTTGGTGGTGTAGGTGGCACATGGTGTTTTTTGCACACTTTTCCTTTTCTTAGATATAAAAAAAATTGGGGTCCATTAATTTATCCTGGCTGTGCCGTTTTGCCACTATATTGTCTCCTCTTGCCTCAGCCAAGTCCAGGCTGTGCCATTCAGCAACTATATGGTCTCCTCTTTCTGCCTCCAACTCCAGGTTGTGTCATTCAGCCACTATATGGTCTCCTCATGCTTCCGCCACATTCAGGCTGTGTCATTTAGACACTATATGGTCCCCACTTGCTGCCGCCAACATCAAGCTTTGTCATTCAGCCACTACATTGTCTCCTCATGATTCTGTCACCTCCTGGCTGTGTCATTCAGCCCCTTTATGGTCTCCTCTTGCTGTCGCCAACTCCAGGCTGTGTCATTCAGCCACTATATGGTATCCCCTTCCTGCCGCCAACTTCAGGCTGTGTCATTCATCCACTATAGGGTGTCCTCATGCTGCCGCCAAGGCCAGGCTGTGCCATTCAGCCACTACATGGTCTCTGCTTGCTGCCACCAAATTCAGGCTGTGCCATTCAGCCACTATATGGTCTCCTCTTTCTGTTGCCAACTCCAGGCTGTGTCATCGAGCCACTATATGGTTTCTTCTTGCTGCCGCCTACTCCAGGCTGTGTAATTCAGCCACTAGACATGTGCAATTCGGCACGAATGTCTAATTTACCAAATTTTACCATTTTCAGGCATTCGGACCGATCCAAATGCACGAAAACATATTTTTACCAGTCCCGAATAGTCACGATAATACGAATAGCAAAATAACGAATGCATTCGTTATTTACCGAATGCATGCGGTAAATAGCGAATGCATTCGTTATCCGTAAACGAACGTAAAGAATTCATTCTAATAACAAAAGAATAATAAAAAAGATACAGTAGTGATGGAAAAAATTGTATCTAACGAAATTTATCTTTTTTATTATGAAATGTTTATACATTTTTAGACAGAAGTACCTGCATTAATAGACAGAAGTTACATTCGCTGTGATATGTCTGTTAATGCAGGTACTACAGCTCCCAGCATGGAGCAGAGTATGCTCCATGTTGGGAGTATTAGTACCTGCAGTAAGGGACAGATCCCAGCGAATGTCACTCCTCCTGACACCCGCTGCGATTGTCCTTATGTGAATGTCGGGATCAGCTGTTCTCAGGGCTACAGAGCCGGGAGAACAGCTGACGCTGAGCCGTAGGTATACATCGTATATCTACTGCCCAGCAAGAGCTTACAGTGAGCCTGCAATGTGTATACAGTCTACACATTGCTGGCTCACTTAACCCCTTGCTGAGCTGTGCGCTATGCGCAAACCCAGCAAGGAAAGAGTTAACTTACACTGCTGGATAGTGTAGGTTAACCCTTTGGGTGGTATACACTATATACAGCTGTATATAGTGTATACAGAAGACGAAGTCCGCTTACTTCCCTCGAGTACCGGGCAGGTCCGTGTAGCCCCGCCCCTAGAGATGATGTCATTAGGGGGAGGAGCTACAGAAGGGAACAAGGCGAGTTAATCTGAAGCTCTGTTCACATTGTCTGTTTTGTATAATGTGAACAGACCTTTCTGGCAGTGTCTACCCAGACAGGGAGACTCCAGCTATTGCTAAACTACAACTCCAAGCATGCCCAGACAGCCAAAGGCTGTCTGGGCATGCTGGGAGTTGTAGTTTTGCACCAATTGGTGGCTTCCTGTTTTGGTAGACATTGCATCATGGGCAGGGCTGGACTGACCTACCGGGATACCGGGAAAATTCCCGGTGGGCCACCGGCCCTGGGGCCGCTTTGAGATGTGGCTGCATTTTTTTCCCCCCTCCAGCGGCCGCCATGACTCCGGCCTTCCACCTCCCCTGATGTGACACACACATACACGCACACACTCTGCATCAGGAGCAGCCGGCCTTTGGCCGCTGCTTTGAAACTGTCGATTGGCAGTATTAAAACTCACACCAAACTGACAGTTTGTGTCGGTGTGCAGTTAAGTGTAATGCTATGTAACAGCACTTTAAGAGTGGTGGCCGCAGTACAGCTTTAGGACGTTGCTCTGCTGTGCCTGTATATAGATGGGCCGCACAGGCACATCTCTTAATCCCTGCCCCTCACGTCCCCTGCAGCAGCCGCCCACAGCAGAGAAGGGGCAAACTGTTGTTGGGTCTTCCAGCCAAAGTGAGGGCCCAGCCACTGCCAGCACCATTATCTTGGTTTTTTTGACATTCAACCTGCTTGCCCTTTAAAGCCAGCACAGGGGCCGTGGCCGTGACTCTCTGTCAGCAGGAGAGCAGTGAGGGACGCTTCTCCTCCTCCTCCTCCCCCCTCCTCAAGCTCCTGTGCTGCGGCTGCTCTCCCGCCCGTGCTGCTGGATCAGCCCACCACTGATTCAGCCCATCTATTAGGTGAGTTTTCTGGGGGGAAAAGGGGAGGGAACGGTTGCAGTTTGGGAGGCAGTGGAAGACATTATCTCAGTGTTTACTAATCAGGGTGCCTTCTGCTGTTGCAAAATTACAACTCCCAGCATGCCTTTGGCTGTGTGGGCATGCTGGGAGTTGTAGTTTTGCAACAGCTGGAGTCATTCTGGCAGGGAAACACTAATACAGTATATCTATCTCATATCTATCTATGTCATATCTATCTATCTATCTATCCATTTATCTATCTCATATATTTCTATCTCATATCTATCTATCTATCCAAAGGATAAATTGGCCAGCACTATTGATCCAAACTATTGTAAAAACCTGGCTTGCAGGTGCAAGCTGCTGGGCTAAATATACAGCAACATGAGAATACAGCAGCACACTGCTAGCACAAAGATATAGATGAAACATGAGTATATAGATAAAACTTGAGTATATAGATAGAACATGAAAAGCTATACAGCTGTAATGCAATAAATGAAGATATCAAACTATGAAAATAAGAGGTACTTAGCTTGCACATTTGGCGCCAAATAGCGTGGACCGTCCCACCACGGTAAGATGGACCGTCCCACCACGGACGGTCCACGCTATTTGGCGCCAAATTTGCAAGCTAAGTACCTCATATTTTCATAGTTTCATATCTTCATTTATTGTATTACAGCTGTATAGCTTTTCATGTTCTATCTATATACTCATGTTTTATCTATATACTCATGTTTCATCTATATCTTTGTGCTAGCAGTGTGCTGCTGTATTCTCCTGTTGCTGTATATTTAGCCCAGCAGCTTGCACCTGCAAGCCAGGTTTTTACAATAGTTTGGATCAATAGTGCTGGCCAATTTATCCTTTGGTTGTATTACACATACGGGGGGAGTGGCTACCTCCATGTTGGCTCCTGCACCCCACCCACCTTTATTAGGTGTATATAAGGTGCCTTGGATGTTTCAGACCTTGCATGCCTGCTGAACTGTTCACACAGAGGCATATACACAGTGTAGGGTCCGTCCCAGAATGAGGTCACCTTACCATGGCGGGACGGTCCACGCAATTTGGCGCCAAATTTGCAAGCTAAGTACCTCATATTTTTTTAGTTTCATATCTTCATTTATTGCATTACAGCTGTATAGCTTTTCATGTTCTATCTATATACTCATGTTTTATCTATATACTCATGTTTCATCTATATCTTTGTGCTAGCAGTGTGCTGCTGTATTCTCCTGTTGCTGTATCTATCTATCTATCTATCTCTCATATCTATCTATCTATCTATCTCATTTCTATCTATCTATCTATCTATCTATCTATCTCATATCTATCTATCTATCTATCTCATATCTATCAATCTCATATCTATCTATGTATCTCATATCTATTTCTCTTATATCCAGGGACAGATTGACATGTCGGGCACCCAGCAGCACTATAACTAGCTAAAGGGGGCTGCCACTATATCTACAGAAAGGGAGCTGCTACCAATATCTAAAGGAGGACTGCTATATATGGGTGGGCTGCAACTATATACAAAGGGGTACACATACAGTGAGTAACTACAGGGGCAGCAGCTACATTACACAGGTGCCCTGAATAGATAGGTGCCACCTGTAGGTAGCCCCCCCCCCCTGTACTACCTACAGGTGGCACCTATCTATTCAGGGCACCTGTGTAATCGGGAGAACAAGGTAAAGGGACCCGTCTACTTCATGGTGGGGGACATGCCTACTCTTCCCCAACCCACTTATCTTTTTTTTAATAGAATTTTCAGGCTTAGTAGTGGAAGCCGGTCTTATTGACTGAATCCATTAGTAAGCCAGGGCTTAGCGTTAGCCCCCAAAAACAGCTAGCGCTAACCCCCTTATTACCCTGGTACCCACCGCCACAGGGGTGCTGGGAAAAGGAACTTCAAAAATGGCGCTCCTGGGCCTAGGCGGTAACAGGCTGGCGTTATTTAGGATGGGGAGGGCCAGTAACAATGGTCCTCGCCCCCACCCTGGTAACGTCAGGCTGTTGCTGTTTGTTTGGTATTGTGCTGAGAATGAAAATTCGGGGAACCCTATGCGTTTTTTTTTTAAATTTATTTAAATAAAAAAAATAAAAAAAACGTATAGGGTTCCCCGTATTTTCATTCTCAGCACAATACCAACCAAACAGCAACAGCCTGACGTTAACAGGGTGGGCGAGGACCACTGTTACTGGCCCTCCCCAGCCTAAATAACGCCAGCCTGTTACCGCCTAGGCCCTGGAGCGCCATTCTGCTCCATGCTGGGAGTTGTAGTACCTGCATTAATAGACAGATCGCAGCGAATGTAACTTCTGACACCCGCTGCGATCTGTCTATTAATGCAGGTACTACAGCTCCCAGCATGGAGCAGAGTGTACTCCATGTTGGGAGTAGTAGTACTTGTAGTAAAGGAAAGATCACTGCGGGTATCACTCCTGGCATCCGCGGTGATGCTCCTGTATAATGTATGGATGCGGCGGACGCTCTCCTATGGTCCCCTGCACGGCCGTATAGATACACATATTCCTATTTCTCACAGAGAGCTGTGATTGGCTGGAATTATCTGGCCAATCACAGCTCTGCGGGAAATATGAATATGTGTATATATACGGCCGTGCAGGGGACCATAGAAGAGCGGCCGCCGCATCTATACATTATACAGGAGGATCGCAATGGAACCCGGCGATCTGTCAATTAGTACAGGTAACTACTACTCCCATCATGGAACAGTGTGTTCCATGCTGGGACTAGTAGTACTACCTAAAAAAATGTTTAAAAAAAGTGAAAAACACACACACACTACATTTTTATTATTGTCGGCTACATTTTTAGTGCTTTACCAGCTCACATAAATTGATCCCTGTTTAAAAAGTAATAAACATTTCATAATAAAAAATATACATTTCGTTAGATACTATTTTTTCCATCACAACTGTATCTTTTTTATTATTATTATAGTACCTTACGAAATTTTAATAAAAAAGGTATCTCCATAATTTTTTAGGATCGCAAAAGTCCAAAAAAGAATAAAAATATTTACCGAATGTACCCGAATACCGAATGTATCCGGAAAAAACCCTCAAACCGAACACCCGAATACCGAATGTATCCGAAAAATCTAAACAGAAAATATTACCGAACCGAAATTTTTTTCCAAAACGAAACAAAACAAATATTTTTCTAGTGCACAAGTCTATCAGCCACTATATGGTCTCCTCATGCTTCTGCCACCTCCAGGCTGTGTCATTCGGTCACTATATGGTCTCCACTTGCTGCCGCCAAGTCCAGGCTGTGCCATTCAGCCACTATATGGTCTCCTCTTGGTGCTGCCAACTCCAGGCTGTGCCATTCAGCTACTATATGGTCTCCCTTTGCTGCTGCCAATTCTAGGCTTTGTCATTCAGACACTTTATTGTCTCCTCATGATTCTGCCACCTCCAGGTCGTGCAATTCAGCCACTGTATGGCTCTCTCTTGCTGCTGCCAAGTCCAGGCTGTGCCATTTAGCCACTATATGATCTTCTTTTGCTGCCACAAGCTCCAGGCTGTGTCATTCAGCCACTATATGGTCTCCTCCTGCTTCCACCACCTCCAGGCTGTGTCATTCGGCCACTATATGGTCTCAACTTTCTGCCACCAAGGCTATTTCATTCAGCCAGATTATGTTCTCCTCTTGCGGCCGCCACCTCCAAGCTGTGCCATTCAGCCACTATATGTTCACCTCATGCTGCCGCCAACTCCAGGCTGTGACATTCAGCCACTTTATTGTCTCCTCATGATTCCACCGCCTCCAGGCTGTGTCATTTAGCCACTATATGGTCATCACTTGCTGCTGCCAAGTCCAGGCTGTGCCATTCAGCCATTACATGGTCTCCTCTTGCTGCTGTCAACTCCAGGCTTTGCCATTAAGCCACTATGTGGTCTCATCATGATTCTGCCCCTCCAGGCTGTGCCATTCAGCCACTATATGGTCTCCTGTTGCTGCCACCACCTCCAGGCTGTGCCCTTCAACCACTATATTGTCTCTTCACGCTGCCGCCAACTCTAGGCTTAGCCATTTAGCCACTATTCCGTCACTATATGATCTCCACTTGCTTCCGCTAAGTCCAGGCTGTGTCATTCAGCTACTATATGGTATCTTCTTGCTGCCGCCAACTCCAGGCTGTGCCATTCATTTACTACATGGTCTCCTCTTGCTGCCTTCAACTCCAGGCTGTGTCATTCAGCCACTATATGGTTTTATGATTCCACCACCTCCAGGTTGTGTCATTCAGCCACTATATAGTCTCTTCTTGCTGCCTCCAAGTCCAGGCTGTGCCATTAAGCCACTACATGGTCTCCTCTTGCTGCCGCCAAATCCAGGATGTGCCATTCAGCCACTATATGTTCATCTCTTGCTGCCGCCACCCTCAGGCTGTGTTATTCAGCCACTATATTGTCTCCTCAAGCTTCCACCAACTCCTGGCAGTGCCATTTTGCCACTATATGGTCTTCTTTTGCTGCCGCAAGCTCCAGGCTGTGTCATTCAGCCACTATATTTTCTCCTCATGCTTCTGACACCTCCAGGCTGTGTCATTCGGATACTATATTGTCTCCACTTTCTGCTGCCAAGTCCAGGCTGTCCCATTCATCCACTATATGGTCTCCTCTTGCTGACGCCAACTCCAGGCTTTGTCATTCAGCCACTATTTATTTTCCTCATGACTCTGCCACCTCTAGGCTGTGTCATTCAGCCACTATATGGTCTCCTCTTGCTGCCTCCAAGTCCAGGCTGTGTCATTCAGCAAGTATATGTTCTCTCCTTGCTGCTGCTAACTCCAGGCTGTTTCATTCAGCCAGATTATGTTATACTCTTGTGGCCACCACCTCCAGGCTGTGTTATTCAGCCACTATATGGTCCCCTCATGATTCCACCACCTCCAGGCTGAGTCATTCAGCCACTATATGGTCTCCTCTTGCTGCCCTCAACTTCTGGCTGTGCCATGCAGCCACTATATTGTCTCCTCTTGCTGCCACCAGCTCCAGGTAGAGGCATTCAGCCACTATATGGTCTCCTCTTGCTGCCACCAACTCCAGGTAGTGTCACTCTGCCATTATATCTTCTCCTTTTTCTGCTGCCAAGTCCAGGCCATGCCATACAGCCACTAAATGATCTTCTCCTCTTTCTGCCGCCAAGTCCAGGCTGTGCCATACAGCCACTATATGGTCTCTTGCTGCTGCCAACTCCAGGCTGTGCCATTCAGCCACTATCTGGTCTCCTCTTGCTGCTGCCAACTCCATGCTGCGTCATTCAGCTACTATATGATCTCCTCATGCTTTTGCCACCTCCAGGCTGTGTCATTTAGCCACTATATGGGCTCCACTTGCTGCCAGTAACTCCCAGCTGTGTCATTCAGCCACTATATGGTCTCCTTATGATTCCGCCACCTCCAGGCTGTGTCATTCAGCCACTGTATGGTCTCCTCTTGATGCCGCCATGTCTAGGATGTGCTATTTAGCCACTAAATGGTCTCCTTCTGCTGCCGCCAACTCCAGGCTTTGTCATTCAGCCACTATTTATTTTCCTCATGACTCTGCCACCTCTAGGCTGTGTCATTCAGCCACTATATGGTCTCCTCTTGCTGCCTCCAAGTCCAGGCTGTGTCATTCAGCAAGCATGTGTTCTCTCCTTGCTGCTGCTAACTCCAGGCTGTTTCATTCAGCCAGATTATGTTATACTCTTGTGGCCACCACCTCCAGGCTGTGTTATTCAGCCACTATATGGTCCCCTCATGATTCCACCACCTCCAGGCTGAGTCATTCAGCCACTATATGGTCTCCTCTTGCTGCCCTCAACTTCTGGCTGTGCCATGCAGCCACTATATTGTCTCCTCTTGCTGCCACCAGCTCCAGGTAGAGGCATTCAGCCACTATATGGTCTCCTCTTGCTGCCACCAACTCCAGGTAGTGTCACTCTGCCATTATATCTTCTCCTTTTTCTGCTGCCAAGACCAGGCCGTGCCATACAGCCACTAAATGGTCTTCTCCTCTTTCTGCCGCCAACTCCAGGCTGTGCCATACAGCCACTATATGGTCTCTTGCTGCTGCCAACTCCAGGCTGTGCCATTCAGCCACTATCTGGTCTCCTCTTGCTGCTGCCAACTCCATGCTGCGTCATTCAGCTACTATATGGTCTCCTCATGCTTTTGCCACCTCCAGGCTGTGTCATTTAGCCACTATATGGGCTCCACTTGCTGCCAGTAACTCCCAGCTGTGTCATTCAGCCACTATATGGTCTCCTTATGATTCCGCCACCTCCAGGCTGTGTCATTCAGCCACTGTATGGTCTCCTCTTGATGCCGCCATGTCTAGGCTGTGCTATTTAGCCACTAAATGGTCTCCTTCTGCTGCCGCCAACACCAGGCTATGCCATTCAGCCACTATAGGGTCTCCCCTTGCTGCTGCCAACTTCAAGTTCTGTCATTCAGCCACTATAGGGTGTCCTCATGCAACCACCAAGTCCAGGCTATGACATTCAGCCACTATAGGTTGTCCTCATGCAGCCACCAAGTCCAGGATGTGCCATTCAGCCACTATATGGTTTACTCTTGCTGCCACCAACTCCATGCTGTGCCATTAAGCCACTATATGGTCTCCTCTTGCTTCCACCTCCAGGCTGTGTCACTGTACCACTGTGTCTCGTTATGCTGCTGGCACATTAAATAAAATGTATTTGAAATCTTCAATTTAAATGTTAAAAAAATATCTTTAATCTTTTCAATTGTGAGGCCCTATGGTCTCGTCAGGTTGTTTCCTCCAGGCTGGGTCATTCAGTCACTATATGGTCTGTTAATGCTGCTGCCACCTCCACAGTGTGCCATTCAGGCTCTATATGGTCTCCTCATACTGATGCCACCTCCAGGCTCTGTCAGTGAGCTGCTCTGTGACAATGATTCTAATAGCAATGCCTAGGCCCCTAGCTATTTGCTTTTTTACGCTGAGAACTGCAGCAAATGAAGAGATTCAAAACATGGAATCCGGCTCCACCGATGCGGCTTAAAAACATCAACGGTATTTTCAGATGCTGGACTCGGACTGAGTGGACCACCCCCAAAACATGCAACTTAGACAAAGGAACAGGTTGTCCAGCTCTCAGGTGTAGAGTAACAGTTAAAACTTGACTTTTAATTCATCCAGATAAAAATATGGAACAAAAAATGAATAAAGTGCATTAAAAATCACTTTATTCGTTTTTCGTTCAATTTTTTTTATCTGGATGAATTAAAAGTCAAGTTTTAACCGTTACTGTACGCCTGAGAACTGGACAACCTTTTCCTTTGTCTAAGTTACACATACTGACATAAACTGTAGCACAGTACAACAAATCTGACATGTTTCGGGTCAGCACGACTCTTAATCATGGCATATTGATATGTCATGATAATGATTTGTGCAGGCCCAAAACAAGTCAGCATTGTAGTATTGTCTTATATGTCTGATTGTTAAATGGGCACTGTCATGACAATTTATTTTTTAATATGTTGTAGTACTTAAGTACTACAACATATCTCTAATATAGTTTTATTTAAAAAAGTTTATTTAAAAAACATTTTAAAAGCAATTTGAAATTTGGCCACTACGGGGCGCCCTCCTTGTGGCTGAATGTAGAGTGACGTCACTGCAAAATTCTGACTGATTCCGGCAGGGCATCAGTCGAAATTTTGCGCAGGCACAGTAACAGCCAGGGCTGTGCATTGGCTTCCCGCACTCGCCGACGGTCCTGCTGCAAGGTGCGGGGGGCACGGTGGGGGGCTGCTCCTGCAAGGTGCGGGGGGCGCTGCTGCAAGGTGCGGGGGCGCTGCTACAAGGTGCGGGGGGTGGATGGGGGGTGCTGCTGCACGGTGCGGGGGGGATGGGGTGTGCTGCTGCAAGGTGCGGGGGGGATGGGGGGCACTGCTGCAAGGTGCGGGGGGGGATGGGGGAGCTGCTGCAAGGTGCGGGGGGCACTGCTGCAAGGTACGGGGGGCGCGGGGGGGGGGGGGGGTTGGGTGTTACTCACCGAGCGGCAGGAAGAGGCTCCCCCACACCCGTCCTTCCTGCATCAGCTCCCGGCTCACTCCTTCCCCCATGAAGCTCCTGTCCTGGGTGCCTCCAGTTGTTTTACCAGTACAACTCCCAGCATGCCCTGACAGCCAATAGATGTCAGGGCATGCTGGGAGTTGTAGTGGTGAAACAGCTGGAAGCACCCTGTTAGGAGAACTTAGGGTGGAAGTTTGCCCCCCCCCCCCCAGCAGGCATCAGTGACGTGGTGCCTGCTGGGGATGTCTGCCTGGTAGTGAGCACACTACCAGGCAGACTAAATGCCATTTTTAAAATAGTAAAAAAATAAATAAAGGCAGGGAGGGTGTTAGGGATAGAAGGGCAATAGGCAGGGACAGAAAAAAAAACATGATGGTGGGAGCTACCCTTTAAGTAAAAAGACCTGTTTTCAAACTGCATCATTGGATCTGGATTCTGTGTGGCTTGGAGGCGTTGCCAGCCTTTCCTTGCTCAGGTGCATGTGAATGGACATTCAAGCTCCTACCTTGTTTCTTGAAATGATACAAATACAGAATGGGTAATTGATCTAATGGTCTTAAAAAAAAAATATATATAAATAGGTGGAAAACAAAATATATAAATAGGTGGCCTTTCTGTCCTAGGGGGCAAAATCAGATGCCATAATAGGAGGCCTGTTTTAATTTTTACTGTGTGCTCCTCTTCCCTCTATATACCACTTTTAGTCGATGGGGGAGACTTTCATTTTTAAAAAGGCCTCTGAAAAATGAAATAAAAAATGTCCTTGGTTGCTATGGGCAACTGTACTACTTTTATTCTGTACATGTTTTGTTAAATCTCCCTTTATACAATTTAGGTATAATTCTATTCATGATATTTGTCCGGTTCAGATATACACACCTAGTTTGCCTTAAAATGAATGCATCATAACTTTACTGTGTGAACAAGGTAAAGTAATAACACCCAACTTCTTAATACAGCACATCCAGTAGCTCCATATCCACGTACCTTTTTGTTAAGTATAATGAGAAATATGACACTAAATTTTCCTTTGCACTTTAGATTTTTCTTTACTTTTCTAATATAACTCAGATGGTTTTGTTAAAATTTGCAATCAGGACGCCAACAAACTAAAAATCCTCCCACAAGTTTACTTTAATAAATGGCTGGATTAAAATGTATCAGTTTTATATAACTTCATACAAGAAATCTCAGAGGTGTGGCTCTATAATAAAATAAAGCAAACATAAATGTGATACTTTGCATAGCAGCTGAACATATTGTAACAGTATTTTCTATAGAGTGACAAAGGTGCTGGGATATTGGGGCCGAGAAGGGAAATTGCATTTTGGTAGCAAATCAGAAGTTAATCTCCAGCTGGTGTAGTCATCTGTTGCCAATTGTAGGCCACCAGGGGTGCACAGGGTCCGTCCTAGGTCTCTGCTACTTAACTGTTCATATATTTTGTTTCTTGTATTAGCTTTCACGGATACTCAATTCCCTTTCAGAATTATAATATTGTATGACAAGTACAGATTTCATTAATGCCTCTTTGTGATGTCATACTGATTAAAACATGTTTTCCAGGAAATAAGGGCTAATTTTTTCAATGGAAAGAGTAAATACTATTCTAAACCATTTATAAACGTAATGTTATTATTGGCTTTACAGAGGGTCCCTGATATGGGAAACTGTTGTCATAAGCAAACAGTATGGAGATAATGGCACTTCATCTTTTCTCATGTTCTAGTCAAGTAACTTTAGGCATGGTATTTCAAGTAGGATCTTGGACAAAATTAGTAATCATATTATACTTTTATATTGCTTTCTGTTTACAGACCTTTTTTGTACTACCCTTTAAAGAAACTGCTCCCTTTTGAGCACCATCCGTGGCTCATTTTGCTGAGATCATCACACTCCCTCCCATAGACATGAATGGAGGGGGGCGTGGCATGATGTGACGACTGGGCGTGGCGTGACGTCATGTCTCCAGTCCCAGAAACCCGGAGGTTTCCGAAACTGGGGGGGGGGGGGGGGTGTCAGCAGCGGGCCCCCACAATCAAACATCTTATCCCCTATCATTTGCATAGGGGATAAGATGTTTTTGCCTGGAATACCCCTTCAATGGGGTCAAATAAAAAAATAAAAAAACATTTTGTAACTTTTGGGGGCTTCCATTTCTCCCCAGTATGCTTTTTAGTAGAAATGGTTTACTTTTATTTTACGACTTTGAAGAAATCCAAACTACATGCACCAAAATTTGTATGTTTAAAATTGTCATCTTCTGACCCCTATAACTTTTTAATGTTCCTCATATGGGGCTATGGAAGGGCTACTTTTTTGCACCGTGGTCTTTATTTTTACTCGGTACCATTATTTTTTTCACATTAGTAAATGTTTATTAGGTTTTCCAATAGGACAGACATATAAACAATCATGTAATGAGTAACTGGGGGGAACCTTTCCATTTGGCAGAATATTGTAACAACAGTCATAACATAGCAGTAATGCCAGAGGCAATTTAAAGGCATCACATAAGCTAGTAAAGGTAGAAAAAGTCAATGACCTTACTGGCTGCATATCATGTATCCGGTAGTGGAGGTCGATTATGGGTCAGGGGTAGGTCCCACATTGCAGGCATCAAGACATAGAAGGAGAGTAGAGTAGGGGGAGGGGGAAGGAAGTAAAGAAGGAGAGTAGGAAGAAGAGAGAGAAGGTAGGAGTCTACAGAAGGCTGGTAGGCTTACCTCGTGGATTGAAGTCGGAACCGCAAGTCTCAACCATTTTTGCTTTGATGGGACTTTTTGATAATTTTTTATGGTACATGAAGTGACCAAAAATGCGCAATTTCGAATTTTTTTTTACGTTTATGTCATCGACAATGTGGTTATTTTTTTATATTTTATACATTTGCGCAAGCAGCAATACAACATTGCTTATGTTTATGTTTAGCTTTGATTACATTATTTTATTTAAATAATGGGAAAAGGGAGGTGATTCAAACTTTTTTTTTATGGGAGGGGATTATTCACATTTATTAACTTTTTATTGCACATTTTACTTTTTTTTTTTTTTTTTAGCCCCCATAGGAGGCTATAACATGCAATCTTGTGATTGCATACACTGTTCAATGCTGAGCTTTGGATCAGCATTGATCAGTGTTATCGGTGCTCTGCTGCTCCAGCCTTTGGAGGCTGGAGCAGCAGAGGATCACCAATTGGACAGCGAGGAGGCCGGTAAGGGCCCTCCCACCATCCTCTCAGCTGATCAGGACATTACAAATTTTATCATGATGGTCCCGATCAGCTCCACTGATTTGCCAGGATCGTTAATCTTTTATTGTGGCGCCTAAAGGGTTAATGTCAGGCATTGGCCCGATCGATGATGGCCGGCATTAACCAAGGGTCAAGGCTGCTGATAGTAGTCGTCATCCACCTGGTTTGAAGCACACTCAGCCTTTGAGCATGCTTTAAACACTGGTAATAGAACCAGGGCATACAGGTACACCCTTGGTCTTTAACAGATTTAAAAAATCCATAATAAGTATTCAATTCACCCTTTTTCACAATTTTTCAAATACTAAAAATGGAAACAAAAATAAAATGTATTTTGTATCACTGCTTGAAGAATTGAATGAATTAATTAATTATACCGTTATTAATACTGCATGGTGAAGGGCATAAATGAGTGGGGAAAATAACAAATTTGGTCACATCCCAGGATACCTGTTTGGAGAGGAGAGTTAGTGTCTGTCAGCTACCAAGTCTCATTAAAGTTACATAATCTGAGTCAGTCCAGTCTAATCAATAGTAAGCAAGCCAGAAACTTGTTTATTAGCAAGGACTGCAATCACAGAGTGCCCTGAAACAACTGTGATCCTTGCAGCAAAATCCTGTGAACTATGCACTACAGTTTGAACTGTTCCTGCATTGTTGCAAGATCCTAAGTAAAAATTTGTAGTCGTTATTACCCCAATACTTGGTCCAGGAAATTACTTCTCTTGGAGCATGAAGGTTATCGCTACCCTGGCATCATGAACTGTAAGTTATTATTGCCACCCACGTGCTAGAAACACGCTATCTTAGCCCGACACTCCACACTTATGCATAACAAGAGTTATGGCTCTTAAAAGGTGAGGAGGAAAAAACTAATATGCAAAAAATGAAAATTGTCCCAGACTTTGAATAGCTCAAGGAACCTTTTATATGAGGAATTATTGTCCGGGTGGGGCTGCATGAACAATCACTGACCACAGTGCTCTCTGCTGCCACCACTGCCCATGTCAGGAACTGTCCAGAGTAGGAGCAAATTCCCATAGAAAAGCTCTCCTGCTCTGGACAGTTCCTGACACGGACAGAGGTGTCAGCAGAGAGCACTGTGTACAGACTGGAAAGAACTACACAACTTCCTCTGGAGTATACAGAAGCTGATAGGTACTGGAAAGATTAAGATTTTTAAATAGAAGTAATTTACAAATCTGTTTAACTTTCTGTCACCAGTTGATATAACATTATTATTATTTTCCTCCGGAGTACCCCTTCAAAGCTTGTAGACAGAGCTAGCAAGCTGCTTTTCTGATTGATTTACCTGTGAACAGGATGCGGCAGGAGACTAGGAGAAAAGCTTGATTTTTTTTTTGTACTAATAAGTACAAAGCAAGAATGAAAAAAATAATTCAAAGGTGTCCATAACCTTAAAAAGTAAAAAGCTGCAAAACTTATTTTACCTATGTTAAGTCAGCCTAATGTAGTGTACTATATAAGTTATTATCCAGATAGCCTAAATGGCCCCTTATCTGGCACAAATATAGCATTGCCTACTGGTAAAAATCACATGAAATCATCCTGACATTTATATTCAGTATTGTTTGTTCTCAGACAGATTCAAGCACTGTCAAGTCTCTCTTAACTACAACCTGTTGCTATTTTAATCTTCCTTTTTGATTCACTTTCTGTATAAATGCCATTTTTTTTGTTATTTTTTTCCCCCCCATTTAGATTACACCACTTGACTGCAGGAAGCGCTGGAGGCTCCAAGTCTTATGCCTCCCAACCGCGGGGACAGAGCGTTGTGACTTCACGACTCCGCCGCGGTGTGACATCCCCCCGCCCCCTCAATGCAAGTCTATGGGAGGGGGGATGATGGCCATCACGCCCCCTCCCATAGACTTGCATTGAGGGGGCGGGTGGATGTCACACGGGGGCGGAGTCGTGACATCACTATACTCTGTCCCCGTGGTCGGGAGGCATAAGACTTGGAGCCTCCAGCACTTCCTGCAGTGCTATCAGGTGGGTGCTGCATGCTAGATTGCGCGGGTCTCCAGCGGTGGGAACCCTCGATCAGACATCTTATGCCCTATCCTTTGGATAGGGGATAAGATGTCTTATTGCCAGAGTACCCCTTAATCCCTTTGGGCAGATTCTATGTGTTATCTTGCAAGACTGCACTTCTAAATCTGGAGAAATCGTGTGACACTGCGATGTGACAAGTCATTGTACTATGCACTCGGCAGTTTACACATTCGACAGTGCTAGATATTTCATGTGCACCCACAAAACTATGTGTTAAGATAGAAAGCACTGGTGATGTGCACAATAAATCAGTAAGGCTGGGTTCACATATACATCAGGCATCCGGCACAGTTTCCCTCTGGCGTGCACGGAGGGAAAGTGATGCTAGAACTGATCCCATTCCTTTGAATGGGACAGTTTACAATCATTCAGAGTCTCACTTTTGGCCCCAGATGGTTTGACACACCGGACGGGGGAACGCAGATTGTTGTGTCCCCCTGACTGCGATCCAGAAACAATGGATGCAGGATGCCATACAACTGATGACAACTGATGACTGTTGTGGCATCAGTTGATTCGAGATCTAGGCTGAGTTCACCTATGCCGGATGCCCGACATATGTGAACCCAGCCTTAAACCAGGGCTTAGACTAGGTTTGCACACAGGTTTTTTCTGGCATTTTTTGTAATACTGCCACTGCAGTTTTTGAGCCAAAGTCAATTGTGGAATCATGAGGAAGGAAAAGTATAAGTCCTTTCTTTATATTTCCCTTTCCATTTTAATCCACTTCTGTCATTGGCTCGATACCTGCAGCGGCAGTATTCCAAAAAATGCCAGAAAAAAACCTGTGTAGAAACCTAGTCTAAGACTACTATAAGTTCACACGCAAAACAAAACGTAATCATCATGACCGATCAATAAAGTTAATGAAACTCAAACTGGTGAAATTGAGGGGCATTTACTAATCTTTTACTATGTAGTCTGGTTTTTACCCTGTTTTTTTCTACTTCATTTTTGACTATGTGCGACAAATTTACTAAATTGTTGCACGGCATTAATAAATTTGGCACACATAGGCAAAAGTGGGAAATTTACTTCATGTAGTAGAAAAAATAGTCTGTTCCTTTTTCCTGCTGTCTGAATAGGTTTGGCTGCTAGGTTTCCTTCTGGATCTTTTGTTTTTGAGTTTTTTTTTAGCTTTTTCACCACATCTAAATAATTCAATAACTACAGTGGTCCCTCAAGTTACAATATTAATTGGTTCCAGGACAACCATTGTAAGTTGAAACCATTGTATGTTGAGACCATAACTCTATGGAAACGTGGTAATTGGTTCTAAAGGCACCAAAATGTCATCCAAAATAGGAAAAAGTGACAAAGAAAAATAAGTAGATAACTAATATAGATAAAGCAAATCCTTACATATAAAAGTAATAAAGATCTGCTGGGAGCTGTAAATCACTTCCTATGTCAGTGTTTCCCAAGCAGGGAGCCTCCAGCTGTTGCAAAACTATAACTCCCAGCATGCCTGGACAGCCAAAGGCTGTCTGGGCATGCTGGGAGTTGTAGTTTTGCAAAAGATGGGGCCACCCTGCTTGGGAAACACTGGTCTATGTAGAGGACAGGAGCTTCTTCAGGGGTCCTGTACAGTACAGGCAATGTCCCAAACAAGTAATGGAGTCGCCCTCACCTGGTGTCCAAAAGAGCAGCTAACCCTGATACAGGTAAAGTGTACAGAACATGTAATACCAGACACCAGTCAGTGCATACACTTCAGTAATACAGGGGTTTTACCAGTGAATGCCCATTTTGATTGGTTGGTTCTTCCAGCCATTGACACGTTTCACAGATCTGGACTGTCTGTAGCATTGTATGTTGAGTCTGGTTTCAACTTACGATGGTCCAGAAAAGACCATTGTATGTTGAAACTATTGTATGTTGAGGCCATTGGAAGTTGAGGGATCACTGTAAATTGTAGTCATGGCTCAGAAGTGGTAAACGGTGTTTAGTGTGTGTGTGTGTGTTTATTACATTTTTTTAACACAGTTTTTTTCTCCCTAAATGTACTTACACTTTTTTTTTGGTTACTTCTTCTACAGATCTGTGTATCCTGTGGACTCCTTCGGATTCGGTGTACTACTTCGACGACCAGCGTTTTTCTTTGCTTGATGTTAATAAAATGGTTAACGAGGGCTTGTGGGGGAGTGTTTTTTTGTAATAAATTTTTTTCTAAATCAGTTGTGTTTTTTTTTATTTTACTTTACTAGACAGGCTTAGTAGTGGAAGCTGTCTTATAGACTGAGTCCATTACTAAGCCGGGCTTAGCGTTAGCCACAAAAACAGCTAGCGCTAACCCCCAATTATTACCCCGGTACCCAACACCACAGGGGTGCCGGGAAGAGCCGGTACCAACAGGCCCGGAGCATCAAAAATGGCGCTCCTGGGCCTAGGCGGTAACAGGCTGGCGTTATTTAGGTTGGGGAGGGCCAGTAACAATGGTCCTCGCCCACCCTGGTAACGTCAGGCTGTTACTGTTTGGTTGGTATTTGGCTGAGAATAAAAATAGGGGGACCTTATGCGTTTTTTAAATATATTTAATTATTTATAAAAAAAAAAAAAAAAACGCATAGGGTCCACCCTATTTTCATTCTCAGCCAAATACCAACCAAACAATAACAGCCTGACGTTCCCAGGGTGGGCGAGGACCATTGTCACTGGCCCTCCCCAGCCTAAATAACGCCAGCCTGCTACCGCTTAGGCCCAGGAGCGCCATTTTTGACGCTCCAGGCCTGTTGGTACCGGCTCTTCCCGGCACCCCTGTGGCGTTGGGTACCGGGGTAATAATAGGGGGTTAGCGCTAGCTGTTTTTGTGGCTAGCGCTAAGCCCAGGTTAGTAATGGACTCGGTCTATAAGACAGCTTCCACTACTAAGCCTGTCTAGTAAAATAAGAAAAAAACACAACAGGTTTTAAAAAGTTTATTACAAAAAACACTCCCCCACAAGCCCTCGTTAACCATTTTATTAAAATCAAACAAAGAAAAACGCTGGTCATCGAAGTAGTCCACCGAATCCGAAGGAGTCCACAGGATACACGGATCTGAAATGAGAAGAAAACAAAAAAAATGGGTTAGTACATTTATTATCACCTGCTCACACATCTCCCGCCCCGCACGACTACAACTGCCAGCATGCCCTTACAGCAAGGACATGCTGGGAGTTGTAGTTGTGTGGTGCAGGAGATGTGTGGGCAAGTGACAAGCTTGTCCCCTGCCCCAAGCTGCAGGACTACAACTCCCAGCATGCCCTTACAGTAAGGTGGGGCGGAGGCCGGGCACAGTGTTTCCCAACCTGGGACTTGTAGTTTTGCAACATCTGGAGGCACCCTGGTTGGGAAACACTGTTTTAGGCCAGTGTTTCCCAACCAGGGTGCCTCCAGATGTTGCAAAACTACAAGCCCCAGCATGCCTGGACAGTCAAAGGCTGTCTAGGCATGCTGGGAGTTGTAGTTTTGCAACATCTGGAGGCAACCTGGTTGGGAAACACTGGCCTAAAACAGTGTTTCCCAACCAAGGTGCCTCCAGATGTTGCAAAACTACAAGTCCCAGCATGCCTGGACAGTCAAAGGCTGTCTAGGCATGCTGGGAGTTGTAGTTTTGCAACATCTGGAGGCAACCTGGCTTGGAAACACTGGCCTAAAACAGTGTTTCCCAACCAGGGTGCCTCCAGATGTTGCATGACTACAACTCCCAGCATGCCTAGACAGCCTTTGGCTGTCCAGGCATGTTGGGAGTTGTAGTCTTGCAACATCTGGAGGCACCCTGGTTGGGAAACACTGTTTTAGACCAGTGTTTCCCAACCAGGGTGCCTCCAGATGTTGCAAAACTACAACTCCCAGCATGCCTGGACAGCCAAAGGCTGTCCAGGCATGCTGGGAGTTGTAGTCTTGCAACATCTGGAGGCACCCTGGTTGGGAAGCTTGCGCAACTTACCGGCTTCCGTAGGATCCAGCGCTGCACGACACTGCCGCGCGACGATCTCCGACAGCGATCGTCGCTGGAGCCTTGGAAGGGTAAGTGAACGTCTTCGCCGGTCCCCTTCAGCTGTTTAGTTTTGCAACAGCTGGAGGACTACAGTTTACAGACCACAAACCAGTGGTCTGCAAACTGTGGCCCTCCAGCTGTTGCAAAACTACAACTCCCAGCATGCCTGGACAGCCAATGGCTGTCTAGGCATGCTGGGAGTTGCAGTCTTGCAACATCTGGAGGCACCCTGGTTGGGAAACACTGTTTTAGGCCAGTGTTTCCCAACAAGGGTGCCTCCAGCTGTTGCAAAAATACAACTCCCAGCATGCCTGGACAGCCAAAGGGTGTCCAGGCATGCTGGGAGTTGTAGTCTTGCAACATTTGTAGGCACACTGGTTGGGAAGCTTGCGCAACTTACCGGCTTCCGTAGGATCCAGCGCTGCACGACACTGCCGCGCGACAGTGCTGCGCGACGATCTCCATCAGCGATCGTCGCTGGAGCCTCGGAAGGGTAAGTGAACGTTTTCGCCGGTCCCCTTCAGCTGTTTAGTTTGGCAACAGCTGGAGGACTACAGTTTACAGACCACACACCAGTGGTCTGCAAACTGTGGCCCTCCAGCTGTTGCAAAACTACAACACCCAGCATGCCCTGACAGCCAAAGCCTATGGCTCTCAGGGCAGGAGCCCGGGCTGACATTACAGTGCAGCCGCCCGGGCTCCTCATACGGTCTCCCCGCTAGGGGAGAAAGTATGTCGGAGCCCGGGCGGCAGTAGCTTTTCCTGCTCCATGTTGGTGCTGGAGTAAATTTAGTCAATTTTTATGGCCGTTGCGACAGTTTATTGCGCAACTGCGACTGTCTCAGTTAATAAATTCCTGACCACTGCAAGTAAAAACTGAAAACTTGCGTAAATTAAGCGGGAATTTTTTTTTTGACTTTCTAGCTCTTGCTAGGGAAAGTCGCACAATTTATAGGGTAGGCGCAATTGCGGCAATTTTGCGCCAAAAATAGTCCGAAAAAAATGACTAAACCCCGTAGTAAATGCCCCTCATTGTTGGGTTCAGTTTCTCACCTGAAAGATGTTGTCCCATTTCTAAGTATTGTTTTCATTAATATTCTTATGCTGTTATTCTTTTGAATGTGTTTAATGGGGCAACCCCATTAAGATGGTGTCTGTGCTAAAACAAATGAATATTTGTCTCTAAAGTTGAAATGCTCCCGATATAAAATATTTTATAGAAACTTTAAATAGTCATGTTTTAGCCATACCTTGCTTGCTCCTGTACTGTTGCCAGAACCTGAATTCTGGTTCCTGCTAAATGGCGCTATCGGTTTGGGTGAAGTGAAATAACATGGCCACTCATCCAATCAGCGGCTAGGGCAGGACATTGCTTGGATGAGTGGTCATGTAATGTCACATGACCAAACCCAGAAGTACCAATTCGCAGGAACCAGAATTCTGTGGTTACGGGAGCAAGAGAGTGTTATTATTTATTTATTATTTTGTTACTTATTCCCTCCCAGAGCAAATTGTTAATATAAAAGAATCGACTGAGTACCCCTTTAAGATTAGGCAGACAGCCATGTGATTTCTATGAGTAAACATTGATAGCTGTATGGGTTGTACAAGAGTGGCTGCTCTTTTTGTTGAATGGCCACAAATTCATACAGATGCTATGCTCCAAAGTCTTCTGGAAAGCTTTTCCAGAATAGTGTAGGGTGTTATATCAGTTAAATGGAGCCAAACTCCATATTATTTCCTACAGTTTTTTTCATAGGTGTATTAGGTGTCATATTTTAGTATACAGTACTTTTAGCCATATAGTGTAGCTCTGCATAGAAGCTGTATGCAAAACATATTTACAATGTTTTTAATTACAACTACTTTCAATTTATTTTATTTTATTTTAGATGCAGCATTAAAAAGTTATTATGAAATTTTTTTTAAATGATGTATGCAATCACAGATGAGTTTATGTACATATTATATTTCACGTCCTGTCCTGCCATCATGTTTAATGTTTTGGTCCACAAATTATTTTAGGTTTGTGGGAATATCTAGAGGAGTCAGTGGTTCAGAAGGAAATAGTATTTTCATGATATCCATCTTTTATTCTAGATGGTGAATATTAGAGATGAGCGAATTGAAGCAGGCAAACCCGAATTCGTTACGAATTTCAGGATTTATTCGATTCGCAATGAATGCGAATATCGCCGCAATTATATTGTGCTAATCGCTTCATTAAACTCCATTTTACAGCGTTCCAGAGTGCAATTTAGGGTTTAATCCCATTTCTTTTTTTTTTTCTTTATTTCTTTTTTTTTTTATTTGTGGTGCTGCAATGTTGTGTCCTGCGGCTATGCAAAAAAAATGTTTTTTCACTGTAGTGCATTTGTCTGCCCTCATACATCCATACCACATACCTACATTAAAGCAGTCTACTATTTTGTATCTGTAAATCTGTAACAAGTCTAGTTACTTGGAAAGTCCTGGTAAAGGTAATCACCGGCTGGTGTTTTACAAAAACACAGATTTTTTTGGTATATTGTAGCGCATTTTTTTGCCCTCATACGTGCATACCACATGCCTACATCTAAGTAGTGTAACATTTTGTACCTGTTAATCTATCAAGGGCCTACATACAATGAAAGTTACAAAACTTACAGAGTTTTTAGGCTCATTGTAGTGCATTTTTCTGCCCTCATAAGTGCATACCAAATACCTACATCAAAGCAGTCTACTATTTTGTATCTGTAAATCTGTAACAAGTCTAGATACTGGGAAAGTCCAGGCAAACGTAATCACCGGTTGGTGTTTTACGAAAATACGTTTTCCAAGTGTACTATAGAGCCTTTTTTCTCATATGTGCATACCACATACCTACAAATAAGTAGTGTGCTTTTTTGTACCTGTTAATCTGAAACAAACCAACATACAGTGAAAGGGCAGGGAATAGTAACCACCGGCTGGTGTGTTACAAAAATGTATTTTCCAAGTGTACTATAGAGCCTTTTTTTTCTGTCATATGTGTGGTAGCCCTTGGGGTGTATGGTAGTGGTGGTATGAGGGGTTAATGTAAACCCTATAGTTCGTGACACCAGGCTGAGGGCTAGTATCCTGAGGCAATGCTTCGGCCTATCGCCGCCCTTCCCAGTAACGATAGGTGCATGAAATGACTGAAGGTCCACAAGGAGATTGAACTTGAACAACTTTACTTAAGTACTTGTGATACATCCAAGGTACAGTAACAGTCTCGTACATACAGTCCTTATATTACTCAGTGACTGACAGTTGTTGCGGACCTTGAGCTATTTTGAAAGTCTCTGAATTTAGGGTAGATATTTGCAGATCCGTCCGGATTTAGGGGTTATATTAGGTCCGATGATGCTGCAGAGTGTCTGGGAATTGATACACTCCATATTCGGAATTACTCAGCCGTTACCGCAAGGTTCGGGCCTAACTCACTGCGATAGTTGCTGCGCAGATCCTTCTCGTTTGCCAGCCCAGGAACAAGAGAGAGAAAAGATGGCCGCCGCTCCCTTATATGTGAATCCGATTGGTCCGAACATCTGTCACTCACCATTACACAGAGTAATGGGATTGAATACGTCACAGGGCCTCCAAAGGTTTTTAAGCAAAATACCATATAGTTTACCTAGTCACGTGACCCACAGGTCTTGCAACGCTATGGAACCGGTAATTAACTATTTATTTACATATATATTACTATATTTACATTACCCTTACATAAATTGCTAGGCTATTAGTTGGAATAGAGGCGACAAGGGGTAGGCTGCACAACAGGGATCCCTACGTCCTAAGGACTCTGGCTGTGGGGACCCACAAATACATAGGTACCGTATAAGATAAGGTATCGGGACACCACATATGTGCATACCACATACCTACAAATAATTAGTGTGCTTTTTTGTAACTGTTAATCTGAAACAAACCTACATACAGTGAAAGGGCAGGGAATAGTAATCACCGGCTGGTGTGTTATGAAAATACGTTTTCCAAGTATACTACAGAGCCTTTTTTTCTGTCATATGTGCAAACCACATACCTACAAATAAGTAGTGTGTTTTTTTGTACCTGTTAATCTGAAACAAACCTACATACAGTGAAAGGCCGGGGAATAGTAACCCCCGGCTGGTGTTTTACAAAAAATAGTTTTCCAAGTGTACTATAGAGCCTTTTCTTCTGTCATATGTGCATACCACATAGCTACATCTAAGTAGTGTACTTTTTTGAACCTGTTAATCTGCAACAAGCCCACATACAGTGAAAGGCGTGTAGTGAAGTGTATTTTACTCCCCCTGTATAAGTGCCAGGGCGAGCTTAGAGGATTGGCAGAAGCCTAAATTCTGCCTAATTCAGGCAGAGGTCACAGGAGACTAGGGGCGAATGGCAGCAGGAGTCGCAGCGAGAGGCCTGAGCTCCCGGTATCAGCTTCCGGTCGTATCTCTACCGACAAACCATCTGTCGTCGTCGATTGGTTAACACGGTCATCCACTTCATCACAAGTAACATCTGATTCCCCCAGTCAACAGTAGTTGGGTTCCTCAGACACAACCCTCAGTTGGCATGGCCCGGGAGCAGTCCCTGTCCCCAAATTGCCTCTGTCCTATGCTGTTCCCACCCCTAAAGAAGTATCTTATGCAGTGGCTTCAGCTCCACTATTCAGTGAGGAAGATGTATTAGACAGTCAGCAGCTACTGCACAGCTACTGAGGAGACATCTGCCGCTTCTTTCGCTAGGCAGGCAATTATTGATGAGGAGGGTGACGTGGGAGGTGGTGTTTCCAGCATTCAGGGTCCTGAATCATACACTGTTGAGGAACCTGAGGAGGACATCAGTGACGTGCAGACAGAACTCGATGATGATGATGATGATGATGAAGCCGATCGCACTTGGGAGCCGGATGCAGAGGGGGCTTCATCATCAGCAGCAGAAGAGGGTTGCAAGTTGCCCGTGAGGCAGAAGATGAGCCAGCAAGGTGATAGAATGGTTGGCAGTCAGCATAGTGACAGAAGTGGAAATTCAGGAGCCAAACTTGCCGGGGGTAGGCCACCTGCTTCGCGGCAGCCTACCTTCCCGGGAGGTAGTGGAACAGGGGTTCCTGGAGACGTCAGCAGTAGCAGTCAATTATTGCGCACTGTTGGTGGTAAAATTAGATACTCGGCGGTCTGGCAGTTTTTCATCAAGCATCCAGAGGAAGTTTACACAGCCATATGCAAGATGTGTCGGCAGAAGGTGACGAATGGCCAGGGTCCCAATGTCGGCACCACGACCCTGCATCAATACATGATGCGCCACCATAAAACGGCATGGGACAACCAAGGCTCAGATGTGGTGGTCCAGCCTGCCGCATCACCCAGTGGCATGCCACTCCCTCTTTTAGCCAGCCATGGGTCCACCACCTCAGGCGAAGGGAGCTGTGTGTCATTCCCTCCTTCTGTCGCTCCAGATGCTTCTGCTCCTCCTACTTGTAGTCAGCCATTCTGCCAACAATCCATAGGCGAAGCCATGTCCAAGAGAAAACAGTTGGCGCCCACTCATCCAATGGCACAGAAGCTGAATGTCCTCCTTTCCAAGTTGCTGGTGCTGCAGTCCCCCCATTTCAAGTGGTGGACTCTGCACCTTTCAGAGAATTGATGGCTTTTGTCGAGCCGAGGTGGAGAGTCCCAAGCCGTCATTTCTTTGGGAAGAAGGCAGTACCAGCCCTGCATAATTTTGTACAAGAGAAGGTGTGCCAGTCCTTGAGCCTGTCGGTGTGTTCAAAAGTGCATGGCATGGAGCTGTAACTACGGGCAGGGACAATACATGTCTTTTATGGCCCACTGGGTAAATGTGGTTCCTGCACAGCCACAACAGCAACTTGGACAGGTCACACCGCTTCCTCCTCCATGCTCTCGCTCTCAGGCAATTGGTCCTCTGACAGTGTGCGACTCCGCCTCCTCATCCTCCACTGTGTCCTTGGCCTCCACTGCAAGTACAAATCTCAGTGGCCCTTCATTGTACCATGTGTGTAGGGCACGGAGGTGTCACGCTGTTCTTCACATGGTTTGCCTTGTACACCGCAAAGCACACCCTCCTTGAGCTGCAGCGTCAGAACGGTATCCAACAACATAGTCTTATTTGTGACGTTGCCACACGTTGGAATTCCACCCTCCATATGTTGGACAGACTACAAGAACAAAGAAAAGCCATCACCGACTTCTTGATGATTCAAGCAGATAGGAGGTACTCCCCTGTGTAACTTCAATGTGATCTAGTGACAGCTCATACGTGACACCTGCCATTTGCTGAGGCCCTTTGAGGAAGCCACATTATTTGTAAGTCGCCTGGATTATGGGATGAACAACGTAATTCCACTCCTACATTTCCTACAACAAATGATTGAAATGATGGCTTGTCATGGCAATGGAGATGTTGCGCCTATAATTCATGGCTACATGAGCCCTGTGGGGCTGAACTGGAGGAGGAGGATGAGGGGCAGAGTGGAGCACAGTTTAGGTTTGATGAGATGGGCGGTGTTTCTAGTCATCAGACAGGAGAGGAGGAGCATGATCAGCTAGAGGAGCTAGAGGGTTATTATGAGGAAGGCGAGACAGAGGACCCAAACACACCGTGGCAGTATGCAGTGGAAATGGAAGCAGGGAGTTTCTCCGAGTCACTGGCGCAAATGGCAGGATGCATGCTCAGTTGCTTGCGTAGTGACCCCCGAATTTTCAGAATTCGTCAGCGGGATGACTTCTGACTCTCCACCTTATTGGACCCTCACTACCGTCATAGAATGGGGGCCTTTTTTACACCCACTTAGAGGGAGGACAAACTGACCTACTACAGAGAGATCCTATGTAGTCAGTTGGCTGATGCCTATCGTTGACATGGTCGATCCACTCGCAGGTCTGACTCGGGGGGGGGGGGGGGGCCTCTGCGCTCACCTTCCACTGCCATGGCTACTGGGGAGGGGAGGGGTGGCAGGAGCAGTACCAGCTCCATTACCAACAGCCTAAGTCTACAGTCGCAGATAATTAGCTTTCTTCACCCTCATAGGGAAGCAACTCATCAGCAGCAGGTAGACATGGAGCAGGACCTGAACCTGTAGGTGGTGGCATGCCTTGACATGGCCATGCCAACAAACCTTGAAGATCCGCTGGACTTCTGGGCAGCCAAACTTGATTTATGGCAACAACTAGCGGAATTTGCCCTGGAAAAGCTGTCCTGCCCGGCTAGTAGTGTGCCATCAGAGCGGGTGTTTAGTGGGGCTGGGGCCATAGTCACCCCAAGGCGAACTCGTCTGTCCACAAAAAATGTGGAGAGACTGACCTTTGTGAAGATGAATCAGACATGGATCAACCAGGATTTCCACCCACCAATGCCAGATGCCTCAGAGTAGATTGACCATGCTTCTACACCAACACTTCGCAATTATGGTTATGAAACCCTCTTGGGTTATCAATTAGGGTTATGAAAACCTCTTGGGTACTGCTGATGCCTGCTCCTGACTGTGTGTTTCACGAACTACTTGGCTTAGTGATGCTTCTGGGCTTGGGGCTTACATTTTTGGATGGTAGCACTACCTAACATGCAACTTCAAAAGAGATTTCAACATTCACCTTTTACTTTTAGGGGTGGTGAACCCCTCTTGTGTACTCATGCTGCTTCCTTCTCCACTCTGTCAGCCCGTTGGTCCTGTGACAGTGTTCGACTCCACCTCCTCATCCTCCACCATGTCCTCAGCCTCCACTGCCCGGACAAGTCTCAGTGGCCCTTCAGCATACCATGTATACAGGGCATGGCGGTGTCCCGCTGTTCCTCACATGGTTTGCCTTGGCAAAAAGTGTTGGAAACAATGGCTGGTCGGGGCAATGGAGACATTGCGCCTACATCTCACGGCCACATGAGCCCTGTGGGGGTTTGCTAGATTTGGCCCTTTGTACCCACAGGCCGTTGTCCGGGGCACTAAAATTGGGAGTTAAAAGATAAATTTCAAAATCATTAATTTAAGTTTTAAAATCTTAAATTTAAATAAAAAAAATGATACATTTCAATGGTCTCCTCATGCTTCAGCCAACTTCAGGCTGTGTCATTCAGGCAATATATGGTTTAATGATAGTGCTGCTGGGCCGGGGTCTGGAAATAAAATGTTTGTTATGGTAGGTAGCACTAGCTATCCAAAATCTTCATTTTAAATTTCAAAAATTCCTGTGTATTTTCTTGGGGATTGTGAAGCCCTGGAGTCTCCTCATGCTTCAGCCAACTCCAGGCTGTGTCATTCACGCAATATATTGTTTACTGATACTGCTGCTGGGCCTGGGTCTGGAAATAAAAATGTGGTTATGGTAGGTAGCACTAGCTATCCAAAATCTTAATTTTTAATTAAAAAAATTATTGTGTTTTTTTTCTCGGGGATTGTGAAGCCCTGGGGTCTCCTAATTCTTCAGCCAACTGAAGGCTGTGTCATTCAGGCAATATATGGTTTACTGATACTGCTGCTGGGCCTGGGTCTGGGAATAAACATTTTGTTTTGGTAGGTAGCACCAGCTATCCAAAATCTTCATTATAAATTTCAAAAATTCTTGAGTTATTTTCTTGGGGATTGTGAAGCCCTGGGGTCTCCTAATGCTTCAGCCAACTCCAGGCTGTGTCATTTAGGCAATATATGGTTTACTGATACTGCTGCTGGGCCTGGGTCTGGGAATAAAAATGTAGTTATGGTAGGTAGTACTGCCTATCCAATATCTTCGGTTTAAATTTCTGAATTCATCTTTTAATCTTAGGGATTGTGAAGGACTAGTGTCTCTTCATGCTGCCAACACCTCCAATCTGTGTCATTCAGCCACTATATGGTCTCCTCATGCTGCCAACACCTCCATGCTGTGTCATTCAGTCACTATATGATCTCCTGCTGCCAACACCTCCACGCTGTGTCATTCAGCCACTATATGGTCTCCTCATACTGCCAACACCTCCACACTGTGTCATTTAGCCACTATATGGTCTCCTCATGCTTCAGCCTCATCCAAGCTGTGTCATCCAGCCACTATATGGTCTCCTCATGCTGCCAACACCTCCACACTGTGCCATTCAGCTACAATATGGTCTCCTCATGCTGCCAACACCCCCATGCTTTGTCATTCAGCCACTATATGGTCTCCTCATGCTGCCAACACCACCACGCTGTGCCATTAAGCCACTATATGGTCTCCTCATGCTGCCAACACCTCCACACTGTGTCATTCAACCACTATATTGTCTCCTCATGCTGCTGTGGGGTCCCGGCACCGTATTTCATACTGTGCACCATATTTGATCATGTGACCCGTTACTCAGAACTCTATGGCATGTTGAAGGACCTTAGGTGGTTCTTAAGTCACGTGTTCACCCATAATGCCGTGTAACAGTGAGTGACAGTTGTTATGGACCAATCCAAAACGTCCAGCCCCTGCCCATATAAGGGAGCTGCGGCCATTGATCGCTCTCTTGGGTTGCTGTCACTGAATGAGGTAGGACCTCCGCAACTTACAAGTACATTTACTAGGCCAAAGCCTTGCGGCCTCGGCCTATACCACAGGGGTTATATGTCTATAATTCCCCACTACTCTCTGCAAGATCACTGGACCTAAACGCACCCCTAAATCCAGCGGATCTATGCAACAGAATCTTCCTAAAGCTAAATTGAGCTTATCTGATCCCAACCAACTGTCAATCGCTCCTCAACTACAAATAGACTTTGTTATCTGGACTGTTATTGATATTGCCTGCTACCGAAAGTCTTCAGTAAAAGTCCCTGCAAGTTTCAGTTAAACAGTGGTTGTGGACAATCCATTTATTACGCACTCACCTATCGCTCTTAGGAAGGGTTGTGACAGGCCCAGCTCCATTACAGTATTTAACCCTCACCCTGGCGTCACGAGTGACAAGGGTTAACAGCGCCCTTTATTCCTCCAGAACAGCAACACCCCAAGTACCCTACATACCCCCGAGGCATACCACACTGTCAACGCCACCATGCTGTGTCATTCAACCACTATATGGTCTCCTCATGCTGCCAACATCTCCACGCTGTGTCATTCAGCCACTATATGGTCTCCTCATGCTGCCACAACCTCCATGCTGTGTCATTCAGCCACTATATGGTCTCCTCATGCTGCCACAACCTCCACGCTGTGTCATTCAGCCACTATATGGTCTCCTCATGCTGCCAACACCACCATGCTGTGTCATTCAACCACTAAATGGTCTCTTCATGCTGCCAACACCTCCACGTTGTGTCATTCAGCCACTATATGGTCTCCTCATGCTGCCAAAACCTCCATGCTGTGTCATTCAGCCATTATATGGTCTCCTCATGCTTCAGCCTCATCAAAGCGGTGTCATTCAGCCACTATATGGTCTCCTCATGCTTCAGCCTCATCCAAGCTGTGTCATTCAGCGACTATATGGTCTCCTCATGCTGCCAACACCTCCACGCTGTGCCATTCAGCTACAATATGGTCTCCTCATGCTGCCAACACCCCCATGCTTTGTCATTCAGCCACTATATGGTCTCCTCATGCTGCCAACACCTCCACGCTGTGTCATTCAGCCACTATATGGTCTCCTCATGCTGCCAACACCTCCACACTGTGTCATTCAGCCACTATATGACCTCCTCATGCTGCCACCATCTCCACGCTGTGTCATTCAGCCACTATATGGTCTCCTCATGTTGCCAACACCTCCATGCTTTGTCATTCAGCCACTATATGGTCTCCTCATGCTGCCAACACCTCCATGCTGTGTCATTCAGCCACTATAGGGCCTCCTCATGCTGCCACCATCTCCACGTTGTGTCTTTCAGCCACTATATGGTCTCCTCATGCTTCAACCTCATCCAAGCTGTGTCATTCAGCCACTATATGGTCTCCTCATGCTGCCAACACCTCCACGCTGTGCCATTCAGCTACTATATGGTCTCATAATGCTGCCAACACCTCCATGCTTTGTCATTCAGCCACTATATGGTCTCCTCATGCTGCCAACACCTCCATGCTGTGTCATTCATCCACTATAGGGCCTCCTCATGCTGCCACCATCTCCACGTTGTGTCTTTCAGCCACTATATGGTCTCCTCATGCTTCAGCCTCATCCAAGCTGTGTCATTCAGCCACAATATGGTCTCCTCAAGCTGCCAACACCTCCACGCTGTGCCATTCAGCTACAATATGGTCTCCTCATGCTGCCAACACCTCCATGCTTTGTCATTCAGCCACTATATGGTCTCCTCATGCTGCCAACACCTCCACGCTGTGTCATTCAGCCACTATATGGTCTCCTCATGCTGCCAACACCTCCACACTGTGTCATTCAGCCACTACATGACCTCCTCATGCTGCCACCATCTCCACGCTGTGTCATTCAGTCACTATATGGTCTCCTCATGTTGCCAACACCTCCATGCTTTGTCATTCAGCCACTATATAGTCTCCTCATGCTGCCAACACCTCCATGCTGTGTCATTCAGCCACTATAGGGCCTCCTCATGCTGAAACCATCTCCACGTTGTGTCTTTCAGCCACTATATGGTCTCCTCAAGCAGCCAACACCTCCACGCTGTGCCATTCAGCCACTATATGGTCTCCTCATGCTGCCAACACCTCCATGCTGTGCCATTCAGCTACTATATGGTCTCCTAATGCTGCCAACATCTCCATGCTTTGTCATTCAGCCACTATATGGTCTCCTCATGCTGCCAACACCTCCATGCTGTGTCATTCAGCCACTATAAGGCCTCCTCATGCTGCCACCATCTCCACGTTGTGTCTTTCAGCCACTATATGGTCTCCTCATGCTTCAGCCTCATCCAAGCTGTGTCATTCAGCCACAATATGGTCTCCTCAAGCTGCCAACACCTCCACGCTGTGCCATTCAGCTACAATATGGTCTCCTCATGCTGCCAACACCTCCATGCTTTGTAATTCAGCCACTATATGGTCTCCTCATGCTGCCAACACCTCCACGCTGTGTCATTCAGCCACTATATGGTCTCCTCATGCTGCCAACACCTCCACACTGTGTCATTCAGCCACTACATGACCTCCTCATGCTGCCACCATCTCCATGCTGTGTCATTCAGTCACTATATGGTCTCCTCATGTTGCCAACACCTCCATGCTTTGTCATTCAGCCACTATATAGTCTCCTCATGCTGCCAACACCTCCATGCTGTGTCATTCAGCCACTATAGGGCCTCCTCATGCTGCCACCATCTCCACGTTGTGTCTTTCAGCCACTATATGGTCTCCTCAAGCAGCCAACACCTCCACGCTGTGCCATTCAGCCACTATATGGTCTCCTCATGCTGCCAACACCTCCATGCTGTGCCATTCAGCTACTATATGGTCTCCTAATGCTGCCAACACCTCCATGCTTTGTCATTCAGCCACTATATGGTCTCCTCATGCTGCCAACACCTCCATGCTGTGTCATTCAGCCACTATAAGGCCTCCTCATGCTGCCACCATCTCCACGTTGTGTCTTTCAGCCACTATATGGTCTCCTCATGCTTCAGCCTCATCCAAGCTGTGTCATTCAGCCACAATATGGTCTCCTCATGCTGCCAACACCTCCACGCTGTGCCATTCAGCTACAATATGGTCTCCTCATGCTGCCAACACCTCCATGCTTTGTCATTCAGCCACTATATGGTCTCCTCATCCTGCCAACACCTCCACGCTGTGTCATTCAGCCACTATATGGTCTCCTCATGCTGCCAACACCTCCACACTGTATCATTCAGCCACTATATGACCTCCTCATGCTGCCACCATCTCCACGCTGTGTCATTCAGTCACTATATGGTCTCCTCATGTTGCCAATACCTCCATGATTTGTCATTCAGCCACTATATAGTCTCCTCATGCTGCCAACACCTCCATGCTGTGTCATTCAGCCACTATAGGGCCTCCTCATGCTGCCACCATCTCCACGTTGTGTCTTTCAGCCACTATATGGTCTCCTCATGCAGCCAACACCTCCATGCTGTGTCATTCAGCCACTATATTGTCTCCTCATGCTGCTGTGGGGTCCCGGCACCGTATTTCATACTGTGCACCGTATTTGATCATGTGACCCGTTACTCAGAACTCTATGGCATGTTGAAGGACCTTAGGTGGTTCTTAAGTCACGTGTTCACCCATAATGCCGTGTAACAGTGAGTGACAGTTGTTATGGACCAATATAAAACGTCCAGCCCCTGCCCTTATAAGGGAGCTGCGGCCATTGATCGCTCTCTTGGGTTGCTGTCACTGAATGAGGTAGGACCTCCGCAACTTACAAGTACATTTACTAGGCCAAAGCCTTGCGGCCTCGGCCTATACCACAGTGGTTATATGTCTATAATTCCCCACTACTCTCTGCAAGATCACTGGACCTAAACGCACCCCTAAATCCAGCGGATCTATGCAACAGAATCTTCCTAAAGCTAAATTGAGCTTATCTGATCCCAACCAACTGTCAATCGCTCCTCAACTACAAATAGACTTTGTTATCTGGACTGTTATTGATATTGCCTGCTACCGAAAGTCTTCAGTAAAAGTCCCTGCAAGTGTCAGTTAAACAGTGGTTGTGGACAATCCATTTATTACGCACTCACCTATCGCTCTTGGGAAGGGTGGTGACAGGCCCAGCTCCATTACAGTATTTAACCCTCACCCTGGCGTCACGAGTGACAAGGGTTAACAGTGCCCTTTATTCCTCCAGAACAGCAACACCCCAAGTACCCTACATACCCCCGAGGCATACCACACTGCCAACGCCACCATGCTGTGTCATTCAACCACTATATGGTCTCCTCATGCTGCCAACATCTCCACGCTGTGTCATTCAGCCACTATATGGTCTCCTCATGCTGCCACAACCTCCATGCTGTGTCATTCAGCCATTATATGGTCTCCTCATGCTTCAGACTCATCCAAGCTGTGTCATTCAGCCACTATATGGTCTCCTCATGCTGCCAATACCTCCACGCTGTGTCATTCAGCCACTATATGGTCTCCTCATGCTGCCAACACCACCATGCTGTGTCATTCAACCACTAAATGGTCTCTTCATGCTGCCAACACCTCCACGTTGTGTCATTCAGCCACTATATGGTCTCCTCATGCTGCCAAAACCTCCATGCTGTGTCATTCAGCCATTATATGGTCTCCTCATGCTTCAGTCTCATCCAAGTGGTGTCATTCAGCCACTATATGGTCTCCTCATGCTTCAGCCTCATCCAAGCGGTGTCATTCAGCCACTATATGGTCTCCTCATGCTTCAGCCTCATCCAAGCTGTGTCATCCAGCCACTATATGGTCTCCTAATGCTGCCTCATCTCCCCGCTGTGTCATTCAGCCACTATATGGTCTCCTCATGCTTCAACCTCATCCAAGCTGGGTCATTCAGCGACTATATGGTCTCCTCATGGTGCCAACACCTCCACGCTGTGTCATTTAGCCACTATATGGTCTACTCATGCTGCCAACACCTCCAGGCTGTGTCATTCAGCCACTATATGGTCTCCTCGTGCTGCCAACACCTCCACGCTTTATTATTCATTCAGCCACTATATGGTCTTCTCATGCTGCCAACATCTCCACGCTGTGTCATTCAGCCACCATATGGTCTCCTCATGCTGCCAACACCTCCACGCTGTGTCATTCAGCCACTATATGGTGTCCTCATGCTGCCACCATGTCCACACAGTTTCATTCAGCCACTATATGGTCTCCTCATGCTTCAGCCTCATCCAAGCTGTGTCATTCAGCCACTATATGGTCTCCTCATGCTTCAGCCTCATCCAAGCTGTGTCATTCAGCCACTATATGGTCTCCTCATGCTGCCAACACCTCCACGCTGTGTCATTCAGCCACTATATGGTCTCCTTATGCTGCCAACACCTCCACGCTGTGTCATTCAGCCACTATATGGTGTCCTCATGCTGCCAACACCTCCACGCTATGTCATTCAGCCACTATATGGTCTCCTCATGCTGCCAACACCTCCACGCTGTGTCATTCAGCCACTATATGGTCTCCTCATGCTGCCAACACCTCCACGCTGTGTCATTCAGCCACTATATGGTCTCCTTATGCTGCCAACACCTCCACGCTGTGTCATTAAACCACTATATGGTCTCCTTATGCTGCCAACACCTCCACGCTATGTCATTCAGCCACTATATGGTCTCCTCATGCTGCCAACACCTCCACGCTGTGTCATTCAGCCACTATATGGTCTCCTCATGCTGCCAACACCTCCACGCTTTATTATTCATTCAGCCACCATTTGGTCTCCTCATGCTGCCAACACCTCCACACTGTGTCATTCAGCCACTATATGGTGTCCTCATGCTGCCAACACCTCCACGCTGTGTCATTCAGCCACTATATGGTCTCCTCATGCTGCCAACACCTCCACGCTGTGTCATTCAGCCACTATGCGGTGTCCTCATGCTGCCAACACCTCCACGCTGTGTCATTCAGCCACTGTATGATCTCCTCATGCTGCCAAAACCTCCACGCTGTGTCATTCAGCCACTATATGGTCTCCTCATACTGATGCCACTTCCAGGCTCTGTCATTGTGCCGCTCTGCGGCAGTGATTCTAAAAGCGAAGCCGGTAATCTGCATGTTATTCTGAATAAGATTATTATTTCACTACCCCAGCATACTCCATATGCGTGTTAGAACAAAGCAAAGTGTTCTATACCCCTATTGAGGTTCTCTGTAGGCCAGAAATAGCCGTTTTTTAACGGGTCGAAACTAATTTTTTCGAAAAATTTGGTGAATCGGCCGAATCAAATTTTGGAAAAGTTTGATCATCTCTAGTGAATATGTGAGCTACAGAAATACGTATGCAATCTTTAAAATTCCTTTTTTGCACAAAGGAGTTATTTATTTACAAGTTCCATTCCTTTACACTTATTTGTTTTGGTTGGTTCCACTATACAAAAAAATTGTGATCTGGAAGGAATATGTTAGTCTTGGCTAGAGGAAAGATTATCTTCTATAGTCTTTGTTTGCTCTGGCAGCTTTTCCTGTCCACCATCTGTTCCTCATGTTTATGCTGCAAAACTTTTGATGAACATGTGTCTTGCAGAAATGTGCATGGAACAGCTTGGGCTGATAACACATGCAGCGGTGGCACAAACCTGGTTGCAACTTTTACTGGAAAGGTCATGATCTAGGTCATGGTTCCAGGGAGTGTAAAGGGGTACTCCAGTGGAAAACATATTTTCAATCAACTGGTGCCAGAAAACAGATTTGTAAATAACTTCTATTTAAAATCTTAATCCTTCCAGTACTTATCAGCTGCTGTATACTACAGAGGAAGTTCTTTTCTTTTTGAATTTCTTTTCAGTCTGACCACAGTGCTCTCTGCTGACACCTCTGTCCATGTCAGGAACTTTCCAGAGCAGAAGAGGTTTGCTATGGGGATTTGCTCCTGTTCTGGACAGTTCCTGACATGGACAGATGTGTCTGCAGAGAGCACTATGATCCGACAGAAAGGAAATTCAAAAAGAAAACAACTTCCTGTGGAACATACAGGAGCTGATAAGTACTGGATTTATTAAGATTTTTAAATAGAAGTAAATTACAAGTTTGTTTAACTTTCTGACATTAGTTAATAAACTTTTTTTTTCCAGCGGAGTACCCCTATAACAATGGTACAGCAAGAATTACCTGTTTTGTTACTTCATAAATTAACAGGTATCAGCTTAATAGAACACAAAAACTGCTGAACCCAGGATCATTGTAAGGAGGAAACTCTCAGGGTGGTCTTACAGTAGCTCTCTAGCTGCATGTGCGCTGTTTAATGCCTAATCCAACGAAGAAAGATTATGTACTAAGTATATGGCCTTTGATTTATAAAGGTATGGACCCTTCTTACGATATGGAGAAACAATAAGAAATAATATTTCTGTAAAGGCAATAAGGGAGTCTTTAGTTTATCCTAAACCAATAACAAATAGGAATAAATTCTAAGAATGATTACTTAATCCCTTGGGGACAAAGCCCATTTTAACCTTAACACCTTAAAGGGGTACTCCGCACCCCTAGACATCTTATCCCTTATCCAAAGGATAGGGGATAAGATGTCAGATCACCGGGGTCCCGCTGCTGGGGACCCCCAGAATCTCGGCTGCAGCACCCACCTGTAAGTCTTCCAACTCACACCGGCAACGCTGGAGGCTTCGGATCCTGACCACAATGGCTGAAGAGCGTGACGTCACGACTCCGCCCCATGTGACATCACGCCCCACCCCCTCAATGCAAGTCTATGGTGGAAGCCGTACAGATGGGTGCTGCAGCCGAGATCCCGGGGGTCCCCAGCAGCGGGACCCCGGCAATCTGACATCTTATCCCCTATCCTTTGGATAGGGGATAAGATGTCTAGGGGTGCGGAGTACCCCTTTAAGGACCAGGCCAATTTTCACTGTAGGACCAGAGCATTTTTGACATCTGACCACTTTCACTTTAAGCATTAATAACTCTGGGATGCTTTTACCTTTCATTCTAATTCCGAGATTGTTATTCGTGACATATTCTACTTTATGTTAGTGGTAACATTTTGTCGATCATTTCTTGAAAATTTTGCATCATTTCTTGCATCATCATTTGAAAATTTTGCATAATTTTTTTAACTTTGAAGCTCTCTTCTTGTAAGGATAATAGACATTCCAAATAAATTATATTTTGATTCACAAATACAATATGTCTACTTTATGTTTGCATGATAAAGTTGACATGTTTTTACTTTTGGAAGACATCAGAGGGCTTCAAAGTTCAGCAGCAATTTTCCAATTTTCACAAAATTTTCTAAATCTGAATTTTTCATGGACCAGTTCAGGTTTGAAGGGGATTTGAAGGGCTTTCTTATTAGAAATACCCCACAAATGACCCCATTATAAAAACTGCACCCTTAAAACTAAACCCCTCAAGGCACGTAAAAAGGAGTCCAGTGAGCCTTAATACCCCACAGATGTTTGACGACTTTTGTTAAAGTTGGATGTGTAAATGAAAAAAGAAAAAAATTCTCAGCAAAGTTTTATAAAAGGTAATGGGAGAAAAAGTCAGGGGCCATGTGCGTTTACAAAGCCCCCCCGTGGTGCAAGAACAGTGGACCCCCCACATGTGACCCCATTTTGGAAACTACACCCCTCAAAGAATTTAATAAGGGGTGCAGTAAGCATTTATACCCCACTGGCGTTTGACAGATCTTTGGAACAGTAGGCTGACAGAATGAAAAATAAATTTTTTTATTTTCACAGACCACTGTTCCAAAAATCTGTCAGACACCTGTGGGGCGTAAATGCTCAATGCACCCCTTAATACATTACACGAGGTGTGAAGTTTCCAATATGGGGTCAAATGTGGGGGGGTCCATTGTTCTGGCACTATGGGGGCTTTGTAAACACACGTGGCCTTCAATTCCGGACAAATTTTCTCTTCAAAATCCCAATGGCGCTCCTTCTCTTCTGAGCATTGTAGTTTGCCCGCAGAGCACTTTACATCGACATATGGGGTATGTTCTTACTCAGAAGAAATGGGGTGACAAATTTTGGGGGTTGATTTTCCTATTTTCCCCTGTGAAAATAAAAAAATTAGGGTAACACCAGCATTTTAGTGAAAACATTTATTTTTTTTATTTTCCCATCCAACTTTAACGAACATTTGTCAAACACCTGTGGGATGTTAAGGCTCACTATACCCCTTGTTATGTGCCGTGAGGGTGTAGTTTCCAAAATGGGGTCACATGTGGACATTCATTTTTTGCATTTATGTCAGAATCACTGTAAAATCAGCCACCCCTGTGCAAATAACCAATTTAGGCCTCAAATTTACATAGTGCGCTCTCACTCCTGAGCCTTGTTGTGCGCCCGCAGAGCATTTTACACCCACATATGGGGTATTTCCGTACTCAGCAGAAATTGCGTTACAAATTTTGGGGGTCTTTTTTTTCCTTACTTTTTGTGAAAAAATAAAAAGTATGGGGCAACACCAGCATGTTGGTGTAATTTTTTTTATTTTTTACTCTAACAGGCTGGTGTAGACCCCAACTTTTCCTTTTCCTAAGGTGTAAAAGGAGAAAAAGACCCCCAAAATTTGTAGTGCAATTTCTCCCGAGTACGCAAATACTCCATATGTGGCCCTAAAATACGACAGGGCTCCAAAGTGAGAGAGAACCATGCGCATTTGAGGACTAAATTAGGGATTGCATAGGTGTGGACATAGGGGTATTCTACGCCAGTGATTCCCACACAGGGTGCCTCCAGCTGTTGCTAAACTCCCAGCATGCCTGGACAGTCAGTGGCTGTCCAGAAATGCTGGGAGTTGTTGTTTTGCAACAGCTGGGTGCTCCATTTTGGAAACACTGCTGTACAATACGTTTTTCATTTTTATTGGGGGGGACAGTGTAAAGGGGTGTATATGTAGTGTTTTACCCTTTATTATGTGTTAGTGTTGTGTAGTGTGGTGTTTTTAAGGTACATTCGCACGGGCATAGGTTTGCAGTGAGTTTCCTGCTAGGAGTTTGCGCTGCGGCGAAAAAATTACCGCAGCTCATAATTTTTTTTTTTATATGCCGCAGCTCATACTTGAAGCAGGAAACTTACTGTAAACCCGCCAGTGTGAATATACCCTGTACATTCACATGGGGGGGGGGGGGGGGGCAGACCTCCAGCTGTTTCAAAAGTACAACTCCCAGCATGTCCTGACAGACCGCGCATGCTAAGAGTTGTACTTTTGCAACAGCTGGAGGCACACTGGTTGGAAAACCTTCAGTTAGGTTCTGTTACCTAACTCAGTATTTTCCAACCAGTGTGCCCCCAGCTGTTGCAAAACTACAACTCCTAGCATGTACTGATCTCCAAAGGGCATGCTTGGAGATGTAGTTATGCAACCGCTGGAGCTACACAACTACAACTCCCAGCATGCCAAGACAGTTTGGGCATGCTGGGATTTGCAGTTTTGCAGCATCTGGAGGGCTACAGTTTAGAGACCACTGCACAGTGATCTCCAAACTGTGGCCCTCCAGATGTTGCAAAACTACAAATCCCAGCATTCTCAGACAGCAAACTGCTGTGCAGGCATGCTAGGAGTTGTAGTTTTGCATTATCTAGAGGGCCACAGTTTAGAGATCACTGCACAGTGATTTCCAGACTGAAATTACCACGGGCATACAGGTACGCCCTTGGTCCTTAAGTACAGGTACCCTCTTAGTCCTGGAACAAAGGCGTTAAGAACATGTTAAGGACCCAGGGCGTACCTGTACATCCTGAGTCCGCTCCCGATCTAGATCTATAACGTGGGGCCACGGCGTGGCCCCGCATCATAGCGGGTACGGCCCGGCCGGGACCCGTGGCTAACAGCATGGCATTGATCGCGGTGCCGCGCGCTATTAACCCTTTAGACGTGGTGTTCAAAGTTGAATGCCGTGTCTAAAATGAAAGTGAAACCATGCTGGTTAGCTCAGGGAGCTGTTCGGGATAGCCGCGGCGAAATCGCGGCATCCCGAACAGCTTACATGACAGCTGAAGGATCCCTACCTGCCTCCTCGCTGTCCGATCGACGAATGACTGCTCAGTGCTTGAGATCCAGGCATGAGCAGTCAAGCGGCAGAATCATCGATCGCTGGTTTCTTATGAGAAACCAGTGATCAATGTAAAAGATCAGTGTGTGCAGTGTTAAAGGTCCCTACGGGAGCTATAACATTGCAAAAAAAAGTGAAAAAAAAGTGAATAAAGATCATTTAACACCTCCCCTAATAAAAGTTTGAATCACCCCCCTTTTCCCATAAAAAAAAAAAAAACTGTGTAAATAAAAATAAAATAAAGCATATGTGGTATCGCCGCGTGCGGGAATGTCTGAATTATAAAAATATATTGTTAATTAAACCGCACGGTGAATGGCGTACGTGCAAAAATTCCCAAAATAGTGCATTTTTGGTAACTTTTTATATAATGAAAAAATGAATAAAAAGATCAATAAGTTCTATTAATGCAAAAATGGTACCGCTAAAAACTTCAGATCATGGCACAAAAAATTAGCCCTCATACCGCCCTATATGTAGAAAAATAAAAAAGTTATAGGGGTCAGAAGATGACAATTTTAAACTGCATGTAGTTTTGATTTTTTCCAGAAGTACGACAATCAAAAAGTAGGAAATCATTTTAACTGTATGGACCTACAGAATAAAGAAAAGGTGTCATTTTTACCGAAAAATTTACTGCATAGAAACAGAAGACCCCAAAAGTTACAAAATGGCATTTTTTTTTTCAATTTTGTCTCACAATGATTTTTTTTCCATTTCGCCGTTGATTTTGGGGTAAAATGACTGATGTCATTACAAAGTAGAATTGGTGGCGCAAAAAATAAGCCATCATATGGATTTTTAGGTTAAAAATTGAAAGAGTTATAATTTTTTAGAGGTAAGAAGGAAAAAACGAAAATGCAAAAACGGAAAAACCCCGGGTCCTTAAGGGGTTACGTGGTTAAAGGGGTACTCCGGTGGAAAACTTTTTTTCCCTTAAAAATCTTAATCCTTCCAGTACTTATTAGCTGCTGAATACTACAGAGGAAATTGTTTTGTTTTTGGAACACAGAGCTCTCTGCTGACATTACGAGCACAGTGCTCTCTGTTGACATCTCTGTCCATTTTAAGGACTGTCCAGAGTAGGAAAAAATCCCCATGGCAAACATATGCTGCTCTGGACAGTTCCTAAAATGGACAGAGATGTCAGCAGAGAGCACTATGCTTGTGTTATCAGCAGAGAGTACTGTGTTCCAAAAATAAAATCATTTCCTCTGTAGTATTCAGCAGCTAATAAGTACTGGAAGGATTTAGATTTTTTAATAGAAGTAATTACAAATCTGTTTAACTTTCTGGCACCAGTTGATTAAAAAAAAAAAAAGTTTTCGACAGGAGTACCCCTTGAAGGACCAGACTATTTCTTGCAAATCTGACCACTGTCATTTTAAGCATTAATAACTCTGGGGTGCTTTAACTTATGAATTTGATTCCGAGATTATTTTTTAGTGACATATTCTTCATTATGTTGGGGTAAATTTTTGTCGATACTTGCATAATTTCTTGGTGAAAAATTCCAAAATTTCATGAAAAATTTGAAATTGTAGCATTTTTCTAACTTTGAAGCTCTCTGCTGGAAAATGGACATTCCTAATAAATTATATATTGATTCACATATTAAATATGTCTACTTTATGTCTGTATCATAAAGTTAACGTGTTTTTACTTTTTGAAGACATTAGAGTGCTTCAAAGTTTATCAACAATTTTCCAATTTTTCACAAACATTTCGAAATCAGAATTGTTTAGGGATCAGTTCAGTTTTGAAGTGAATTTGAGGGTCTTTATGTTCAAAATATCCCCTAATGGACCCCATTATGAAAACTGCATCGCTCAAAGTATTCAAAATTACATTCAGAAAGTTTGTTAACCTTTAGGTGTTTCACAGGAATAGCAGCAAGGTGGAGGAGAAAATTTAAGATCTTAATTTTTGACTACATGTTATTTTTTATTTTATTTTTTGTCGTTTTTACCAGGGCTAAAAGGAGAAAAAGCCCCCAAAATGTGTAACCCAATTTCTCTTGAGTAAGGAAATACCTAATATGTGGATGTGAAGTGCTCTGTGGATGCACTAGAGGGCTAAGAAGGGAAGGAGAGACATTGAGCTTTTGGAGAATAATTTTACTGAAATGGTTTTTGTGGCCATGTTGCATTTAGGAAGCCCCCTTGGTGCCAGAACAGCAAACCAAAACAAAAACAAAAAACAAAAAAAACACATGGCACACTATTTGAGAACCTACATCCCTCAAGGAACGTAACAAGGGGTATAGTGAGCCTTAACATCCCACAGGTGATTGAGAAATGTTCGCTAAATTTGGACGTGAAAATAAAAAATTTTTTTACTAAAATCTGGTGTTGCTCCAAATTTTTCATTTTTACAAGGGGAAATAGGAAAAAAAAATGTTGTGACCCCATTTAAATACCTTATATGTGGATGTAAAGTGATCTGTGGGTGCACTAGAGGGCTCAGAAGATAAGGAGCGACATTGGGCTTTTGGAGGGGGAATTTTACTGAAACGGCTTTTGGGGGGCATGCCGCAGTTAGGAAGCCCCCTTGGTGCCATGACAAAAAAAAAAGGCATACTATTTGGGAAACTACATGCCTCAAGGAATGTAACAAGGGGTATAGGGAGCCTTAACACCCTACAGGTGATTGACACATTTTTGCTAAAGTTGGACATGAAAGTGAAAAATTTGATTTTTTTAACTAAAATGCTGATGTTTCTACATATTTTTCTTTTTCACAAGGGGTAATAGGAGAAAATGCCCCCTAAAATGTGTAACCCCATTTCTTCTGAGTATGGAAATACCCTATATGTTGATGTTCAGTGCTCTGCGGGTGCACTACAGGGCATAGAAGAGAAGGAGCGCCATTTGGCTTTTGGAGAGATTATTTGGTTGGAATGGAAGTCGGGGGCCATGTGCATTCACAAAGCCCCCGTGCTATTAGAACAGTGGACCCCCCCCCACATGTGACCCTATTTCGGAAACTACACCCCTCACGGAATGTAACAAGGGGTGCAGTGAGCATGTACATCCCACTGGTGTTTAAAAGGTCTTTGGAACAGTGGGCTGTGCAAAAGAGAAATTTGCAGTGGTCATCAAACTGTGGCCCTTCAGATGTTGCAATACTACAACTCCTACATTCCCAGACTGCCCAGACATGCTGGGAGTTGTAGTTCGGCAACATCTGAAGGGCCAGATGTTGCAGAACTACAACTCCCAGCATGACTGACTGTCTAGGCATGCTGAGTTGTAGTTTTACAACATCTGGAGGGCCACAGTTTGGAGACCACTGCACAGTTGTCTTCAAACTGTGGCCCTCCAGATGTTGTAAAACTACAACTCCCAGCATGCACTGACAGCTGAAGGGAAAGCTGAGAGGTGTAGTTATGCAACAACTGGAAGGGGCAGTTTGGAATACAGTGTAGTGGTCTCCAAACTGTGTCCCCTCAGATGTTGCAATACTACAACTCACAGCAAGCCCAGACTGTCCAGGCATGCTAAGGTAGTAGTTCGGCAACATCTGAAGTCGTACATGTTGCAGAACTACAATGCTGAGCATGCCTGATTGTCTGGGCATGCCGGGAATTGTAGTTTTGGAACATCTGGAGGGACACGGTTTGGAAACCACTGCACCTCCAGGTGTTGCAAAACTACAACTACCAGCATGCCCAGACTGTCCAGGCATGCTGTGAGTTGTAGGTTTGCAACATCAATATGGCCAGATGTTACAGAACTATAACTCACAGCATGCCTATGACCAGGGCCGGACTGGCCATCGGGCACACCGGCAATTGCTCGGTGGGCCGGACCGTCCGTAGACCGGGTCATCCTCCTGCCCTCTACAGTAACACGGGCTGGACTGGCCTATTGGGTAACCATGAAATATCCGGGTCCGGACGCTTGCCCTGTCAGCCATTGGGGCCGGTAGTGCGAGTGCCTGGCGCCAGAGCGGGAGGCAGAGAGTAAAAACGTTTGGCCTCCATCTTTCATTTTTGTGCCTAGCATTTGCTCTCCGGCTCACCTGTAATTGCTCTAGTTGTGACTTGCCCCTTATGGCCCTTATTGGAGGTGGGAGGAGGGGAAGATAAAGAAAAAAGGAAAAGAAAGAAAAAGGGGAAAAAGCAAGAAACATCCTATATATAGAATAGAGGGAGGGAGGTTGATGGAGGTGCAAGGAGAGTGAAGGAGTGGTGGGGGAAGGGCTGCAGGCCTCGAGTAAAAACATTTTTTTATATGTAAAAGGGGATGGGTTTGGGACGGGTTAAAATATTGATTCTATGAAGGAATTTTAAGAGATGAGAAATATGTTTTGGCTATTTTTTCTCTATCTCCTTTTTACTCTACTGTAATTTCTATTGAAGGAAAAAATAAAAACAATTAAAAAAAATTATCAAAGTTGTCACTGAAAAAAAAAAATAGTCAATTTCAGTGAACCCGACAATGTTAATCTTGATTCCTGAGTTACCAACAAACTCAGGAAACTATGGGCTCATGGTCTGCTTGCTCAGTCCAGACAAGTTCACCAGTACCAGGCACCAGTAAACTTGGATGGGGTGCTTGACTAGTATGAGTGCCAGGGGGACTCATACTAGCATGGGGCACAGGGTCAGGAGCAGAGGAGGTTTGAGGCCTCACATGGCGGCGTCTCGACCACCTTGGAGGCTCATCATCAGAAGATGATGAGGAGGACACGGAAGAAATAAGGAAATTGGGGTCTTCTTCGTCCTCATTGGCGCTTTCAGTGTCAGAGGCAAGTAAGGCATATGCCTCCTCCGCTGAAAACGCCCTGCGGGTAATTTCCCTATTCTAATGGGGGGTGAAGTGTATGTATGTATGGGGGGAAAACTTTATTGGTGTGTGTGCTGCGTGTGGTTTGGTGCAATACTACCTTCTCTAACTGCCCTAAACTACTACAAAACCCGCCCTAAGAACAAAAAATATAAAAAATATAATATAAAACTAAATAAAAAAAAGAAAAAGAAACCTTATATTTAAAAAAAAAAAAAAAGACTTCTAGCACAAAAAGCATTTACTTAATCAGTGGTGTATGCACTGGTTGGCGCTTGGTGGCGGCAGGGGATGCATAAGTCCCTGACAGTGGTGGGGCAGGCCACACACACAGGTACTGTCTGTCCACACAACACGGCCTGCTGCTGGTGGCATGGACCGACTATAGGTGCAAAAAATAAAATAAAAAAGACGCTTTAATCCCAGAAAAAGTGCATGCACCACAAGAAACACTGATCAGTACTATGGGACTGATCAGTGGCGGGCCGCTCTTTTATACGGAAGAGGGCCCGGCCACACGCTTAGCAAAAAAAAAGGTTTGCTCCCCCCCCCCCAAAAAAAACCCCGCTGGAGTCAGACCAAAGCGACCCTGTAGGGCCAGGGTTATGCAGCTAAAGGTGCTACGGACCCGCGGGAACCTACAGTAATGGTTTGCCCCAAAAAAAAAAAAACAACATGTTTTTTTTTACCACCTAAAAACTCTCCCTGCCTAACCTAAAGCTGTCCTTTATTGCTAACAGTGCCAAATAGCACAGAAATGAAAAGCGATGAAAAGCTCACAGATGTGTGGTGGGCAGAACGGAGCAACATGCTCTTTCTCCCCCCTCCCCTTCCCATACTGCTGTGATTGGTGCGGTCACTACGACCACCCAATAACAGCTGTCCTGGGGTGCGGCAACACTGCCACCTCCCAGTAGAGTATGGAGAGTGATTGGTGGTGTACATCACTCTCTTCTTCCAGGTCATGACCCAGAATCGCCGAAGATTGCCAGTTTGCAATTTTATTTACTGGCGATCTGCGGCTCAGTAACCCCCTCGGCGAAGTGTCGGGATGTTTGCTGAATGATTTCAGCAGCCACCCTGGTCCGATCCCTGTCCAGCAAGTGGTGCGGAACAGAATCTCCGCAGATCAGTGCGCAGTACTTGAGGCTGCATCTCCAGAAGAATATAGATACTCTAGAGAGAGTTCAGAGAAGAGCTACTAAACTAGTACAGGGATTGCAGAATAAAATTTACCAGGAAAGATGAAAGAACCTTAACATGTATAGCTTGGAAGAAAGAAGAGACAGAGGTGATATGATAGAAACTTTTAAATACAGTGATCCCCCAAGATACGATGGTAACTCATTCCAAATTAACCATTTTTACTTGAATTCATCGTATTTTGAGGGATCCGTGCAATAATAATATACAAAGTTATACTCACGTGTCCCTGCCGCTCCGGACCATCACCGCTGCCCTGGATCGTCGCTCTCCATGGCCATCATCACGTCGCTCTGCGCGCCGCAACCTGATGATGATGAAGGAGAGTGACAGCCATGCAGCGGAGCATGAAGAGGACAGTCTAGAGCGGCGAGGACAGATAAGTAACACACGCGGGGCACATTAAATGGCTATCCGGTGGCAACTGAAGCAGTCTACGCAGCCGGATTGACGTTTTTGCGATGGCCCCAACATACAAAAGCATTGTGTGTTGATGCTGCCTTCAACATACGATGGCCTCTGAGAGGCCATCATACAGTGGGGATCAAAATTTTGGCACCCCAGGTAAAAATTTGTATTAATGTGCATAAAGAAGCCAAGGAAAGATGGAAAAATCTCCAAAAAACATCATATTACAGATTAGACATTCTTATAATATGTCAACAAAAGTTAGATTATATTTCCATCATTTACACTTTCAAAATAACAGAATACAAAAAAATGTCGTCTGCAAAAGTTTGGGCACCCTGAAGAGTTAATATCTTGCACTGCCCCTTTGGCAAGTATCACAGCTTGTAAACACTTTTTGTAGCTAGCTAAGAGTCTTTCAATTCTCGTTTGAGGTATCTTTGCCCATTCTTACAAAAGTCTTCCAGTTCTTTGAGATTTCTGGGCTGTCTGTCACGCACTGCTCTTTTAAGGTCTTTCCATGGATTTTCAATTATGGTGAGGTCAGGAGATTGTGAAGACTATGGCAAAACCTTCAGTTTACGCATCTTGATGTAATCCCCCGTGGATTTCGAGGTGTGTTTAGGATCATTACCCATTTGTAGAAGCCATCCTCTCTTCAACTTCAGCTTTTTCACAGATGGCATCAAGTTAGCATCCAAAATTTGCTGAAAGTTTATTGAATCCATTTTTCCTTCTACTCGTGAGATGTTCCCTGTGCCACTGGCTGCAATACAACCCCAAAGCATGATTGATCCATCCCCATGCTTAACAGTTGGACAGAGGTTCTTTTCATTAAATTCTGTTCCCTTTCTTTGCTCATTACAGCCAAAAAGTTCAATTTTAACCTCATCGGTCCACAGAACTTGTTTCCAAAATGCATCAGGCTTGTCTATATGTTCATTTGCAAAGTTCAAACGCTGATTTTTGCAGTGAGGACGTAGAAGAGGTTTTCTTCTGATGACTCTTCCATGAAGACCATATTTGTACAAGTATCTCTTTATAGTGGAATAGTGTACCACAACTCCAGTGTCTGCCAGATCTTTCTGGAGGGATTATGCAGTCAAACGTGGGTTTTGGATTGTTTTTCTCACAATCCTGCGAGCTGTTTTGTCTGATATTTTTCTTGGTCTTCCAGATCTTGCTTTAACTTCCACTGTTCCTGATGACTGCCATTTCTTAATTACATTTCAAACAGAGGATATTGACATCTGAAAACATTTTGCTATCTTTTTATATCCTTCTCCAGCTTTGTGAGCATCAACTATTTTCAGTTTCAGTTTTCTAGAAAACTGCTTAGAAGAACCCATGGTGCTGATTGTTGGGGCAAGGTCAGATGAGTCTGGGCATTTAAAACCTTTGAGATTGACATCACCTTGTCTTCCCAGATGATGATTGAGAACAATCCATGACACTGGCTGGTCTCAGCTTTGCAAAGGGGGCAGTGCATGCTATAAATTCTTCAGGGTGCCCAAACTTTTGCAGATGCCATTTTTTTGTTTTCTGTTATTTTGAAAGTGTAAATGATGGAAATAAAATCTAACTTTTGTTGACATATTATAAGAATGTCTAATCTGTAATTTGATGCATTTTGGAGATGTTTCCATCTTTTCTTGGCTTCTTTATGCACATTAATACAAATGTTTACCTGGGGTGCCCACACTTTTGATCCCCACTGTATGTTTAAATTATTGCATGTCGGCCCCATCTTAAGTCGGGGGGGGGGGGTCACTGTACATAAAGGGAGTCAACACGTTAATGGAGGAGAGCATATTTAAAAGAAGAAAAACTACCACAAGAGGACATAGTTTTAAATTAGAGGGGCAAAGACTTCTGCAGTAATATTAGGAAGTATTACTTTACTGAGAGAGTAGTGGATGCATGGAATAGCCTTCCTGCAGAAGTGGTAGGTGCAAATACAGTGAAGGAGTTTAAGCATGCATGGGATAAGCATAAGGCAATCCTTCATATAAGATAGGGATAAGCATAAGGCAATCCTTCATATAAGATAGGGCCAGGAATTATTCATAGGATTCAGATTATTGGGCAAACTAGATGGGCAAAATGGTTCTTATCTGCCGACACATTCTATGTTTTTATATATCTATAGATCTCAAGACCCCCCTTGGCAATGTGCCAGGCAGGCTGTGGGGGCCGGGGAAACGCTGGGCTTACCTGTAAGCCCTGAGTCCTTAAGGACTCAGGAACGGGGGCCTACGGGTACACCCTGCGCCCTTAAGTGGTTAAAAAATATTCTCAATCAAGCAGATTTTTATAAGTGGTCTGTCACATTTTATGTCTTAACCTCATCCTTTCCTGCTGGTTCTTCTAATTCAGATACCATTCATTGTGGACTACAATCTGGGAAGTACCCTGCAAAAAAAATAAAAAATCTCTGAGGGGATACAGAGTGAGATGTAGAACTTGCCTGTGAACCAAGTATGACAGACGAAACAGACAAAGGAGTTGCTCACCATGTCCAATGTACACATATGGCATAAAACACATTCTATAGCAGTCTTGACTGTGCATGGATAATCCGCCGGTTCAAATTGGTGTAGACGTGCAGCAAGCTGAAGACTTGATCCAGACTGACTCCATGAAACTTCCATATGTTTATTGTAGAAAATAAACATGTTACGATGCATGACAGGATACAAATGAATGTCAAAGCGTTTGAAGAGACATGTTCTTAATCATGTAATGTCACATAGGATACAACCGGATGATTTTTTTATACTTTCAGGGTATGTCCTCCTTTATGCCAAATTCTTTTTCGATGTATGAATTTAAATAGATATAGCTGCATACGTCACAGATAGGCGTACACTTAAGGATTCAGAGTTTACATAATTCTACTTTTGGTCCTTGTTAGGTCTACATTGTTGTACATTACCAATAAACACATATACTGGGCCTCATTTGCTTAGGCTTTTTCCGAGTAGATTTTGTAAGGTTTTTTGTGATGCATGTGTCGTGTGCCAGAATTTCTGACAAAACAATAAATAAATAAACCCTACTAACTCTCCACTTTACTCAGCGAACCCTACAAAGGGGCGTGGCCATCAGGAAAAAAAGGGGTTGTCTCAAAAAAAAAAAAAATACATTTTCTAAATAAACCTACAAATTTGCTTATGTTTCCACATAAAAAGTGGTGGATTTGAGCTCTGGAAAACCCGACAGCTCAGAGCATGTGTAAAACATAGGGAAAATCCACAAATACAAAATCCAATAGCAAATATTGTGGAAAAAATACCTGTCGTAAAAAAAAATCAAATAAAATAGGCCAATGCGATATCTGCAATTCTTTCTATGCCAATATTCAAAGTGGGAGATAATTTGCTAACAGCTTCTTTTGTTAACTGTGTATTAGACTGGGTTCACACTACATTTTAAGCAACACAGGACCATATACGGCTGGGGGGAGTGAAAACTGCTCCCATATCCTAGCTGTATCCAGCCTGTATGTAATGTATTTCAGTAAGCCGACCGGAGTGAAACGCTGACTTCGGTCAGCTCATTTTTGCCCCGTATGCGGTTTTCTCACCGTACCTAAGACTGTGGTACACCATGGTTTTTGGTCCGGTGGGAATACTGCATATGAAGCAAAAATGAGACTACCGGAGTCAGCGTTTCACTACGGTCGTCTCATTGAAATACATTACATACGGGCCAGATACAGCTGGGATACAAGAGTGCCCGGTTTTCGCTCCCCCCCCCCAGCCGTATACAGTCCCGTATTGCTTAAAATGTAATGTGAACAAAGCCTTATGTGGCTAATACTGGTTGTTTAACTTTGGTTTTAAATATGTCAGATTGTATAACATGAGACATGTCAGGATTAAGAACATGTCGGTATGAACTTTGTTGGCATTTAATTGTATCCTGTTATACATTGGTAACATGTTTTAACAATTTTCTACAAAAAACATATACAGTGGTCCCTCAAGTTACAAAATTTATTAGTTTTGGGATGAACATTGTGTATAGAAACCATTGTATGTTAAGACCATAACTCTATGGAAACCTGGTAGTTGGTTCTGAAGCAAGAAAGAGCTGCTGGAGGCTGTAAATCAGTTTACTTACTTTCACAGAGCTGCCGTGACATTTTTACTTGTATTTTAGACGCTAAAATCAAATTTGATTACGATGTCTAAGGGGTTAAAGCCATGCATCCACGAGATCGGTAATGTCTGGTATTAGAGATGGGTCCTGGTGGCAGACAGCTGCTGTCCACAAGAGATTAAGGGTTGAATTGCGGAAGGTAGAAGTAATTCTCATGCCTACTGGTAGGTGGTATAGCGTTGCGCCTAAAAAAGTACCTTTGCGCACAAAATAGTGACTTTTGACAAAAGTTGCAAATGATAAATACGTGACCACTGCATGGTCAAAAATAAAAATTTCTAAGGGAAGGCAAAAAGAGTGAAACTGTCTATATCAAAAGATGCATAAAAGTCGCTAAATATGCTGCTTGCGCCTGAACTGCGCCAAAACATAGACAAAAAAAAACTCTAAAAGCAATGATAAATCTCCCCATAGTGTCCCAAAAAAGCTAAATTGAACCGCACTCACTTGGTGTCCAAAGGAGCAGCCATCCCTGGCACAGGTAAAGAGTAGTACAGAACATGTAGTACCTCCCTGTACTGTAGGGGGCACTTTCATACAACCATTCAGTGATTGTACTTGAGTAATAAATGTGTTTTACCAGGGAAAGGCTCACTCTGATTGATCAGTTCTTTCAGCCATTTACACGTTTGTCAGATCTGGACTGTGTGTAGCATTGTATGTTGATCATGGCTTCAAGTTACAATGATCCAGAAAAGACCATTGTATGTTGAAAATATTTTAACATAAGGCCGTTGTACGTTGAGAATACATTTTATGGACTCAATGCAGATTTAAAGGAGTAGTACCATGTTGGAAAATGTATCCCCTGTCCAAATATTAAGTGTCTGATTATGGGGGGAGTCGACCACTGGAACCTCCTGTGATCTACACCGGATTGTGTATCTCTTGCTCTGTCATAAAGAACCATGGAGGGGGCATGTCTACCCCTTCTCCGGGCACAAAGAGAGCCGGAATACCATACAGGAGATCACTGGGGGTCCCACTGGTAAGACCCCCTGCGGTTAAACACTCATACCCTATCCTTTGGATAGGGGATATATCTTTGCTTCATGAGAATACCCCCTTATGTCTTCTTGAAACAGACGACATATTCTCCTTTGCTACTATAGTTTTGTCTGTGTTTTCTACAGCACTGGAGGTAAACCTCCTCCTCCTTCTCCTCAATGCAGATGTGATTCATACAGTGATAGAATTAGCAATGATATATTTGTATGAACTTATGAGATAATTCATTTACCCAAAGAGAATAATTAATTGACATTATAACATATCATATGTACTCTCCCTTTAAGACATTGTGTACTGTATAAAGGCTGTCACAAATGACTTGTATATATGCTTTTGTTATGGAAAAGAAGAAAACAAACCACATAATGCAGTGCAATGTTCCTGCCAGTTATCACTTACAATGAGAGGAAGCAATTATGAAATGTATGTCATGAGGACATACATTTTGGGGTGGCATGAGTTTGTGAAATCGTCGCTGGTGCCAATCATAGTGTAATTTTATTCTCCAAATGAGTAGATGATCTGAAAGCAATTTTAGCAGTACATAATGTTTTTTTTTTTTTTATATTTCCTACATTACTTTATTCCCATCTCACATTTGTTCTTTTACAAGTACTGAATGGAAGACAGAAAAAAAAGAAACCTCCGGATTCTGACATTTTAAGGATCTCTGTAAAGTCTTTTTTAAAAGGCAAGTACAGGAGTGTTAATGTGCTGCGTTTTGGCAACTGCATATTGAGTATAATTTGCTTTTAATGTTCATGCCAAGGTGAGGTTTTGCAGAATGCTGGCATCATCTTGCTAGCATTAAATATACTAATTGACATTTTCACTAACTTAAGGTATAGTCAACTGTTGTTAGAATCCTTTAAACCTTGTGCAATTCACTCCTATATTATTCAGATTGGAATAGATTCATTGATTATTATTCAACACATTTGAAGATGTCTATTTTTAAGGACATTTCTGTTAAAATAACAAATTAATTCAGTGAATCCTGGGTAATGACGTTATATGAATTACATAATGTACAGAAAAGACTGGAAACCTGGAAGCTAGGCTCTTTTGAGCCAGAGATAAAAGTAGCAAATATTTAGTGCACGCTCCATCTTTTTCACAAAAAAATGCAAATTTATTTTTCGCAAAAACAGAACTTTGTACAATTCTTCCACTCTGCACTGGTACAGGGAATGATATCCCTTATCCCCATGCTTCTGTCCAAGAAAGTGTACACAATTATAGGAAGCTATCCTAATTGCTTAAAATCTGGTGTGTATTTCAATATCAGAAATCTGAGATTAATTATGCAGTATTAGCCAAATTGTCATTTAAATGGGCACTGTCAGATTCAAAAACTTTTGATATGTTGTACATCTTGGCTAAACATTAACCTTTCTAATATACTTCATAAGAAAATGTTTTTTTTTTCCTTTTTATAGAAATCATGGCTTATAAAATCATGACTTATAAAATCCTGGCTTTGTTCAAGCTGAAGCACAGGCATGGACAATGTCCAGTAAGTGAGTGTAGGCTAGCACTCCTCTGTTCTATCTCCTGTCTGATAGTACTCCTCCGTGCTCTCTCCTGTCTGATAGGACTCCTGATAGTACTCCTCTGAGAGAGCACAGAGGAGTGCCATTAGACAGGAGAGAGCACAGAGGAGTCTTATCAGACAGGAGAGAGCACAGAGGAGTACTATCAGACAGGAGAGATCACAGAGGAGTGCTATCAGACAGGAGGGAGCACAGAGAAGTACTATCAGACAGGAGAGAGCACAGAGGAGTCTTATCAGACAGGAGAGAGCACAGGGGAGACCTATCAGACAGGAGAGAGCACAGAGGAGTCCTATCAGACAGGAGAGAGCACAGATGAGTCCTATCAGACAGGAGAGAGCACAGAGGAGTCCTATCAGACAGGAGAGAGCAAAGAGGAGTCCTATCAGACAGGAGAGAGCACAGAGGAGTCCTATCAGACAGGGAAGAGCACAGAGGAGTCCTATCAGAAAAGAGAGAGCACAGAGGAGTACTATCAGACAGGAGAGAACACAGAGGAGTCCTATCAGACAGGAGAGAGCACAGAGGAGTCCTATCAGACAGGACAGAGCACAGATGAGTCCTATCAGACAGGAGAGAACACAGAGGAGTACTATCAGACAGGGAAGAGCACAGAGGAGTCCTATCAGAAAAGAGAGAGCACAGAGGAGTACTATCAGACAGGAGAGAGCACAGAGGAGTCCTATCAGACAGGAGAGAGCACAGAGGAGTCCTATCAGACAGGACAGAGCACAGATGAGTCCTATCAGACAGGAGAAGTTCTAGGCCACCCTTACTTACTGGACTTTGTCCATGCCTGTGCTTCAGCTTGGATAAAGCCATTATTTTATAAGCCATGATTTCTATAAAAAGGAAATAACATTTTCTTATATTTAATTTTAGAAAGGTACATTTTTCGCCAATATGTACAAAAAGTTTTTGTATCTGACAGTGCCCATCTAAGAGGGCTACCTCATGTTCTCTCCATCATAAATGCTATAATTGACATGCCACTTGTTTACGCAGTTGACATTTTTCACCCTGGAGTCAAAAATCTGTGTGAAGGTTTTACATTGCTTGTAAATGGGGTTGTACAAATCCAATTCACATGCATGAAATATGGATTGTCATTGGATTTGACATGGATCTCGATACAGAATCCATAACTAAATCTGTGTCAAATTCAACACATATGAATATATACCCAAAGTATGATAACAAATAAAAAACCTTTGAGCTGCTGTTGTGAAGAAATTTAAAGCAAGTGAACTGAACATATTGATACTGCAGCTCTTTCGGACCTTGAGGTAACTTTTTTGTCTTTTATTGTTTTTGTATCACTGAATATTAACCCCTTAAGGACTCAGGGTTTTTCCGTTTTTGCTTTAGTTTTTTCCTCCTTACCTTTAAAAAAAATCATAATTCTTTCAATTTTGCACCTAAAAATCCATATGATGCCTTATTTTTTGCACTACCAATTCTACATATTAAGGACATCAGTCATTTTACCCAAAAATCTACATTGAAACAGAAAAAAAAAAATCATTGTGCGACAAAATTGATTAAAAAACGCAATTTTGTAACTTTTGGGGCTTCCGTTTCTACACAGTAAATTTTTCGGTAAAAATGATACCTTATCTTTATTCTGTAGGTCCATACGATTAAAATGATACCCTACTTATTTAGGTTTGATTTTGTCATACTTCTGAAAAAAAATCATAACTACATACAGGAAAATGTATACGTTTAAAATTGTCATCTTCTGACCCCTATAACTTTTTTTATTTTTCCGCATATGGGGTGGTATGAAGGCTAATTTTTTGTGCTGTGATCTGAAGTTTGTATTGATTGGACTTTTTGATCGCTTTTTATACATTTTTTCATGATATAAAATGTGACCAAAAATACGCTATTTTGGACTTTGGAATTTTTTTGCGTGTAGGCCATTGACTGTGGTCTAATTCATGATATGTTTTTATAATTCGGATATTTCTTCACGCGGCGATACCACATATTATTTTTATTTACAGTGTTTTTTTCTTCAATGGGAAAAGGGGGGTGATTCAAACTTTTATTAGGGAAGGGGTTAAATGATCGTTATTAACTTTTTTTTCAATTTTTATTGCAATGTTATTGCCCCCATAGGAGGCTATAACACTGCACACACTGATCTTTTACAGTGATCAATGGTTTCTCATAGGTAACCATTGATCGATGATTCTGCTGCTTGACTGCTCATGCCTGGATCTCAGACACTGAGCAGTCATTTGGTGATCGCACACTAGGAAGCAAGTAAGGGGACCCTCCTCGTGTCCTACAGCAGTTCGGGACACCACAATTTCACCACGGCGATCCCGAACAGCCCCCTGAGCTAACCGGTAACTTTTTAGTTTCACTTTAGACGCGGCGATCATTGAATGCCGCGTCTAAAGGGTTGATACCATGTGGCACCGCGATCAGTGCCGCGCGCTATTAGCCACGGGTTCCGGCCGTTGTTAGAAGCCAGGCCCGACCCGCTATGGCACTGTGGCCCCATGTTATAGAACGGGAGCGGACTCAGGACATACAGGTACGCCCTAAGTCCTTAAGGGGTTAATGTCAGGGGCTGACCAGGGGCACAGGGAGAGTGAGCCCAAAACTGACCCTAAAACTGCTCTCCCTGCCTACTTGCCCATCCACCCTAACTGGTGAATCAAAAACTGGGCGCTGGTCCATCCCTGGACTAAAGTGCAGAGGCCTAATAAAAACACATACTAACAAATAGTTTGTCACAAACCAGAAACATACAGGAACATAGAACTCTATAACAGATAAAGTTCAGAGGACACAGATCAGTGAGCAGCAAAGGGGACACTATGGATCAGCGGTCATGAACAGAGGACACTATAGAGCAGCAGACATAAACAGAGGACTCAGTGGTCGTAAACAGAGGACACTATAGATCAGTGGTCGTGAACAGAGGACACTGTAGATCAGTAGTTATGTACAGAACTCCAAAGATCTGAAATCAAGAACTAATAAACATAGAGTTTAAAAGTTCAAAACACCAGACAGGAAAAGGGATGAATCTAAAAAGACTCCAGGAACAGACAGGAATATCCAGACACGGAGTCCCCATGGAGCGGTAACAGGTATCTAACATAGGACACTGTTCACATTGACAAAAAAATACCAAACCCCACACCTGGAAAAAATCCCAGGTTGGGGTGCAAAACCCCTTTTTATAGTGCACCTCCCTTTTAAAACTTCACTTTTATTGATTTCTTTATTAAAAATATATCAATCTTGTCAGGGAAAAGAAAATAGTGGTGTAAAAACCCAGCAGTTTTTCCCACACACTTTCCGTCATGAGTACACCTCACACTGGAGGTCTGAATTGAACCCTGTGTCTGCAGTGCTACAGGGTCACTGAATGAGGGTGCTGCTGTTATTTAAAACAAATATACAGTGGGATTTTTCCCAGGTGTGGGGTTTGGTATTTTTTGTTGATTACTACCTCAGCATCATCTCCTGGGCATTGGTATAAACTGTTCACATTGGACACACAAACTGGACACTCCACTTCACTAATGAAGTAGCCATTAATAATAAATCCAAATAGATTACTGGCCAGCGGCACACTCACCAATATGGACAGGATGCTGGGCCAGTAGGAAAACAGAAATATAAAAAACAGAACTTCATAAGAACGGATACAAGAGAAAACCCAGTGTGAACAGACACATAGCAATCCTAAAATCTACTATAAGCATGTCACCTAACCATGGCTAAAAGCAGACAATACAAAGTGCATGCTAAGACAGAGATAATAGATTAAAATTTCAAATAAAGAGTGTTTCACCAAGAGCTCCAAAGCAGCATGTCCCGCATGTTAGCAAGTCAGGATGTAATGAAGTCAATTACCAGCCCAGAGGCTAGACTATAAATAGACACACCCTAGGAGCTATTGGCTAGCAAGCCAAAGACTTTAACTATTCCCTAACCAGGGAACATAAAACTGTTCACACACAAGCAAACCAATAGCTGTGTGTGAACACAAGCCAATACAGACATGACAATTAAAACTCATAACTTTTTCATTTCTGTGCACACAAAGCCATTTGTGTTTTCTGCAGTTAAGAGAAGCAGTTTCACCTTTTCCTTTAGCATTTCTACTGCATTATCCTATTTATTATATCTAATATAGCTTTATTCAAATGTATAATACTTTTAATTATCTGTTAATTGAGCAGGGTTAGGGTTTGATTCTATTATTCTTTGAATGTGACAGTAACAAATATGTATGTATGTATGTGTGTGTGTGTGTATATGTGTGTGTGTGTGTGTGTGTGTGTGTATATATATATATATATATATATATATATATATATATATATACACTGACTCTGTCACGTCTGTCACATGTGCTTAGTGTGAAACTGCTTTCATCTGTGAAGAGCACAGGACGCCAGTGGTGAATTTTCCAATCTTGGCAAATGCCAAACATCCTGCTGTAAGCACAACCCCTACCTGTGGATGTCGGGCCCTCATACCACCCTCATGGAGTCTGTTTCAAGTCTGCATACATGCACATTTGAGGCTTGCTGGAGGTCATTTTGCAGGGCTTTAACAGTGCTCCTCCTGCTCCCCCTTGCACAAAGACGGAGGTAACGTTCCTGCTGCTGGGTTGTTGCCCTCCTACGGCCTCCTCTTTTACATCTCCTGATGTACTGGTCTGTCTCCTGGTAGCGCCTCCATGCTCTGGACACTACACTGACAGACACAGCAAACCTTCTTGCCACAGCTCACATTGATGTGCCATCCTAGATAAGTTATTTTTTTAATATTTTTAATTTTTTTAAAAATATTTTTATTTTGATAATTACAAAAATACATTGTACAAATCCGATAAAACAACATCGCCATTGTACAAATCCAATAAAACAATATCACCAATCGGAAGAAAAGCAGAGGCCATAGAAGCCAAATTAATACTTCTTTACATAGTGTGTCTAATCAACATCCCCCCCCATCCCCCCCACCCCCCCAACCCACTGGCACCGAGAAGAGCAAAGAGAGAGAAAAAAAAAAAAAAAAGGGGGAAGAGCTTTTTAAGTCTACCATAAATTCCAAATTTTTCGACATTCTCTTTGCTCACCCCTACTCCTCATCCATCTAAACTCCTTATTTTTCATTGTTTTCAGACCTTCCTTCCATTCCTCTATTTGCAGTTCTTTAGGGGATATCCAATTCCTTAATATAATCAGTCTGGCAAAAAACAAAATCCGATGTAATAGGCACTCAAATTTGCCCATATTACCCATAGCTCCCAACAGTATAAACTCTATCGTACGAGGTACTTTCACAGCGATTTTACTTTCTACCCCTTTTATTACAGATTCCCAGAAAACAGATATCTTCTCACACGACCAAAAACTATGTAGATAGTCCGCCTCTTCCAAACCACATTTGACACACTGTGAAGTGATTCTCACCCCTATCCTATGTAAATGAAGCGCGGAATAGTGGGTCCTGTGTAATATCTTAAATTGTGTAATTTTATGTTCCATATTACAAGAAACCTTACTTATATTTTGGGCCATAATGTCCCAATCTTCCTCCGACACGGTACCCACTATTCCGGACCATTTGTCTTTAATTCTGTCGATCCGCCTTACTCCAATAATCTTATTTAATTTCTTATACAGAATTGAAATTCCTTTTTTTTTAAAGTGCTCTATTTGAGTTAGTGCTTCTTTGAAATTGCCATCCTAGATAAGTTAATGTCTACCTGTCATTAGCAAAAATTTTTTATATAATGTGAAAAATATCATTATATGTGTAGATGAGCGAACTTTTGAAAAATTTGATTCGACCGATTCGCCGAATTTTCTGAAAATAATAGTTTTGGACCGAATATATTTGCAAAATTCTATTAAAAACGGCTATTTCTGGCCAACAGAGAACCATAATAGGAGTGTAAAACACTTTGCCTTGCTGTAACACGCATAGGGAGTGTGTTGTGTTTGTGAAATAATACTGTTATTCAGTATGACATGCAGATTACAGGCATTGTTATTTGAATCACTGCTGAAGATCGTCAATGTGGCAGCAGGGAGAACATATGGTGTGAAAATTGAAGAAAATAAAGAGATTTTTTATGTAATTAAATTTAAATTTATAAAAAAAAATTTGAGTACCCATTTTGGTGAGCATCGAGCTAGCGGTCCTCCGCCAGGCATGATACCATTTGTTCAAGCCCCTGCCTCTCAACGCCCCCCTGACTATAAAAGTGTGAATGTTTCATTTAATCAGTTATGGTTCATTGTTATTGCTCCAAGCTGTTTCATTAGATTCTTGTGATAATTCCACAGGTAATATGACGCAGACGAACGTAGGGCCTCAGTCTTGAAAAGATTACATAAAATTTTTTTATTTATTTAAATTTAAGATTTATATTAGATTCCCAAGTTTAATTTCCCAGTGTTTACTTTGAACTAATACTGTATGACCACAAAACCCAATCTAACGAGTCACATGACAGCACAATGACAGAGCCTAGAGTTGGCAGCAGCATGAAGAGACCAAAACCTGGCAGAATGACACAGCCTGGAATTGGCGGCAGCACGAGGAGACCATATAGTAACAGAACGACCCAGTCTGGAGGTGGCAACAGCCTGAGAAGACCATAGGGCCTCACAATTGAGAAGATTAAAGATATTTTTGAAATATCTCAATCCCTAAGATTAAAAGAGGAATTTTAACCCCTTAAGGACACAGCTCATTTTCTCCTTAATGACCAGAGCGTTTTTTGAAAATCTGACCACTGTCATTTTAAGCATTAATAACTCTGGGATGCTTTTACTTCTGAATTTGATTTCAATATTTTTCTTTTGTGACATATTCTATTTTAACATAGTGGTAAGTTTTTGTCGATACATGTATCATTTCTTGGTTAAAAATTCCAAAATTTCATGAACATTTGAACATTTTGCATTTTTCTAGCTTTGAAACTCTGCTTGTAATGGAAATAGACTTACCAAATAAATTATATATTGGTTCACATATAAAATATGTCTACTTTATGTTTGCATCATAAAGTTTTCATGCTTTTACTTTTGGAAGGCATCAGAGGGCTTCAAAGTTCAGCAGCAATTTTCAAATTTTTCACAAAATTTTCAAAATCAGAATTTTTCATGGACCAGTTCAGGTTTGAAGTGGATTTGAAGGGCTTTCTTATCAGAAATACCCCACAAATGACCCCATTATAAAAACTGCACCCCTCAAAGTATTCAAAATGACATTCAGTAAGTGTGTTAACTCTTAAGGTGTTTCACAGGAATAGCAGCAAAGTCAAAATTTGCATTTTTTACACTCGCATGTTCTTGTAGACCCAGTTTTTGAATTTTTACAGGGGGGGGAAAGAAGAAAAATCCCCCCAAAATTTGTAACCCAATTTCTCTCGAGTAACGAAATACCTCATATGTGGATGTAAAAGTGGGTGCAATAGAGGGCTCAGAAGGGAAGGAGTGACAATGGGATTTTGGAGAGTGAGTTTTTCTGAAATGTTTTTTTTTTTGGGGGGGGGGCATGTCACATTTAGGAAGCCCCTATGGTGCCAGAACAGTTTAAAAAAAAACATGTGGCATACTATTTTGGAAACTACACCCCTCAAGGAATGTAAAAAGGGGTACAGTGAGCCTTCACACCCCACATGTTTTTGCCGACTTTTCATTAAAGTTGGATGTGTAAATTTTTTTTCCCTAAAATGCTGGTTTTCCCCCAAATTTTACATTTTTGCAAGGGGTAATATGAGAAAATGCCCCACAACATTTGTAACCCCATGGAGTATGGAAATACCATATGTTTGGGTGTCAAAGGCACTGTGGGCGAAATACAATGCTCAGAATATAAGGAGCCACATTTGGCTTTTGGAAGGCAAATTTTACTGAAATGGTTTTTTGGGGGCATATCACATTTAGGAAGCCCCTATGGTGCCAGAACAGCAAACAAAAAACACATGGCATACTATTTTGGAAACTACACCCCTCAAGGAATATAACAAGGGGTACAGTGAGCCTTAACACCCCACAGGTGTTTGACGACTTTTCTTTAAAGTCGGATGTGTAAATGAAATTTTCTTTCCGCTAAAATGCAGTTTTTTCCCCCCCAAACTTACCATTTTTACAAGAAGTAAAAGGAGAAAATGCCCTCCAAAATTTCTAACCCTGTTTCTTCTGAGTATGGAAATACCCCATATATGTATGTAAAGTGCTCTGTGGGCAAACTACAATGCTAAGGGCTTTTGGAGAGAGAATTTGTTTGGAATGGAGGTCGGAGGTCATGTGCGTTTACAAAGCCCCCATGCTAACAGAACAGTGGAACCCCCCACATATGACCCTATTTCAGAAACACACCCCTCATGGAATGTAATAAGGGGTGTAGTGAGCATTTACACCCCACTGGCCTTTGACAGATCTTTGGAACATTGGGCTGTGCAAATGAAAAATAAAAAATCTGTCAAACACTTGTGGAGCGTAAATGCTCACTGCACCCCTTATTAAATTCCTTGACGGGTGTAGTTTCCAAAACTGGGTCACATGTGGGGGGGGCATTGTTCTGGCACCATGGGGGCTTTGTAAACACACACGGCCTTCGATTCCAGATACATTTTCTCTCCAAAAGCCCAATGGCACTCTTTCTCTTCTGAGCCCTGTAGTTTGCCCGCAGAGCACTTTACATCCAGATATGTGGTATTTATATACTCAGAAGAAATGGGGTTGCAAATTTTGGGGGGCTTTTTTCCTATTACCCATTGTGAAAATGAAAAATTTGGGATAACACCAGCATTTTTGTGAAAACATACAAAATGTTCATTTTCACGTCCAACTTGAAAAGTCGTCAAACACCCGTGGGGTGTTAAGGCTCACTGTACCCCTTGTTATGTTCCGTGAGGGGTTTAGTTTCCAAAATGGGGTCACGTGAAATTTTTATCTTTTGCTTATGTCAGAACCACTGTAGCGATCAGTCCCCCCTGTGCAAATCACCTCAAATGTGCATGGAGCTCTCTCACTCCTGAGCCTTGTTGTGCGACATTTTAAGTCCACATATGGGGTATTTCCATAGTCAGGAGAATTTGCGTTACAAATTTTGGGGGGTCTTTTTTTCTTATTACCTCTTGTGAAAATGAAAAGTATGGGGCAACACCAGCATGGTAGTGTAAAAAAATGTAATTTTATGTTTTACAATAACATGCTGGAGTAGACCCCAACTTTACATTTTCATAAGGAGTTAAAGGAGAAAAAGCCCACCAAAATTTGTTAGGCTATTTCTCCTGAGTACAGAAATACCCCATATGTGGCCCTAAACTGTTGCCTTGAAATACGGTAGGGATCAAAAGTGAGAGAGCACCATGCGCATTTGAGGCCTAAATAAGGGATTTGCATAGGGACGGACCCGGATGCAAGAATTACACTTGCCTCCGATACCAAAAATACCCTACGGCGGTGTTTCCCAAACAGGGTACCTGCTGTTGCAAACCTGGACAGTCAATGGAGCTGGAGGCTCCGATTTGGAAACAGTGTCATACGAGACATTTTTTTTTATTTGGCACAGGGGCTGTGTAGGGGTATGTGTATATGTAGTGTTTTACTACCACTACCACCACCAGTATGCCTTTTGACTGTCTGTGCATGCTCCCCAGCAGCTGGAGGCACACTTGTTGCAAAACAGAGTTTGTTACTTTACTCAGTGTTTTGCAACCAGTGTGCCTCCAGCTGTTGCAAAACTACAACTCCCAGCATGTATGGTCTATCAGTGCATGCTGGGAGTTGTAGTTTGCCACAGCTGGAGGCACGCTGGTTGCGAAACACTGAGTTAGGTAACAAACTATGTGTTACGCAACCAGTGTGCCTTCAGCCATTGCAAAAACTACAACTCTCAGCATGCAGCATACAGTGATAACTGGGACTTGTAGTTATGCAACAGCTTGAGGCATACTACTAACACTCCCAGCATGTCCTTTGACTGTCCGTGCATGCTGGGGGTTGTAGTTATGCAACAGCTGGAGGCACACTGGTTGCAAAACACTGAGTTTGTTACTTAACTCCCAACCAGTATTTCCCAACCAGTATGCCTCCAGTTATTGCAAAACTACAACTCCAAGCTTGCCCAGAAAGCCGAAGGACATGTTGGGAGTTGTAGTTATGCAACAACTGGAGGAGAACAATTTGGAGACCACTGTGCAGTGGTGTCCAAACTGTAGCCCTCCAGATGTTGCAAAACTTCAACTCCAAGCATGCCCAAACTGCCCAGGCATGCTGGTAGTTTTAGTTCTGAAACATCTGAAGGACCAGATGTTCTGGAACTACAACTCCCAGCATGCCTGGACTGTCTGGGCATGGTGGGAGTTGTAGTTTTGCAACTCCTGGAAGGCAGCAGTGAAGATCACTTACCGCTGATCTTTACTGCTGCCTCCGCCACTGCCTGCCGCTGATCCCGCCGCTGCCTGTCGCTGGTCCCGCTGTGATCGCCGGTCCTGGCACCCACTGCCATCTTCCCCCTGCTCTGCCCCGACATCCAGGGGCGGGCAGAGCGTGGATTTCAACTTTACCCACCCACACCAATCTGCCATTGGTCGGTCAGTGCTAACCAACCAATGGCAGGGGATAGGAGCAAGGTGGCACCGCTGCCACCTCGCTCCTATCCCTCAGGATGATCGGGGCTGTCTCTGGCAGCTCCGATCATCCCTACTTTCCGGGCTATAGGGTCACCAGAGACCCGATCAGCCCAGAACTATGGTGAACCCCACAAGTCCTTGTCATTTGTCAGTTACTTACTGACTTGCCAATGACAACGATCAGCAGCAGGGGACCATTCTGCTTGGTCCCCAGCTGCTTAGTGTCATCAGTCAGCTGTTCAGAACAGCTGCGATGACCTTTCTATCACCATGTCACCAGACATGGTGATAGAAAATGTATTGGACGTTTATGAACAGCCATTTGCCTTAAGTGACAGGAAAAATGGACGTCTATTTGCGGGAAGGGGTTAAAATTGAAATTAAGATTTATGGTAGCTAGTGCTATAATAAAATATTTTTAGGTAATGCCCCAGGCCCAGCAGCATCAGTGAACAATAGAGTGGCTGAATGGCACAGCCTGGAGCAGGCGGTAGCAAGAGTAGACAATAGGGTTTCACAATCCCTAAGATTAAAAGATGAAATTTAAAATTGAAATTGAAGATTTTAAAATTGAAATTTAAGATTACACTCCGAAGTTTTAATATCCTGGGCCCCGGTGTGTGGCTACAAAGGACCGAGTCACATGTCACATGGCGGCACAATGACAGAGCCTGGAGGAGGCATTAGTATGAGGAGACCATATAGTGGCTGAATGACCGCCTGAAGTTTGTGGCAGCATGAGGAGACCTTATAGTGTCTGAATGGCACAGCCTGGAGTTTGTGGCAGCATGAGGAGAACATATAGTGTCTCAATGGCACAGCCTGGAATTAGCGGCAGCAAGAGGAGACCGTGTATTGTCTGAATGGCTCAGCCTGGAGGTGGCTGAAGCATGAGGAGACCATATAGTGGCTGAATGGCACAGCCTAGAGGTGGCTGAAGCATGAGGAGACCATATAGTGAAAATGTAGCCAGCACCTAAACCCAATACACGGGTGCACGCTGCTGTGGCAAGTACAAAACATGTAAAAAAAAGAAAATGGCAGCAGCACACTTGGTCAACAAAATGGCGGCTCTTAGCGCACTTTTTGATCAAAACGTGTCCCCCATCCACCACGCGGAGGTGGCCTTTTATCGGATGGGTCCCTAAACACTCACCTACCTCAGGCTGGGTGACATGTTGGATCCACTAACGATCCAAACCACCTCCTGTGAAAATAGGGGAGGGGATGCACGGCTACAGAGGGAGCCACTCCACCCAAATTAGCACAGCAAAGAAAAAAAAAACTGAAAATGTAGCCAGCACCTAAACCCAATACACGGGTGCACGCTGCTGTGGCAAGTACAAAACATGTAAAAAAAAGAAAATGGCAGCAGCACACTTGGTCAACAAAATGGAGGCTCTTAGCGCACTTTTTGATCAAAACGTGTCCCCCATCCACCACGCGGAGGTGGCCTCTTATCGGATGGGTCCCTAAACACTCACCTACCTCAGGCTGGGTGACATGTTGGATCCACTAACGATCCAAACCACCTCCTATGAAAATAGGGGAGGGGATGCACGGCTACAGAGGGAGCCACTCCCCCCAAATTTGCACAGCAAAGAAAAAAAAAACTGAAAATGTAGCCAGCACCTAAACCCAATACACGGGTGCACGCTGCTGTGGCAAGTACAAAACATGTAAAAAAAAGAAAATGGCAGCAGCACACTTGGTCAACAAAATGGAGGCTCTTAGCGCACTTTTTGATCAAAACGTGTCCCCCATCCACCACGCGGAGGTGGCCTCTTATCGGATGGGTCCCTAAACACTCACCTACCTCAGGCTGGGTGACATGTTGGATCCACTAACGATCCAAACCACCTCCTGTGAAAATAGGGGAGGAGATGCACGGCTACAGAGGGAGCCACTCCCCCCAAATTTGCACAGCAAAGAAAAAAAAAACTGAAAATGTAGCCAGCACCTAAACCCAATACACGGGTGCACGCTGCTGTGGCAAGTACAAAACATGTAAAAAAAAAGAAAATGGCAGCAGCACACTTGGTCAACAAAATGGAGGCTCTTAGCGCACTTTTTGATCAAAACGTGTCCCCCATCCACCACGCGGAGGTGGCCTCTTATCGGATGGGTCCCTAAACACTCACCTACCTCAGGCTGGGTGACATGTTGGATCCACTAACGATCCAAACCACCTCCTGTGAAAATAGGGGAGGGGATGCACGGCTACAGAGGGAGCCACTCCCCCCAAATTTGCACAGCAAAGAAAAAAAAACCTGAAAACTCTGTAGCCGTGCATCCCCTCCCCTATTTTCACAGGAGGTGGTTTGGATCGTTAGTGGATCCAACATGTCACCCAGCCTGAGGTAGGTGAGTGTTTAGGGACTCATCCGATAAGAGGCCACCTCCGCGTGGTGGATGGGGGACACGTTTTGATCAAAAAGTGCGCTAAGAGCCTCCATTTTGTTGACCAAGTGTACTGCTGCCATTTTCTTTTTTTTACATGTTTTGTACTTGCCACAGCAGCGTGCACCCGTGTATTGGGTTTAGGTGCTGGCTACATTTTCAGTTTTTTTTTTCTTTGCTGTGCAAATTTGGGGGGAGTGGCTCCCTCTGTAGCCGTGCATCCCCTCCCCTATTTTCACAGGAGGTGGTTTGGATCGTTAGTGGATCCAACATGTCACCCAGCCTGAGGTAGGTGAGTGTTTAGGGACCCATCCGATAAGAGGCCACCTCCGCGTGGTGGATGGGGGACACGTTTTGATCAAAAAGTGCGCTAAGAGCCTCCATTTTGTTGACCAAGTGTGCTGCTGCCATTTTCTTTTTTTTACATGTTTTGAGACCATATAGTGGCTGAATGGCACAGCCTGGAGTTTGTGGCATCATGAGGAGACCATTTAGTGGCTGAATGGCAAAGCCTGGAGTTGGCGGCAGCATGAGGAGAAAATAACGTGTCTGAATGGCACAACATGGAGGTGGCTGAAGCATGAGGAGATCATATAGTGGCTGAATGGCACTGCCTGGAGTTGGCTGAAGCATGAGGAGATCATATAGTGGCTGAATGGCGCAGCCTGGAGTTTGTGGCAGCATGAGGAGACCATATAGTGTCTGAATGGAACAGTCTGGAATTGGCGGCAGCATGAGGAGACCATATAGTGTCTGAATGGCACAGGCTAGAGGTGGCTGAAGCATGAGGAGGCCATATAATGTACGAATGGCACAGCCTGCAGTTGGCTGAAGCATGAGAAGAGACCATATAGTGGCTTAATGAGACAGCCTGGAGGTGGCAGCAGCAGCATCAGGAGTCCTGAAAGTGACCCGGTGACAGAGTGGTGCGGTGGGTGGCAATACCAGTATACGGTGACGAAGGTGGGTGAAAAAAGGTCTGATGCGGAGGAAGGTATGGAAGTGGGAAGCAGCGCCTTAAATCTGTTTGGCACTATACATATTTGTGAAGTGTTGGTGTGGCACCATGGTCTATCTACTCTGATGCATCAGGCATTGGTGGGTGGAAAACCTGGCTGATCCATGCCTGATTCATCTTCACAAAGGTCAGTCTCTCCACATTTTTCGTGGACAGATGAGATCTCCTTGGGGTGACTATGGCCCCCGCCGCACTAAACACCCGCTCTGATGGCACACTACTTGTCGGGCAGGATAGCTTTTCCAGGGCAAACTCTGCTAGTTGTGGCCACAAATCAAGTTTGGCTGCCCAGAAGTCCAGCGGATCTTCAAGGTGTGTTGGCATGGGCATGTCAAGGTATGCCACCACCTGCTGGTACAGGTCCTGCTTCAGGTCGACCTGCTGCTGATGAGTTGCTTCACTATGCGGGTGAAGAAAGGTACTCATCAGTGACTGTAGACTGTAGGCTGCTGCTGATGGAGCTGGTACTGCTCCTGCCACCTCACCCCTCCCCCCTCCCCAGCAGCCATGGCAGTGGAAGGTAAGTGCAGAGGCCCCCCGAGTCAGACCTGCGAGAGGATGGACGATGGTGTCGATAGGGGCCAACTGACCACGTAGGATGTCTCTGTAGTAAATCAGTTTCTTTTCACTCTCAGCCGGTGTGAAAAAGGCCCCCATTTTGTGGCGGTAGCGAAGGTCCAATAAGGTGTAGTGTTGCTCACGAATATTCGCAATTTGAATTTTATTCATGAATATAGCACTATATATTCGAAATTATACGAATATTCGCTTTTTTTTCAGAGTACACATCACAGTGATCATCCCTCTCTGCTTCCAGCTTGTGTGGTCTAAAGAAGGCTCTAATACTACTGTGTGAGACCTCTGGGTGAATATTCGCATATGCGAATATTCGCGAATATTGATCCCTCCCTTCTTTTAGCTTGGGGGCCAATGAGAATGATGCAAATACAGGTTTCGGAGATTAGCAACATACATATAAAGGTCATACATTTTCACATATGCAAATTTTCACATATGCGAATTTTCGCCTATGCGAAAAAAACGTGAATATTATGAATATGCAAATGTAGTCAATATATGACGAATATTCGTCCATATGTTCGCAAAATATCGCAAATTTGAATATGGCCTATGCCGCTCAACACTAATAAGGTAGAGAGCCAGAAGTCATCCCGCTGCTGAATTGTGACAATTCGGCTGTCATTATACAAGCAAGTGAGCATGCATAGTGCCATTTGCGCAAGTGACTTGGAGGGACTCCCTGCCTCCATCTCCACTGCATCTCCACTGCATACTGTGTGTCTGGGTCCTCTGTCTTGCCTTCCTCATAACCTTCTAGTTCCTCTGGCTGCTCTTGATTCTCCTCTATCGTCAGATTACTAGAAAAACCACCCATCTGGTGAAACCTAAACTGTGCTCCACTGTGTCCCACCCCCTCCTCCTCCTCCAGTTTCAGCCCCCACAGGGCTCATGTGGCAGTGAGATGTAGGCGCCACGTCTCCATTGCCCTGACCAGCCATCGTTTCCAACAAGTTTTGCAAGAAATGAAGCAGTTGAATAACGTCTTTCATTCCATAATCCTGGCGACTTACTAATAATGTGGCTTCCTCAAAGGGCCTGAGCAAACGGCAGGTATCACGTATGAGCTGCCACTGGTTGACATTGAAGTTACACAGGGGAGTACCCCTATCTGCTTGGATGCTCAAGAAATTGGTCATGGCTTTTCTCTGTTCGTATAGTCAGTCCAACATATGGAGGGTGGAATTCAAACGTGTGGCAACGTCGCAAATCAGACTATGTTGGGGGATACCGTTCTGACGCTGCAGCACAAGGAGGGTGTGTTTTGCGGTATACGAATAGCTGAAGTGCATGCAAAGTTTCCTTCCCATTGTTAGGATGTCTTGCAAATGGGGGGAACACTTCAGGAACTGCTTGACAACCAGATTGAACACGTGTGCCATGCAGGGCGCAAGTCTCCGCCTTCCCAGTCGCAGTGCAGACAAGATATTCTTCCCGTTGTCAGTCACCATGGTTTCCATTTCCAATTTTCGTGGAGTAAGCCATGCTACGGTTTCTTTTTGAATGGGTTTTAGTAGTTCCTGCCCTGTGTGACTCCGTTCGCCAAGGCAAACCATGTGAAGAACAGCGTGACACCGCCATGCCCTACACACATGGTATGCTGAAGGGGCACTGAGACTTGTCTGGGCAGTGGAGACTGAGGACACGGTGGAGGATGAGGAGGCGGTGTCGCACACTGTCACAGAACCAACGGCCAGAGAGCGTGGAGGAGGAAGCAGCGTGAAATGTCCAAGTTAGTGTTGTGGCTGTGCAGGAACCACATTCACCCAGTGAGCCTTAAAGGACATGTATTGTTCCTGACCATAGTTACAGCTCCAGACGTCGGCACTGCCGTGTACTTTGGTACACACTGACCTTCTCTTCCACAAAATTGTGCAGGGCTGGTAATGCCTTCTTCACAAAGAAATGACAGATTGGCACTCTCTACCTCGGCTCGGCTCAAGCCATCAGTTCTCTGAAAGATGCAGAGTCCATCACTTGAAAAGGGAGGCAGTGCAGCACCTGCAACTTGGACAGGAGCATATTCAGCTTCTGCGCCATTGGATGATAGGGCACATACTGTTTTCTCTTGGACATGGCTTTGCCGATAGATTGTTGGCGGAATGAATGACTAAAAGTAGGTGGAGCAGGAGCATGTGGAGGGTATGACACACAGCTCCCTTCGGCTGAGGTGGTGGAGCCTTGGCTGGCTGAAAGAGGAAGAGGCGTGCCACTGGGTGATGCAGCAGGCTGGACCACTACATCGGAGCCACAGTTCTCCCAGGCCACTTTATGGTGGTGCAACAATCCCGTCTACCCTCCTTCCCGCCTTCCCAGATTTCCTTGCCCCATGTCCACGCCATTTTAGGTGCCCTGGAGCCTGGACCGCACTAAATGGAGTTTAATGAAGTGATTTTCACAACAAAATCGAGGCGATATATGCAATTTTTTGCAAATTGAATTTTTCGTGAAATTCGTAACAAATTTGGATTTGTCAGCTTCGATTTGCTCATCTCTAATTATATGTAATATACATTGGTTAAGAAATGTGGGTATTTTTGTCCCTGCAGCTATTGCCTGTGTGTCTCTGTGAGGAGTCCTAATACTCCAAAGTATGGGTGGACACAGAGCTGGCTCTAGCCAGAGGCAGAATAGGCTGCTGCCTAAAGCACCACCCTTGATAAGGGTACGGCCAGTGGCCACAGTTTCTTTTGTGAACTGGCGGTCTCCTCTATCGCCAACAATCTATCGGCAAAGCCATGTCCAAGAGAAAACAGTATGCGCCCACTCATCCAATGGCGCAGAAGCTGAATATGCTTCTGTCCAAGTTGCAGGTGCTGCACTCCCTCCATTTTCAAGTGGTGGACTCTGCATCTTTCAGAGAACTGATGGCTTGAGCCGAGCTGAGGTAGAGTGTGCCAAGCTGTCATTTCTTTGTGAAGAAGGCAGTACCAGCCCTATACAATTTTGTGGAAGAGAAGGTCAGTCCTTCAGCCTGTCAGTGTGTACCAAAGTACGTCTGGAGCTGTAACTATGGTCAGGAACGAGGGGTCCCTCGTTCGGTAATAATTACTGTGTATGTGATGTGGCAGAGCAGCTCTACTCTTAGAGTCGATTGAGGAGCGCAACACCATTGCTGCATGCTCCTCCACAATTATCCAGGGCTTGAGTCCTGCAGGACCGAACCAGACCTATCCTTACCTCTCCTTTTGCCTCCTCCCCCAACCGGCTGACTAGATGGTGAATGTAAAGGACCTTTGATGATGTCACCATCATGTGACCAGTTACATGTTGGGGGTCGAGCTTCACCATGCTGGATAGGAGAGATGATGGATAAAAGACCTTTGGTGATGCTGTAGAGGAGGCGGGTGAAAGCTGAGATGAAGTGGAGGGCATATGTTTCCTGCACAGCCACTGATGTTGTGCTGTGTGTGAAGAATTCTTCACACTTCCTGTATTTGGTCTCCTCACATAGACACAAAGTCAATAGCTGCAGGGATAGCATTTTTTTTTCATCCAATTATATACAATTTTTTTAACCAATGTATATGGTTATACTTTAACCAGATTTTTTTTTTTCTATAATTCTGTTGTAATATTAACGGTGGGAAATTGTTAGAAGAAAATAAATGCTTATTTCTAACGTTCTTTTGACCTGAGAAAATAACAAAAAAAATGCCCTCATTTTTCACTTGCCAGATAAATTTTTTTTCGGGGGGGGGGGGGGGGGGGGGGCTTCTTTTTAAGTCATGTGATTCAATCATGGTGTAACTCAAGAATTTCCACAGAAAAATTGGGAGGGGGAAACATAGAAAAACAACAACTTTAATCTCACATTGTACTTTTCTTGGAATTTTTTTGCTCCCATAGAAGTAAGAAAAAAAAAGAAAGATTCCCCGAAAACCGCCATAGTATTAGCATGGGTAAATTTTTGTTAAAACGTCATGTGGCGATTTGGGAATGTTTAGGTGTGTTTTTGCCTAAAAAGAAGTGGAAACCCAGCCTAACAAATATGTCTTAGGAAAGTTTTACACATGTTTATTCCATTTGATGTTTCTGTTAGGTAGTGTTATCACTTTGTGTCACACCTTACTACAAAGTATACATATGATGTTTTATTGTTTTCAGGACAGGATCTTTTGTAGTCACTCATTTATCCTTTATTTATCCTTTAGAATTGAAATTTATAACCAAACAGAAATCTTTACTTCATATATGCCTACAATTATGTATTATCCCATTTCATCTGCTTAGTCAATAGATCAAAGATTTGTGGTTTTGGCAAATGTTTAGAGAAAATGTATCAATTGCATTTTTCCCTGCATCATTTAACCTGTCACTGATCAGAGGAGGCATAATAGGCCATATTTCATGTTTGATGTGTAATAAACTGAATGCAGGGTGTGATGCACATTTCTACTTATTGAACATTTGGACACTTAGTTACTAAAAATCAATGTAAGAATACCTGTAGTCTCCATTTGGTATAGCTTCAATTTTGGTATTCTAAAAGGCCAGGTTTCTTAATTTATTTAGATACTATTAAGGAATAGTTGTGTGTAGATACTTAATTGGAAAGCCTACCTATTACACTACCCACTGAGTTGACCCCAAAAAAGGAATTTCAGGTATAGCATATATAGAAGATATATGGGGTGAAATAAATATTGAACATGTCAATAAATATATTTCCAAAGGTGCTATTGACATAACATTTTCTCCAGATGTTGGTAACTTTCAAATTAATCCATACATACAAGGAAGCCAAAACAAATAAGATCAGAAATTAAGTTTTGTGTAATAATTAGAGATGAGCCAATTTTTAGAAAAATCTGATTGGGCTGATTCGCAGGATTTTGCAAAAAAAATGTGGTTTTATTAATAATCTGTTAAGGACCCAGGTCCTTAACACGGTGACCCCGCATCATATCGCGGCAGGCCCGGCGTCATAGTGAAGCCGGGACCCGCGGTGCCGCGCGCTATTAACCCTTTAGCCACACGCTCAAAGCTGAAAGTAAAAGTGCCTGGCTAGCTCAGGGAGCTGTTCGCGATCGCCGTGGTATAATCGCGGCATCCCGAACAGCTGTAGCACAGGAGGAAGGTCTCTTACCTTCCTTCCTGCAGTCCGATCGCCGAATGAATGCTTCAAGCCGGAGATCCAGGCTTGAGCAATCAATCGCCGAAAACACTGATTGATCCATTCCTATGAGGATGCATCAATCAGTGTTAAAGATCAGTAAATGCAATGTTATAGCCCCTTATGGGAGCTATAATATTGCATAAGAAAAGTGTAAAAAAATCATTAACCCTTTCAATTATCCCTTCCCCTAATAAAAGTTTGAATCACCCGGCATTTCCAAGAATAAAAATAAAAAACTGTGTAAATAAAAATAAAAATAAACATATGTGGTATCGCCACGTGTGGAAATGTCCGAATTATAAAAATATACCACTTTTTAAACCGCACATTCAATGGCGTACGCGCAAAAAAATTCAAAAGTCCAAAATAGCGCATTTTTTATCACTTTTTATACCACAAAAAAGTGAATAAAAAGTGATCAAAATGTCTGATCAGAACAATGGTACTGCTAAAATCTTCAGATCACGGCACAAAAAATTAGCCCTCATAGCGCCCTGAACACAGAAAAATAAAAAAGTTATAGGGCTCAGAAAATGACAATTTTAAAGGTATACATTTTCCTGCATGTATTCATGATTTTTTTCTGAAGTGATACAAAATCAAACCTATACAAGTAGGGTATACTTTTAACCGTATGGACCTACAGAATAAAGATAAGGTGTAATTTTTGCTGAAAAATGTACTGCGTAAAAACGGAAGCCCCCAAAACGTATACAATAGTGTTTTTTCATAAATTTTGTCGCACATAGATTTTTTTTCCCGTTTGATTGTATATTTTTGGGTAAAATGACTAATGTCAGTACAAATTAGAATTAGTGACGCAAAAAATAAGCCATCATATAGAATTTTAGGTGAAAATTTTAAAGAGTTATGATTTTTTAAAGTTAAAGGAGTACTCCGGTGCACACTATTTTCATTTTATCCCGTCTGGGCTGCAAAATAAAAGAAAACACACTTTATCTTAACCTGCCAACGAGCCCCCGGAGCTCCGGTACAGGTGTTCGGTCCCTGGGCTGTATTCTTTTTACTTCCTGTTAGCCCGGCACATCACACGGAGCTTCAGCCTATCACCGGCTGCAGCGATGTCCCGCCTCGGCCAGTGATAGGCTGAAGCTCCGTGTGACCTGCCGGGCTAACAGAAAGTAAGAAGAATACAGCCCGGGGACCGAACACCTGTACCGGAGCTCCGGGGGCTCGTTGGCAGGTAAGATAAAGTGTGTTTTCTTTTATTTTGCAGCCCTGATGGGATAAAATGAAAAAAGTGTGCACCGGAGTACTCCTTTAAGGAGGAAAAATTAAAAATGAAAAAACAGAAAAAGCCTGGGTCTTTAAAGGGTTAAAATCGGCTATTTCTCGCCTACAGTGAGGCTCTGTAGGGGTGTAGAACACTTTGCCTTGCTGTAACACACATAGGGAGTGTGCTGTGTTAGAGAAATAATACTGTTATTCAGTATGACATGCAGATTACAGGCATCACTATTAGAATCACTGCTGCAGAGCATCTGGAAGTGGCAGATTTTTTTTAAATTTAATTAAAAATTTTATTTAATTTAATTAGAATTTATTTTGATTTACCATTCTGGTGAGCATCGAGCTGGCAGTCCGCAGTGAGGCAAGCTACCACCTGTTCCAGCCTCCTGCCTCTCAGCGCATCCCTATACTCTGAGTGTCCACTTGAAAAGGGACTGCAGTACCAGCATCTTGGCAGTTGGACAGAAGCACATTCAGCTTCTGTGCCATTGGATAAGTGGACACATAAATCTAGAAGTGGGTGCAGTGAAAAAGCTTATACTTGTATCTTAAAATAGAGCTGGAGGTCCTCCGCCAGGAGAGATACCACCTGTTACAGTCCCTGCCTCTAAGCACTCCCCCCTGACTATGAAAGTGAAATTTAAGATTTAATAATAAAATGTGTGGTTCCAAAAGACCAAATCCAACAAGGATTCACATGTCACCTGGCGGCACAATGACAGAGCCTAGAGGTGGCAGCAGCATGAGGAGAACATAATCTGGCAGAATGACAAAGCCTGGAATTGGCGACAGCAAGAGGCTTGAGCAATCGAGCCCCTATCTCGCTTATCCATGCAAAGCTATGGCTTTGCAGGGATCAGGGTAAAAGATCAGTGTGTGCAGTGTTATAGCCCCCTATGGGAGCTATAACACTGCAAAAAAAAAAAAGGGTGAAAAAAAGTTAACATAGGTCATTTAACCCCTTCCCTAATAAAAGTTTTAATCACCCCCATTTTCCCATAAAAAAATGTGTAAATAAAAATAAACATATGTGGTATCGCCGCATGCGGAAATGTCCGAACTATAAAAATATATTGTTAATAGTGTTGAGCGGCATAGGCTATATTCGTCATATATTCGCTAAATTCGCATATTCGTAATATTCATGTTTTTTTTTCGCAAATGCGAAAATTTGCATATGTGAAAATTTGCATATGTGAAAATTTATGAACTTTATAGCAGGTATACCAGTGTAACTTGATAGAAGCAGCAGAAGGGAGGGATCAATATTCGCGAATATTTGCATATGCGAATATTCGCGTATGCGAATATTCGCCCGGCGGTCTCACACAGTAGTATTAGAGCCTTCTTTAGACCACACAAGCTGGAAGCAGAGAGGGATGATCACTGTGATGTGTACTGTGAAAAAAAATAATCGTAATTTCGAATATATAGAGCTATATACGTGAATATTTGCGAATTCTCAAATATGCGATATTCGCAAATAAAATTTGAAATAAGAATATTTGCGAGCAACACTAATTGTTAATTAAACCGCACGGTCAATGGTGTATGCACAAAAAAATTCCAAAGTCCAAAATAGCGTATTTTTGGTCACTTTTTATATCATGAAAAAATGAATAAAAAGCGATCAAAAAGTCCGATCAATACAAAAATGGTACTGATAAAAACTTCAGAACACGTTGCAAAAAATTAGTCCTCATACTGGCCGGTATAGGGGTTAGAAGATGAGAATTTTTAACGTATAAATTTTCCTGCATGTAGTTATGATTTTTTTCTGAAGTACGACAATATCCAACCTATAGAAGTAGGGTATCATTTTAACCAAATGGACCTACAGAATAAATATAACGTGTTATACTTATACGTGTGAAACGGAAGCCCCAAAAAGTTACAAAATGCCATTTTTTCTCCAATTTTGTCCCACAATGAATTTTTTTTCTGCTTTGCAGTGGATTTTTTGGTAAAATGACTAAGGTCACTGCAAAGCAGAATTGTTGGCGCAAAAAATAAGCCATCATATGGAATTTTATGTGCAAAATTTAAAGCGTTATGATTTTTAGAAGGTGATGAGGAAAAAATGAAAATGCAAAAACGGAAAAACCCTTAGTCCTTAAGGGGTTAAATCTGTTTGCACAATCCATATTTGTGAAGTGTTGGTGTGGCACCCTGGTCAATGCATCAGGCATTGGTGAGTGGAATTCCTGGCTGATCCATACCTAATTCATCTTCACAAAGGTCAGTCTCTGCACATTTTTTGTGGACAGACGAGTTCTCCTTGGGGTGACTATGGCCCCCGCTGCACTAAACACCCGCTCTGATGGCACACTACTTGCTTTTCCATGGCAAACTCTGCTAGTTGTGGCCACAAATCAAGTTTGGCTGCCCAGAAGTCCAGCGGATCTTCAAGGTGTATTGGCATGGACATGTCAAGGTATGCCACCACCTGCTCAGGTCCTTCTCCAGGTCTACCTGCTGCTGCTGAGTTGCTTCACTATGAGGGTGAAGAAATGTACTCATCAGCGACTGTAGACTCTGCTGCTGATGGAGCTGGTACTGCTCCTGCCACCACACCCATCCCCAGCAGCAGTGGAAGGTAAGTGCAGAGGGACCCCCAAGTGAGACTTGCGAGAGGATGGACAATGGCGCCGATAGGCATCGCACAATTGACTACATAGGATGTCTCTGTAGTATATCAGTTTGTCCTCCCTCTCAGTGGGTTTTTAAAGGCCCTAATTTTGTGACAGAAGCAAGGATCCAATAAGGTGGAGAACCAGAAGTCATCCTGCTGCCGAATGGTGACAATTCGGCGGTCACTACACAAGCAACTGAGCGTGCATTGTGCCATTTGTGCAAGTGACTTCCTGTCTCCATCTCCACTGCATACTGCCACGGTGTGTCTGGGTCATCTGTCTCGCCTTCCTCTTAACCCACCAGCTCCTCTGGCGGCTCCTGCTCCTCTTCTCCTGTCTGATGACTAGAAAAACATGCTCATTTTGAGAAACCTAAACTGTGCTCCACTGTGCCCCTCCTCCTTCTTCACCTCCAGTAGCCCCCATAAGGCTCATGTGGCGGTGAGATGTAGGCGCCACGTCTCTAGTGCCCTGACCAGCCATCATTTCCAACACATTTTGTAGGAAACAAAGTAGTAGAATGATGTTGTTCATCCCGTAATCCTGGCGACTGACTAATAATGTGGCTTCCTCAAAGGGCCTGAGCAAACGGCAGGTGTCACTTATGAGCTGCCACTGGTTGACATTGAAGTCACACAGGGGAGTACCCCTATCCGCTTGAATCATCAAGAAAATGGTGATGGCTTTTCTCTGTTTGTATAGTCGGTCCATTATATGGAGGGTGGAATTTCAACGTGTGGCAACGTCGCAAATCAGACTGTGTTGGGGGATACTGTTCTGACGCTGCAGCTCAAGGAGGGTGTATTTTGTGGTGTACGAGCGGAACAGTTTCCTTCCCATTGTTAGGATGTTGTTAGGATTCGGCAGGCTGGAGGTGGATCCTCTGTGTCAGAGAGGGATTGGCGTGGACCGTGTCGGCAGACCGGTTCTAAGTTGCTACTGGTTTTCACCAGAGCCCGCCGCAAAGCGGGATGGACTTGCAGCGGCGGTAGCAACCAGGTCGTATCCACCGGCAACAGCTCAACCTCTCTGACTGCTGTGATAGGCGTGGTACAAGGGATAAGGCAACAGCAAGGTCGGACGTAGCAGAAGGTCAGGGCAGGCAGCAAGGATCGTAGTTAGGGGCAACGGCAAGAGGTCAGGAACACAGAAATGGCAAACACAGTAATAGCTTTCTCAAGGCACAATGGCAACAAGATCCGGCCAGGAAGTGCAGGGGAAGTGAGGTAATATGGAGAGGGAGCAGGTGGAAGCTAATTAGGCTGATTGGGCCAGGCACCAATTACTGGTGCACTGGCCCTTTAAATCTTAGCAGGACGTGACAGCCGGGGACCGGGACAGGTGAGTCACTTGGGATGCGATTCGCGAGCGGGTGCATCCCGCTATGTGAATCGCATCCCCACCGGCAATGTCAGTGCAGCGCTCCCGGTCAGCGGATCTGACCGGGGCGCTGCAGAGAGAGGAACGCCGCGAGTGCTCCGGGGAGGAGCAGGGACCCGGAGCGCTCGGCGTAACAGATGTCTTGCAGATGGGGGGAACACTTCAAGAACTGCTTGACAACCAGATTGAAAACGTGTACCATGCACGGCGCATGGCTCAGCCTTCCTTGTCGCAGCGCAAACAGCACCCGTTGTCAGTCACCATGGTTCCCATTTCCAGTTTTCTTGAAGTAAGCCATGATTCCATTTCTTGATGAATGACTATTAGCTGTTCCTCCCCTGTGTGACTCAGTTCACCAAGGCAACATTGCTGTCCAAGTTGCTGTTGTTGCTGTGCAGGAACCACATTCACCCAGTGGGCCATAAAGGACATATATTGTCCCTGACCATAACTACAGCTCCACATCTCGGCGCTGCTGTGCACTTTTTTGCTCATAGACTGGCCCATCTTCTGTTCCACAAAATTGTGCAGGGCTGGTACTGCCTTCTTCACAAAGAAATGACGGCTTGGGACTCTCCACCTCGGCTCGGCACAAGCCATCAGTTCTCTGAAAGGCGCAGTGTCCACCATTTGAAAATGGAGGGAGTGAAACACCAGCAACTTGGACAGGAGCACATTTAGCTTCTGCGCAATTGCAGTGGGCACATACTGTTGTCTCTTGGACATGGCTTCGACGATGAATTGCTGGCGGAATGACTGACTCAAAGTAGGAGGAGTATCTGGAGCGACAGAAGATGGGTTTGACAGACAGCTCCCTTCGGCTTAGGTGGTGGAGTTTTGGCTGGCTAAAACAGGGAGCGGCGTGCCTCTGGGTGATGCAGCAGGCTGGACCGACAGATCGGAGCCACAGTTCTCCCATGCCACTTTATGGTGACACTGCGTATGTTGTCGCAGGGCCATGGTTCCAAAGTTTCTGCACATCACTGATGTCCTCCTCAGGTTCCTCAACAGTGTCTGCTTCAGGAGCCTGAATGCTCAAGACACCACCTCCCATGCAACTCTCCTCATCACTACTTGCCCGCCTAGCGGAGGAAGCGGTGGATGTCTTCTCCACTTCTTGACTGGGCAGTAGCTGCTGACTGCCCTCTAGTAGGTTGTCCTCACTAAATAGTGGAGCTGAACCCACATCATAAGATACTTCTGTGGGGGAAGGAACAGCATAGGACAGAGGCAACGGGAGGACAGGGATGCTCCTGGGAAATGCCAACTGAGGTTGGTGTCTGAGGAACCCACCGCGTGTTGACTGGGGGTATCACATGTGATGAAGTGGATGACCGTATTAAGCAGTCGATGATGGCAGATGGGTTGCTGGTCGAGACACGACCGCTAGCTGATACTCAGGCTTCTCGCTTCCACTCATGCTGCCACTCACCCCTAGTCTGCTGTGACCTCTGCCTGATGAATTTAGGCTTTTGCCATTCCTCTGTGCACATTCTTGCACTTCTCTGACTGACATACTTAGTGCATATATGAGGAAAGGAATATGCGCTCCACTATGCTTAAAAAAATATTTGTCTACAACAACAGCAGGTGTGTACTTTTGGCTGGCCTTTCACAGTATTTAGGCCCTTAAGACTTTAACAGGTACAAAATAGTACACCACGGAGATCTACATATGTGGTATGCACTTATGAGGGTAGGAAAATGCGCTCTACTAATACTTGTTTACAACACCAGCAGATGTGTACTTTTGGCTGGCCTTTCACAGTATCTAGGCCCTTAACCCCTTAAGGACTGAGAGTTTTTCTGTTTTTGCACTTTAGTTTTTCCCTCCTTACCTTTAAAAAATCATAACCCTTTCAAGTTTGCACCTAAAAATCCATATGATGGCTTATATTTTGCACCACCAATTCTACTTTGTAATGACTTCAGACAATTCACCCAAAAATCTATGGCGAAACTGAAAAAAAAATTATTGTGTGACAAAACTGAAGAAAAAAAAAGCAATTTTATTAACCCCTTCGCGACGAGCGACGTACATGTACGGCGCCGCAAAGTGTCACTTGGCGCGCAGCGACGTACATGTACGTCGCGGGGTTCCGGGAGCGCCACGTCACCGGTAGCGGTGATCGGGCCGGGATGACTGCTATTATCTAACAGCAGGCATCCCGCCACATCGCCGAGGGTGGTCCTGAGACCCCCCCATGACCGCGATACGCGCAAATCGCAGGTCAATTCAGACCTGCGATCTGCGCGATTCCGGGTCATACGGGTCACTGGTGACCCGGTGACCCGGAAAATAAGAGGGATCGTAGGTGTCCGATCCCCTCCTATCCCTGCTATTGGTCGGCCGAGCGACCGACCGATAGCAGACCGAGGGAGGGGGGGTTAAAGTTCGGTTCCCCCGCTTTGCCCACCTATTGGTGTCCGGGCAAAACGGGGGAACCGTCAAGGGAAGGTCGGCGCTGAAGGTCCCTACCTGGATCCCGGATCCCGGAGCGCGATCCTCCATGCGGGGATCCCCCACGTGCGGCGGCGGCGGCTTCCGGGTCCTGCTAGGTGAGTTGTTGCCTAGCAACATCCGGAGGGCCACAGTTTACAGTGGTCTCTAAACCGTGGCCCTCCAGATGTTGCAAAACTACAACTCCCAGCATGCCCAGACAGCTGTTTGCTGTGTGGGCATGCTGGGACTTGTGGTTTTGCAATATTTAGAGGGGTGCAGGTTGTAGATCACTAAGTGGTCTCAAACTGTAGCCCTCCAGATGTTGCAAAACTACAACTCTCAGCATGCCCAGACAGCAGTTTGCTGTCTGGGCATGCTGCGAGTTGTAGTTTTGCAACATCTGGAGGGCCACAGTTTTGAGACCACTGGACAGTGATTTACAACTTGAACCCCTCTAAATCTTGCAAAACTACAACTCCCAGCATTCAGGAACAGCATAAGGCTGTCTTGGCATGCTGGGAGTTGTACTTGCGTGCCTCCAGCCATTGCATAACTACATCTCCCAGCATGCCCTTCCGCAATCAGTACATGCTGGGAGTTGCAGTTTTGCAACAGCTGGAGGCACACTGGTTGGAAAATACTGAGTTAGGTCATAGAACCTAACTCAAGGTTTTCCAGCCAGTGTGCCTCCAGCTGTTGCAAAACTACAACTCCCAGCATGCATGGTCTGTCAGTGCATGCTGGGAGTTGTAGTTTTGACCCCCCTCCCGTGTGAATGTACAGGCTACATTCACACTGGCGGCGGATTACAGTGAGTTCCCCGCTACAAATTTGAGCTGCGGCAAATTTTCCGTCGCAGCTCAAACTCCTAGCGGGAGACTCAGTGTAATCCGCCGTCAGTGTGAATGTAACCTAAAAACACTACACTACACTAACATAAAATAAAGAGTAAAACACTACATATACACACGTACACTGCCCCCCCCCCCCCCCCCCCCCCACCACCCTCCCCAATAAAAATGAAAAACGTATTGTATGGCAGTGTTTCTAAGATGGAGCCTCCATCTGTTGCAAAACAAAAACTCCCAGCATTTCTGGACAGCAATTGACTGTCCAAGCATGCTGGGAGTTTAGCATCAGCTGGAGGCACCCTGTTTGGGATTCACTGGCATAGAATACCCCTATGTCCACCCCTATGCAAGTCCCTAATTCAGGCCTCAAATGCGCATGGCGCTCTCACTTTGGAGCCCTGTCGTATTTCAAGGCAACAGAATAGGGTCACATATGGGGTATCGCCGTACTCGGGAGAAATTGCCTAACAGATTTTGGGTGGCTTTTTCTCCTTTTACCCCTTATGAAAAGGAACAGTTGGGGTCTACACCAGCATGTTAGTGTAAAAAAATTAAAAAATTTACACTAACATGCTGGTGTTGCCCTATACTTTTCATTTTCACAAGAGGTAAAAGGGAAAAACGCCCCCCAAAATTTGTAATGCAATTTCTCCCGAGTACGGAGATACCCCATATGTGGGCGCAAAGGGCTCTGGGGGCGCACAACAAGGCCCAGAAGGGAGAGTGCGCCATGTACATTAGAGGCGATTTGCACAGAGGTGGCTGATTGTTACAGCGGTTCTGACAAACGCAAAAAAAAATACACACCCACATGTGACCCCATTTTGAAAACTACACCCCTCACGGAATGTAATGAGGGGTGCAGTGATAATTTACACCCCACAGGTGTCTGACGGATCTTTGGAACAGTGGGCCGTGAAAATGAAAAATTTTGCACAGCCCACTGTTCCAAAGATCTGTCAGACACCAGTGGGGGGTAAATGCTCACTGTACCCCTCATTACATTCTGTGAGGGGTTTAGTTTCCAAAATGGTATGCCATGTGGGGGTTATTTTGTTGTTCTGGCACCACACGGGCTTCCTAAATGCGACATGCCCCCCGAGCAAAATTTGCTCTCAAAAAGCCAAATATGACGCCTTCCCTTCTGAGCATTGTAGTTCGCCCGCATTGCACTTCAGGTCCACTTATGGGGTACCTCCATACTCAGAAGAGATGGGGTTACAAATTTTGGGGGGTCTTTTGTGCTATTAACCCTTGCAAAAATTTGAAATTTGGGGGGAAACCCACATTTTAGTGAATTTTTTTTTTTTTTTACATATGCAAAAGTCGCGAAACACCTGTGGGGTATTAAGGCTCACTTTATCCCTTGTTACGTTCCTCAAGGGGTCTAGTTTCCAAAATGGTATGCCATGTGTTTTTTTTTGCTGTTCTGGCACCATAGGGGCTTCCTAAATGCGACATGCCCCCAAAAACCATTTCTGAAAAACGTACTCTCTAAAATCCCCTTGTCGCTCCTTCGCTTCTGAGCCCTCTACTGCGCCCGACGAACACTTTACATAGACATATGAGGTATGTGCTTACTCGAGAGAAATTGGGCTACAAATATAAGTATACATTTTATCCTTTTACCCCTTGTAAAAATTCAAAAATTGGGTCTACAAGAACATGCGAGTGTAAAAAATGAAGATTTCGAATTTTCTCCTTCACTTTGCTGCTTTTCATGTGAAACACCTAAAGGGTTAAAACATTTACTGAATGTCATTTTGAATATTTTGGGGGGTGCAGTTATTATAATGGGGTAATTTATGGGGTATTTCTAATATGAAGACCCTTCAAATCCACTTCAAACCTGAACTGGTCCCTGAAAAATTGTGAGTTTGAAAATTTTGTGAAAAATTGGAAAATTGCTGCTGAACTTTAAAGCCCTCTGGTGTCTTCCAAAAGTAAAAACTCGTCAATTTTATGATGCAATCATAAAGTAGACATATTGTATATGTGAATAAAAAAAAATATTTGGAATATCCATTTTCCTTACAAGCAGAGAGCTTCAAAGTTAGAAAAATGCAAAATTTTAAATTTTTTCATCAAATTTTGGGATTTTTCACCAAGAAAGGATGCAAGTTACCACAAAAATTTACCACTATGTTAAAGTAGAATATGTCACGAAAAAACAATCTCAGAATCAGAATGATAACTAAAAGCATTCCAGAGTTATTAATGTTTAAAGTGACAGTGGTCAGATTTGCAAAAAAAAGGGCTTCGTCCTAGAGGTGAAAATGGGCTCGGTCCTTAAGGGGTTAACTTTTGGTGGCTTCCGTTGCTGCAGATTAAATTTTTAGGTACAAAATTACACCATAACTTTATTCTGTAGGTCCATACGATTAAAATTATACACTACTTATTTAGGTTTGATTTTGTCATACTTCTGGAAAAAATCATAACTATATGCAGGAAAATGTATACGTTTAAAATTGTCATTTTCTGACCCCTATAACTTTTTTCTTTTTCCACGTACGGGCGGTATGAGGGCTCATTTTGTGCGCTGTGATCTGAAGTTTTTAGTGGTACCTTTTTGTATTGATTGGACTTTCTGATAGCTTTTTATTAATTTTTTCATGATATAAAAAGTGACCAAAAAGACGCCATTTTGGACTTTGGAATTTTTTTGCGCATACGCCATTGACCGTGTGGTTTAATTAATGATATATTTTTATAATTCGGACATTTACACAAGCGGCAATACCACATATGTTTATGTCTATTTTTATTTACACTGATTTTTTTATTGGAAAAGGGGGGTGATTCAAACTTTTATTAGGGAAGGGGTTAAATGATCTTTATTCACTTTTTTTTTCACTTTTTTTATTGCAATGTTATAGGCTTAGCTCCCAACCTGTTGGTGTTGTAGACAAATACTGTTTTAAGCGTAGTGGAGTGTATTGTGCTCCCCTGATATACTAACTAAGTATGTCTGGCAGAGAAGTGCCAGGACGTGCACAGAGGAGTGGCAGAGGCCTAAATTCATCAGGCAGAGGTCGCAGCAGACTAGGGACGAATGGCAGCAGGAGTCGCAGTGAGAGGCCTGAGCTCCTAGTATCAGCTAGCAGTCGTGTCTCGACCAGCAACCCATCTTCCGTCATCGATTGGTTAACACGGTCATCCACTTCACGACAAGTAACTTCTGACAACCCCAGTCGACAGACACAAGCCTCAGTTGGCATGGCCCGGGAGCAGTCCCTGTCCTCCCATTGCCTCTGTCCTATGCTGTTCCCTTCCCCACCACAGAAATATCGTATGCTGCGGGTTCAGCTCCACTATTTAGTGAGGAAAATATACTAGAGGACAGTCAGCAGCTACTGCCCAGCCAAGCTATGGAGGAGAAATCCGCTGCTTCCTCCTCTAGGTGGGCAAGTAGTGATGTGGCGTGGGGGGTGGTGTTGCGAGCGTTCAGGCTCATGAAGCAGACACTGTTGAGGAACCTGAGGAGGACATCAGTGACGTGCAGACACAACTCGATGATGATGAAGCCGATCGCGATAGGGTGCAGAAGGGGCTTCATCATCTGGAGAAGAGGGTTACAGGTTGCCTGTGAAGTGGAAAGTCTGGAGCGAATATGCTGGGGGATAGACCACCTGCTTCACGGCAGCCTACCTTCACGGGAGGTATTGGAGCAGGGGTTCCTGGAGTTGGCGGCAGTAGCGGTCAAACAGTGCTGACTGTTGGTAGGAAAATCAGCTACTCTGTGGTTTGGCAATTTTCCATCAAGCATCCGTAGGAGGATAACATGGCCACATGCAAGATGTGTCAGCAGAAGGTGCAGCATGGCCAGGGTCCCAATGTTGGCATAACTGCCCTGTATCAACATATGAGGCGTCACCATAAAGCGGCCTGGGAGAACCGTGGCTCCGATGTGGTGGTCTAACCTTCTGCATCCCCCAGTGGTATGACGCTCCCTGTTTCAGCCAGCCAAGGCTCCACCACCTCAGCCGAAGGGAGCTGTGTGTCATACCCATCCTCTGATGCTCCTGCTCCTTCTACTTCGAGTCAGTCATTCTGCCAGCAATCCATCGACGAAGCCATGTCCAAGAGACAACAGTACCTGCCCACTCATCCAACAGCGCAGAAGCTGAATGTGCTCCTGTCCAAGTTGCTGGTGTTGCAGTTCCTCCCTTTTCAAGTGGTGGACTCTGATGCTTCTGCTCCTCCTACTTGTAGTTAGCCATTCCGCCAACAATCCATAGGCGAAGCCATGTCCAAGAGAAAACAGTTGGCGCCCACTCATCCAATGGCGCAGAAGCTGAATGTCCTCCTTTCCAAGTTGCTGGTGCTGCAGTCCCCCCATTTCAAGTGGTGGACTCTGCACTTTTCAGAGAACTGATGGCTTGTGCCGAGCCGAAGTGGAGAGTCCCAAGCCGTCATTTCTTTGCGAAGAAGGCAGTACCAGCCCTGCACAATTTTGTGGAACAGAAGCTGGGCCAGTCCTTGAGCATGTCAGTGTATACTAAAGTGCACGGCAGCACAGACATGTGGAGCTGTAACTACAGTCAGGGATAATACATGTCATTTACGGCCCACTGGGTAAATGTGGTTCCTGCATAGCCACAACAGCAACTTGGACAGGTCACGTCGCTTCCGCCTCCACACTGTCATGCTGTTGGTCCTGTGTGTGAGACTCTGCTTTCTCATCCTCCACGTGTTGAAGTGCCCATTGGCGCGATACGGACCGTGGCCGGCGTCTGAGCTCCCCCCAAACCACCTACCGCCTCCCTGCTGAAGAACCCCGAGGGTTACTGTACCTGAAGATTTCGTAGAATATTGATCGTGTGAGTGCTCCGTTTTCATTCCTTCTTGGTCGTTTTGATATATCTACTGCTATACATGTGATGCACCACTATCAACATTAATACGGCCAGCAGTTCAAACACAATATTGTAATTGTTTCGACAGTGTGTAATCCAGTGCCAATTCTTTGCTTCTTTTTCTGTTTCTTTTTTCTTGTTCGCAATAACGGCTAAAAGTCATTCATCAAGAAATCAAATCTTGGCTTACTCCACGAAAACTGGACATGGGAACCATGTTTACCAACAAAGGGAAGAGCATCTTGTCTGTGCTGCGACAAGGAAGCCTGAGACATGCGCCCTGCACGGCACACGTGTTCAATCTGGTTGTGAAGCGGTTCCTGAAGTGTTTCCCCTATTTGCAAGACATCCTAACAATGGGAAGGAAACTTTGCATGCACTTCATCCACTCGTACACCGCAAAGCACATCCACCTTGAGCTGCAGCAACAGAACGGAATCCCCCGACATAGTGTAATTGGTGACGTTTCCACACATTGGAATTCCACCCTCCATATGTTGGACCGACTATACGAACAGAGAAAAGCCATTGCGCCGGCCTGCCGTGGCTCACACTGCAACAATGCAGCAGCGTGTGAGAAATGTGAGGGAATGGTGGAGCGGGATAGCTGACCGCTCCCGCTCCACCATGCTATAGTAAATGAGGGGCAAAAATCTCAGGGGCCAATTGCCCCATTGTCCCCCCACTGGATCTGCTACTGGCAGCACGGAGGTGATAGAGCAGGGGTCTCAAACTCAAATTATCTGGGGGCAACTGGAGGTAGCAGCTGGATGAGGCTGGGTCGCATGCACCCCTTACATATAATGCCCCATCATGCGCCCCTCACACATAATGCCCCATCATGTGCCCCTTACTTATAATGCCCCCATCATGCGCCCCTTACATGTAATGCCCCCATCATGCGCCCCTCATCATTCACCAGCAACACCCCCCACCAGAAGTAGCACCACCATCATCTACCAGCAACTCCCCCCCCCATTCCCCCTACCCCTGTGTGGTAATAGCATGAGCTTATGTATGATGGGGGGTTTCCCCACATTAGGAAGGTAGCAGTTTCCCCACATTAGGTAGGTAGCGGTTTCCCCACATTAGGTAGTAGCAGTTTTCCCACATTATATAGTAGAAGGCTCCCCACATTAGGTAGTAGAAGGCTCCCCACATTAGGTAGTAGCAGGCTTCCCACATTAGGTAGTAGCAGGCTCCCCACATTAGGTAGTAGCAGGTTCCCCACATTAGGTAGTAGCAGGCTTCCCACATTAGGTAGGCAGCAGGTTCCCCACATTAGGTAGGCAGCAGGTTCCCCACATTAGGTAGGCAGCAGGTTCCCCCCCATTAGGTAGGCAGCAGGTTCCCCACATTAGGTAGAAGCATGTTCCCCACATTAGGTAGAATCAGGTTCCCCACATTAGGTAGAAGCAGGTTCCTCACATTAGGTAGTAGCAGGCTCCCCATATTAGGTAGAAGCAGGTTCCCCACATTAGGTAGTAGCAGGTTCCCCACATTAGGTAGTGGCAGGCTCCCCACATCAGGTAGTAGCAGACTCCCCACATTAGGTAGGCAGCAGGTTCCCCACATTAGGTAGGCAGCAGGTTCCCCACATTAGGTAGGCAGCAGGTTCCCCACATTAGGTAGTAGCAGGCTCCCCACATTATGTAGAAGCAGGTTCTCCACATTAGATAGACACAGGTTCCCCACATTAGGTAGTAGCAGGTTCCCCACATTAGGAAGTAGCAGGTTCTCCACATTAGGTTGTAGCAGGCTCCCCACATTAGGTAGTAGCAGGTCCCACACAATAAGTAGTAGCAGGTTACCCACATTAGGTAGTAGCAGGCTCCCCACATTAGGTAGAAGCAGGTTCCCCACATTTGGTAGTAGCAGGCTCCCCACATTAGGTAGCACCAGGTTCCCCACATTAGGTAGCAGCAGGCTCCCCACATTCGGTAGTAGCAGGCTCCCCACATTCGGTAGTAGCAGGTGCCATACATTAGGTAGTAGCAGGTTCCCAACATTAAGTAGTTGCAGGTTCCCCACATTAGGTAGAAGCAGGTTCCCCACATTAGGTGGGAGCAGGTCCCCCCCCCCCCCCGTTAGGTAGTAGCAGGCTCCCCACATTAGGTAGTAGCAGGTTCCCCACATTAGGTAGAAGCAGGTTCCCCACATTAGGTAGTAGCAGGCTCCCCACATTAGGTAACATTGTCTCCCCCCCCCCCACCACATATTTACACACACACAGACAAATGGCCCGCTGGCCGAGAGTTTGAGGCTTGATTGTCGCGGACGCCGGTCGGTCTGTGCGGGCAGCCGGGCCTATTTGAACGCAGGGGCCTGGAGCTGCCTCTCCATCCGCCCCTACGTTAATCCTGCCCTGTCCACTGTAACTGGTGGGGGTAAAAACTTCCCTTTTAAGGCCCTACTCTCGCATTATTAATTCCCTTCTTGGCAAGTATTACTCACCCTAAAAAGGGCGACCCCACATAGGAACCTCTTCCTATTTCCACCTACAAACACAGCCGTTTCCCAGGGTTTTTAGGTGGAAATTGGGAGAGTTTCCGGTGTGGGGCCGCCCTATTAAGGGAAAATAACACTTGCCAAGAAAGGAATTAATATGGCGAGAGTAGGGTCTTTCGGGGGAATTTTTTACCCCCACCTGCTACAATGGACAATACGTTGTTCCCTTCCACCTTTTCGAGGAAAGTGTTACTCGCCTTAAAAAGGGCGGCCCCACACAATATTTGCAGGTGGAAATAGGGATAGGTTCCCTTTTTAGGGCGAGTAACACTTGCCAAGAAGGGAATTAATAATGTGAGAGTAGGGCCTTATAAGGGAAGTTTTTACCCCCACAGGTTACAATGAACTATATGTTGTTCCCTTCCACCTTTTAGAGGTTTTTGCATCACATCAGTACTTGGTGGTGTAGGTGGCACATGGTGTTTTTTGCACACCTTTCCTTTTGTTTAATTTAAATAAAACAACACATATATTTTATCCTAAGAATATTATTAAAAGTTGTTTTACGTAATGCATATCCTCAATACTTACTTGTGCACACTATCACTTTTACAAAAGAGACCGTTTTGTTCTACCTACCTGCTACTATTCTGATCCTGCCACCAGCCTGCCACCCCGCCCCACCTGATGTCACACATCTGATACCAAGTTTTCCTTTTTTCACCCACCTTCATCACCAGGAACTGGTATTGCTACCCACCGCCCCACTATGTCACCGGGTCACTTTCAGGACTCCTGATGCTGCTGATGCCACCTCCAGGCCATCTCATTCTGCCACCATATGTTCTCCTCATGCTGATGCCAGCTCCAGACTGTCTGATACTACCACCATTTGTTCTCCCCATGCTGCTGCCACCTCCAAGCTGTCTCATTCTGCAATTATATGGTCTCCTAATCCTGCTGCCCCCTCCAGGCTGTCTCTTTCTGCAACTTTATGGTCTCCTCATGCTTCCGCCATCTCCAGGCTTTGTCATTCAGCCACTATTTGGTCCCCTCATGCTGCTGCCAACTCTAGGCTGTGTCATTAACCTCTTAAGGTCCCGCATCATAGCGGGTCGGTCCCGGCGGCTAATGAAAGCCAGGACCCTGGGCTAATAGGATGCTGCACCGATCGTTGTGCCACATGCTATTTTCCCTTTAGACGTGATGATCAAAGTTGATCGCCGCATGTACAGTTGAAAAAATTGCATCCTGGCAGCTTAGTCGGGCTGATCGGGATCATTGAGTTTAAATTGTGATGTCCCGATCAGCTAGGACACGAGTGGAGGGTCCGTTACCGGCCTCTGGCATGTCTGATCAGTAATTGGCTTCTCCATGCCTGAGATCTAGGCAGGAGAAGTCAAGCCCCGATAACACTGATCATCTGTATATATTTCTGTGCTGATGAACAGTGTTAGAAATCAATGTAATGCATAAAATAGCCTCTAGAGATGAATTTACCCCTTCCCTAATAAAAGTAAGAATCATCCCCCTTTTTCCATTTTCAAAAGAAAAAAAAACTGTGTTAATAAAAATTAACATATGTGGCATTGCTACTTGCAAAAATTATAAAACTATAAAAATATATCGTTAATTAAACCGCACGGTCAGTGGCGTACACGCAAAAAAAATTCTACAATTCAAAATATCGTATTTTTGTTTACTTTTCATGAAAATGAATAAAAAGCGAGAAAAAAGTCCAATCAAAACAAAAATGGTGCCAAAAAAAACTTCAGATCATGGTGCAAAAAAATGAGCCCTGATACCGTCCCGGCCCGTATAAAAAAGTTATAGGGGTCAGAAGATGACAATTTTAAACATATAAATTTTCCTGCATGTAGTTATGATTTTTTTCAGAAGTACCGTATTTATCGGGGTATACCATGCACCGGCCTATAACATGCACCCTCATTTTACCAAGGATATTTGGGTAAAAAAAGTTTTCTACCCAAATATCCATGGTAAAATGAGTTTGCGTGTGTGTGCGCGTGTATATCCCGATACACCCCCAGGAAAGGCAGGGGAGAGAGGCCGTCGCTGCCCGCTTCTCTCCCCCTGCCTTTCCTGGGGTCTAGAGCCCTGCTGCCGCTGCTTCTCTCCCACTGGCTATCTGCGCCGCTGTCTGTTCTCTCCCCCTGATTATCGGTGCCGGCGCTCCATTGCCGGTGTTGATAGCCAGGGGGAGAGAAGCGGCGCCGGCAATGGGGCAGCAGCGCCGACAGCCAGGGGGAGAGAAGGGGCAACGGCACCCATTGCCGGTGCCGCTGCCCCGTTGCCTCCCCCCATCCCCGGTTGCATAATTACCTGTTGCCGGGGTCGGGTCCGCGCTGCTTCAGGCCTCCGGTGTGCGTCCCCTGCGTCGTTGCTATGCACTGCACGGCGCGGCGCACTGACGTCATGGCAGCGCATAGCAATGACGCTAGGGGGAGAGAAGGGCCGGCAGCAGGGCTCTAGACCCCAGGGAAGGCGCCCGCTTTAAATAATTGAACTGCAGCGGCTTATCGGCGTGTAACACGCACATAGACTTTAGGCTAAAAAATTTTGCCTAAAAAGTGCGTGTTATTTGCCGATAAATACGGTAATACAAAATCAAACCTATATAAGTAGGGTATCATTTTAACTGTATGCACCTAAAGAATGAAGATAAGCTGTCATTTGTACCGAAAAATGCACTGCGTAGAAACGGAAGCCCCCAAAATTTACAACATTTTCTTAAATTTTGTTGCACAAGGAATTATTTTTCTGTTTCTCTGTGGATTTTTGGATAAAATGACTAATGTCACTGCAAAGTAGAATCGGTAGTGCAAAACAATATGCGATAACATGAAATTTTAGGTGCAAAATTGAAAGCGTTGCAATTTTTAGAAGGTGATGAGGAAAAAATGAAAACGCAAAAATGGAAAAACCCTGCGTCCTTAAGGGTTTAAGCCACTATATGGTCTCCTCATGCTGCCACCAACTCCAGGCTGTGCCATTCAGCCACTATATAGTCTCCTCATGCTGCCACCAACTCCAGGCTGTGTAATTCAGCCACTATATTTTCTCCTCATGCTGCCGCCAACTCCAGGCTGTGCCATTCAGCTACTATATAGTCTCCTCATGCTGCCACCAACTCCAGGCTCTGTCATACAGCCACTATATGGTCTCCTCATACTGCCGCCACCTCAACGCTGTGTCATTCAGCCACTGTATGGTCTCCTTATACTGATGCCACCTCCAGGCTCTGTCATTGTGCTGCTCTGTGACAGTGATTGTAATAGCGACACCTCTAATCTGCATGTCATACTTAATAACAGTATTATTTCACCACTTACCCAGCATACACTCTATGCGTATTACAGCAAGGCACTCTTCTACACTTATGGCTCTCTGTAGGCCATAAATAGCTGTTTTTAACCCCTTAAGGACCGGGGGGTTTTTGCATTTTCGTTTTTTGCTCCATGCCTTTAAAAAATCATAACTCTTTAAATTTTGCACCTAAAAATCCATATTATGGCTTATTTTTTGCACCACCAATTCTACTTTGTAATTACATCAGTCATTTTGCCCAAAAATCTACGGTGAAACGGAAAAAAAAATCATTGTGCGACAAAATTGAAAAGAAAAACGCCGTTTTGTAAATTTTGGGGGCTTTCGTTTCTACGTAGTACATTTTTCGGTAAAATGACACCTTATCTTTATTTTGTAGGTCTATACGATTAAAATGATACCCTACTTATATAGCTTTGATTTTGTCGTACTTCTGGAAAAAATCATAACTACATGCAGGAAAATTAATACGTTTAAAATTGTCATCTTCTGACCCCTATAACTTTTTTATTTTTCCATGTATGGGGCAGTATGAGGGCTCATTTTTTGCGCCATGATCTGAAGTTTTTAACCGTACCATTTGCATTGATAGGACTTATTGATCACTTTTTATTCATTTTTAAATGATATAAAAAGTGACCAAAAATGCACTATTTTGGACTTTGGAATTTTTTTGCGCGCACGCCATTGACCGAGCGGTTTAATTAATGATATATTTTTATAAATCGGACATTTCAGCACGCAGTGATACCATATATGTTTATTTTTATAAGGGGGGTGATTCAAACTTTTAATAGGGGAGGGGTTAAATGATATTCATTCACTTTTTTTTTTCACTTTTTTTTTGCAGTGTTATAGCTCCCATAGGGACCTATAACACTGCACACACTGATCTTTATCATTGATCACTGGTTTCTCATAGGAAACCAGTGATCGATGATTCTGCCGCATGACTGCTCATGATTGGATCTCAGGCACTGAGCAGTCATTCGGCGATCGGACAGCGAGGAGGCAGGTAGGGACCCTCCCGCTGTCCTGTAAGCTGTTCGGGATGCCGCGATTTCGCCGCGGCTATCCCGAACAGCCCACTGAGTTAACCGGCATGGTTTCACTTTCACTTTTAGCCACGCGGCTCAGCTCTGAGCGCGCAGCTAAAGGGTTAATAGCGCGCCGCCGCGATCGGCGCTGCACGCTATTAGCGGCGGGTCCCGGCTTCACTATGACGACGGGCCAGCCGTGATATGATGCGGAGTTACCGCGTAACCCCGTGTTATATCACGGGAGCAGGACCAAGGACGTACCGGTACGTCCTTGGTCCTTAAGGGGTTAATACAGATTAGCCACAAATCAATTCAGACCGAACCAAATTTTTTCGGAAAATTTGGCAAATTAGCCGAATCAAATTTTTCAAAAAATTTGCTCATCTCTATTCAGAAGCTTAGAAATGTGCCTGTAACCAACACCATAGTTATGTTTTGCAACAATAGGTTGTGAAGGTAATAAGACAGCTCTTTGCTTTTACCCATCATGAAATGTGTCTTGTCTGACACCTTGGCAATGAGACCTTTTTGTAGGTCATCAGTTTGGACTTATCCAGTTGATATTAATTTGCATTGACAAGGGACTGGATTGCTTTTTAACCCCTACAGGACCCATGACGTAACGGTACGTCCCGACACCCTGGGTCTTAAGGACCAGGGACGTACATTTACGTCATGGGCAGTTTTAGTCCCCGCCGTGCGCCGGGCGGGGATCGGAGCGGGATGGCTGCTGAAATCATTCAGCAGGCATCCCGTGCAAATGACCAGGGGGGTCATCAGACCCCCCCATGTCGGCGATCGCGGCAAATCGCAAGTGAATTCACACTTGCGATTTGCGCGATTCCGGGTCATTACGGGTCTATAGTGACCCGGTGACCCGCAATGTAAGGAGGATCGCGGGTGTCTAAGACACCCACGATCCCCCTGAAGCGATAGGAGTGAGGTGGCACGGGTGCCACCCCTCCTATCCCTGCTATTGGTGGTCTAGACGCGACCACCAATAGCAGATCGGGGGCGGGGGGGTTTACTTTCGTTTTCCCCGTCCTGCCCTCCCACAATAGGCGGGGCAGGACGGGGAAACGACGGGGACCGGCGCCGAAGATCCACTTACCGATCCGGGCGGGCGTCGGAGGCTGCAGGCGACGGAGATCGGCGGGCGGCGATGACGTGCGGCTGGATCCGACGGAAGCCGGTGAGTTGCCTAGCAACATCTGGAGGGTACAGTTTGAGACCATTATACAGTGGTCTCTAACTGTAGCCCTCCAGATGTTGCAAAACTACAACTCCCAGCATGCCCAGACTGCTGTTTGGGCATGCTGGAATATGTAGTTTTGCAACAGCTGGAGGGCTACAGTTTGAGACCACTATATAGTGGTCCCTAAACTGTAGCCCTCCAGATCTTGCAAAACTACAACTCCTAGCATGCTCAAACAACTGTTTGCTGTCAGGGCATGCTGGGAATTGTAGTTTTGCAACAGCTGGAGGTCCACAGTTTGGAGATCACTTTGCAGTGGTCTCTAAAACTGTAGCCCAACAGATGCAAAACTGCAAATCCCAGCATGTCCAAACAGCAATCAGCTGTCTCGGCATGCTGGGAGTTGTAGTTGCGTACCTCCAGCTATTGCATAACTACATCTCCCAGCATGCCCTTCGGCGATCAGTACATGCTGGGAGTTGTAGTTTTGCAACAGCTGGAGGCACACTGGTTAGAAAATACTGAGTTAGGTAACAGAACCTAACTGAAGGTTTTCCAACCAGTGTGCCTCCAGCTGTTGCAAAAGTACAACTCCCAGCATGCACGGTCTGTCAGTACATGCTGGGAGTTGTAGTTTTGGAACAGCTGGAGGTTTGCCCCCCCCCATGTGAACGTACAGGGTACATTCACACGGGCAGGCTTACAGTAAGTTTCCTGCTCCAAGTTTGGGCTGCGGCAAATTTTTCGCCGTATCTCAAACTTCTAGCGAGAAACTCACCGTAACCCGCCAGTGCGAATGTACCCTAAAAACACTACACTACACTAGCACCTAATAAAGAGTAAAACACTACATATACACCCCCTTACACTGTCCCCCAATAAAAATGAAAAACGTATTGTATGGCAGTGTTTCCAAAACGGAGCCTCCAGCTGTTGCAAAACAACAACTCCCAGCATTTCCGGAGAGCCACTGACTGTCCAGGCATGCTGGGAATTTAGCAACAGCTGGAGGCACCCTGTTTGGGAATCACTGGCGTATAATACCCCTATGTCCACCCCTGTGCAATCCCTAATTTAGTCCTCAAATGCGCATGGCGCTCTCTCACTTTGGAGCCCTGTCGTATTTCAAGGCAACAGTTTAGGGCCACATATGGGGTATCTCTGTACTCGGGAGAAATTGCACTACTAATTTTGGGGGGCTTTTTCTCCTTTTACCCCTTAGGAAAAGGAAAAGTTGGGGCTACACCAGCTTGTTAGTGTAAAAAAATAAAAAAAATTACACTAACATGCCGGTGTTGCCCTTTACTTTTTATTTTCACAAGCGTTAAAAGGAAAAAAAAGACACCCAAAATTTGTAACGCAATTTCTCCTGAGTACGGACATACCCCATATGTGGGTGTAAAATGCTCTGCGGGCGCACAACAAGGCTCAGGAGTGAGAGCGCACTATGTACATTTGAGGTCTAAATTGGTGATTTGCACAGGGGTGGCTGATTTTACAGCGGTTCTGACATAAACCCCCCCCAAAAAATACCCACATGTGACCCCATTTTGGAAACTACACCCCTCACGGAATGTAATAAGGGGTACAGTGAGCATTTACGCCCCACAGGTGTTTGACAGATTTTTGGAACAGTGGTCCGTGAAAATTAAAAATTTTATTTTTCATTTGCACAGCCCACTGTTCCAAAGATCTGTCAAACGCCAGTGGGGTGTAAATACTCACTGCACCCCTTATTAAATTCTGTGAGGGGTGTAGTTTCCAAAATAGGGTCACATGTGGGGGGTTCCACTGTTCTGGCACCACGGGGGGCTTTGTAAACGCAGATGGCCCCTGACTTCCATTCCAAACAATTTTTTTTCCCAAAAGCTCAACGGCGCTCCTTCTCTTCTGAGCATTGTAGTGTGCCAGCAGAGCACTTGACGTCCACACATGGGGTATTTCCATACTCAGAAGAGGTGGGGTTACAAATTTTGGGGGGTCTTTTCTGCTATTAACCCTTGCAAAAATGTGAAATTTGGGGGGAAACACACATTTTAGTGAAAAAAAAAATTTTTTTTTTACATATGCAAAAGTCGTGAAACACCTGTGGGGTATTAAGGCTCACTTAATTTCTTGTTACGTTCCTCAAGGGGTCTAGTTTCCAAAATGGTATGCCATGTGAGGGTTTTTTGCTGTTCTGGCACCATAGGGGCTTCCTAAATGCAACATGCCCCCCAAAAACCATTTCAGAAAAACGTACTCTCCAAAATCCCCTTGTCTCTCCTTCGCTTCTGAGCCCTCTACTGCGCCCGCCGAACAATTTACATAGACATATGAGGTATGTGCTTACTCGAGAGAAATTGGGCTACAAATACAAGTATACATTTTCTCCTTTTACCCCTTGTAAAAATAAAAAAAATTGGGTCTACAAGAACATGCGAGTGTAAAAAATGAAGATTGTGAATTTTCTCCTTCACTTTGTTGCTATTCCTGTGAAACACCTAAAGGGTTAAAACGCTGACTGAATGTCATTTTGAATACTTTGGGGGGTGCAGTTTTTATAATGGGGTCATTTGTGGGGTATTTCTAATATGAAGACCCTTCAAATCCACTTCAAACCTGAACTGGTCCCTGAAAAATAGTGAGTTTGAAAATTTTGTGAAAAATTGGAAAATTGCTGCTGAACTTTGAAGCCCTCTGGTGTCTTCCAAAAGTAAAAACACGTCAATTTTATGATGCAAACATAAAGTAGACATATTGTATATGTGAATCAAAATTTTTTTTATTTGGAATATCCATTTTCCTTACAAGCAGAGAGCTTCAAAGTTAGAAAAATGCAAATTTTTCAAATTTTTCATCAAATTTTGGGATTTTTCACCAAGAAAGGATGCAAGTTACCACAAAATTTTACCGCTATGTTAAAGTAGAATATGTCACGAAAAAACAATCTCGGAATCAGAATGATAACTAAAAGCATTCCAGAGTTATTAATGTTTAAAGTGACAGTGGTCAGATGTGCAAAAAACGCTCTGGTCCTGAGGTGTAAAATGGCCTGGTCCTTAAGGGGTTAATCACTGATAGATGTCAACCATTGTCTTGGCTTCCCATGCCTTTTTTCATTTCCTTATCTTCGTGTGTTCAATCCTTTTTTCTGTGTCAGATCACATTATTACACATAACTTCATTTCTGAGCTTATTTGTTTTCCTTTTTTTGTATTTTTGGGTTAATTGGCTTGTAACTAACAATGATGAAAATTGCATGTCAGTAGCATCTTTGGAAAGATATTTATTGAAAAAAATGGTGACGTGTTTAATACTTATTTCATTCACTGTATATAGCATGTGACTAGTATTGTATATTTTAGACACCTGCAAAATATTTGAATAAATAACTATATCTGCAAGTGAAAATAATGCTCAAACCATAAAAAAAATCTCTGTATTTAAGGGATTGTCTGGACATATCACTTTTTGAAGGAGTCAGGGGCCTTAATATAAAATAGAGAAAGAGTAGAACAGAGCTTCCTAAGACCCTGATAATAGTGTCATGCACGTCCCTTGGTGTGTTGTGTCCGAATCACTCATAATTAGTGATGTCGCGAACATAACATTTTCCGGGCAAACCGCCATTGATTTCAACGGGCAGGCGAATTTTAAAACCCACAGGGACTCTTTCTGGCCACAATAGTGATTAAAAAGTTGTTTCAAGGGGACTATTACCTGGACTGTGGCGTGCCGGAGTGGGATCCATGGCAAAACTCCCATGGAAAATTACATAGTTAATGCAGAGTCTGGTTTTAATCCATAAAGGGCATAAATCACCTATTATTCCTAAATTCTTTGGAATAACATGCTTTAGCCCCCTTTAAGCAGCACATAGATAGATACCCCCATATTAGGCAGCACATAGTTAGAGCCCCCCTTGAGGCAGCACATAGTGGGATTTGAACCCAAGGCCCCAGCGCTGCAAGGCAGCAGTGCTAACCTCTGAGCCACCATGCTACCCTTAGCATACATCTAATATCCACGGTTGCTAAAATGGAAAGAGATGTCAGCAGAGAATACCAGAAAAATTAGGCATGTACACATGCCTGAAAATTTTTTTATTGTTGCAGCCGCTTCTGTAGCAGCGGCCAGAAAAATTGCAGCACCATAACAAGTGTAGCAGCAGAGGCCAGAAAAATTAGGCATGTACACATGGATGAAAAATTTGGTATTGTCGCAACCGCAGCTGTAGCAACGGCCATGAAAATTGCAGCACCATAACAAGTGCAGCAGCAGAGTTCAGAAAAATTAGGCATGTACACATGGATGAAAAATTTGGTATTGTCGCAGCCGCATCTGTAGCAGCAGCCAGAAAAATCGCAGTACCAGAAAAAGTGCAGCAGCAGAGGCCAGAAAAATTTGGCATGTACACCTGGCTGGAAAATTTGGTATTGTCTCAGCTGTAGCAGCGGCCATAAAAATTGCAGCACCATAGCAAGTGCAGCAGCAGAGGCCAGAAAAATTAGGCATGTACACATGGATGAAAAATTGGGTATTGTCGCAGCCAGAGCTGTAGCAGTGACCATAAAAATTGCAGCACCATGACAAGTGCAGCAGCAGAGTCCCGAAAAATTAGGCATGTACACCTGGCTGGAAAATTTGGTATTGTCGCAGCCGCTGCTGTAGCAGCTGCCAGAAAAATTTCTGTTTATTTCGCCAGGCAGAAAGTGCCCTAAAACATTGCGGCTTCAACCCTAGTTGGTGGCGGATTAGTCACACAAGTCATCCGGCATTCAGAGTTCAAATACAGCAGCGTGTGGACCATTTTTAGCCCAAGGCAGCTCTTCTGATCAGGCCTTGTTCAGTCAAATGTATCGCCCAGTGTCAGTCCCTTCGGGATCCATCCCTCTTTCATCTTAAGAAAGGTGAGGTAATCATGAATTTTTTGACAAAGTTGACTCCTCTTCCCAGTGACAATACCTGCTGCAATGAAGGTCCTTTCTGACAGGACACCTGAAGCGGGACAGGCCAGAAGTTCAAGCGCAAATTGGGATAGCTCAGGCCACAGGTCAAGTCGGCACACCCAGTAGTCAAGGGGTTCATCGCTCCTCAGGGTGTCGATATCTGCAGTTAAGGCCAGGTAGTCTGCTACCTGTCAGTCAAGTCATTCTCTGATGGTGGACCCCGAAGGGCTGTGGCGATGCGTAGGACTTAAAAAGCTCCGCATGTCCTCCATCAACAGCATGTCTGTACAGCATCCTGTCCTTGCCGGCATGTGTCAACTTGCCCAACCTCAATGCCACCAACAAATTTGTTCCATTGTCACAAACCACCTTGCCGATCTCCAGTTGGTGCGGAGTCAGCCACTGGTCCACCTGTGCGTTCAGGGCCGACAGGAGCGCTGGTGCGGTGTGACTCTCCGCTTTGAGGCAAGTCAACCCCAAGATGGCGTGACACTGCCGTATCCGGGATGTGGAATAGCACCTGGGGAGCTGGGTGGGTGCCGGTGATGTGGAGCAAGCCGCAGCAGTGGAAGAGGACTCGACCGAGGAGGTTATGGAAGAGGATGGAGTAGGAGGAGTAGAGGAGGTGGCAGCAGGCCTGCAGCAAGTCGTGGTGGTGTCACCAACTCTTCTGCAGAGCCACGCATTCCATGCTTAGCAGCCATCACCAGGTTTATCCAATGCGCAGTGTAGGTGATATACCTGCCCTGACCATGCTTTGCAGACCAGGTATCAGTGGTCAGATGGACCCTTGCCCCTACACTGTGTGCCAGACATGCCGTAATTTCCTTTTGCACAATGGAGTAAAGGTTGGGGATTGCCTTTTGTGCAAAAAAATTTAGGCCGGGTACCTTCCACTGCGGTGTCCCAATGGCTACAATTTTTTTAAAGGCCTCAAACTCCACCAGCTTGGATGGTAAAAGCTGGCGGGCTAGCAGTTCTGACAAGCCAGCTGTGACTTAGAGACATTGTCTTCTTGCGCTCAAACATCTCCTTGACAGACACCTGACTGTGGGCAGATGAGCAGGAACTGCTCAAGGCGAGAGATGGAGAGGCTGATGGTTGAGAGGGAGCAAGGAGGGCAGCAGTGGTTGACCTGGCTGAAGATGCTGGACCAGGAGGAGGATGGCGGCTTTGATTTTGTGTGCTGCTTGTACTGACGTGTTGATCCCATAGGCGCTTGTGATGTGACATCATGTGCCTTCGCAAAGCAGTTGTGCCTAGGTGGGTGTTGGACTTCCCACGACTCAGTTTCTTCTGGCACAGGTTGCAAATGGCCTCGCTGTTGTCAGACGCAGACACACAAAAAAAATGCCACCCTGCTGAGCTCTGTGATGACGGCATTCTGGTGGTGGCAACAGCATGCGCTGATTGGCGTCCTGTCTGGCTGACCCCGGGTGCCGATGCATGCTGTCTGACTGTGCCACTAGCTCCTTGCGACCACCTCCCCCTGCTTCCAACTCCTCTCCTCCTCCTCTCTGTTGTCACACCTAATGTGATTTGCACTAGGGTGACACAATTTGTCCTGCAGGAAAAAAAAATGGCAACTGTGATATGAACTGACAGTGAAGACTGATTTTATTTAACCCCTTAAGGACTCAGCCCATTTTGGCCTTAAGGACTCAGACAATAAAATTTTTACGTTTTCATTTTTTCCTCCTCGCCTTCTAAAAATGATAACTCTTTTATATTTTCATCCACAGACTAGTATGAGGGCTTGTTTTTTGCGCGACCAGTTGTCCTTTGTAATGACATCACTTATTATATCATAAAATGTATAGCGCAACCAAAAAACACTATTTTTGTGGTGAAATTAAAAAGAAAAACGCATTTTTGCTAATTTTGGAAGGTTTCGTTTTCACGCAGTACAATTTACGGTAAAAATGACGTGTGTTCTTTATTCTGAGGGTCAATTCGATTAAAATGATACCCAATATTACATACTTTTAAATTATTGCTGTGCTTAAAAAAATCACAAACTTTTTAACCAAATTAGTACGTTTATAATCCCTCTATTTTGATGACCTCTTACTTTTTTATTTTTCCGTATAAGCGGCGGTATGAGGGCTAATTTTTTGCGCCATGATCTGTAATTTTTTTATACCACATTTGCACATAAAAATCTTTTAATACATTTTTTATAATTTTTTTTATAAAATGTATTAAAAAAGTAGCAATTTTGGACTTTTTCTTTTTTACGTTCACGCCGTTCACCGTACGGGATCATTAACATTTCATTTTAATAGTTCGGACATTTACGCATGCGGCGATACCAAATATGTCTATAAAATTTATTTTTTACGCTTTTTGGGGGTAAAATAGGAAAAAGTGACGTTTTACTTTTTTATTGGGGGAGGGGATTTTTCACTTTTTTTTTACTTTTACTTTTAAATTTTTTTACATTTTTTTTACACTTGAATAGTCCCCATAGGGGACTATTCATAGCAATACCATGATTGCTAATACTGATCTGTTCTATGTATAGGACATAGAACAGATCAGTGTTATCGGCTCTCTTCTGTTCTGGTCTGCTCGATCTCAGACAAGAGCAGAAGACGCCGGGAGCCGGAAGGAGGAAGGTGAGGGGACCTCCGTGCGGCGTTCTGAATGATCAGATCCGATCGTTCATTTAAATCCTGCACTGCCGCAGATGCCGGGATCTGTATTGATCCCGACACCTGAGGGGTTAATGGCGGACGCCCGCGAGATCGCGGGCGTCGGCCATTGCCGGCGGGTCCCTGGCTGCGATCAGAAGTTGGGATCAGCCGCGCATGACACGGGCATCGCTCCGATGCCCGTGGTTATGCACAGGACGTAAATGTACGTCCTGGTGCGTTAAGTACCACCGCACCAGGACGTACATTTACGTCCTGCGTCCTTAACCACTTAAGGACCTAGGGCGTATGGATACGCCTTGACGTCCTGGTACTTAAGGACCCAGGGCGTATCCATACGCCCGTGGGAATTTCGGTCCCCGCCGCGCGCCGGGCGGGGACCGGACCGGGATGCCTGCTGATATCGTTCAGCAGGCATCCCGCGCAAATGCCCAGGGGGGTCATTAGACCCCCCCATGTCGGCGATCGCGGCAGATCGTTGGTGAATTCACACTAACGATCTGCCGCGATTCGGGTCATACGGGTCACATGTGACCCGCTGACCCGAAGATACAAGGTGATCGGGGGTGTACAATACACCCCCTATCACCCACTGTATCTATGGGGAGGTGGCGATTTCGTCACCCCCCCAGGAGAGCTGCTATTGGCTGGACGATCGTCCAGCCAATAGCAGCCGGCGGGGGAGGGGTTAACTGCATCTTCTTGCAGCTCTGCCCGTTAGCTGAGTTCAGTCAGCGGGCAAAGCTGCTCGGAGGTGCCAGGGACCCCCCCCCTGTGAGGATTGGAGCCCCATCAGGACCGACGATCCCCCATAGAGCAGGGACAGAAAAACCCCCAGGGAAAGGTAGGAAAAAATTGTGTAAAACAGTAAAATAAAAGTAAAAAAAAAAAATCCCCCCCCCCTGACCCCCTAATAGGTCCCCAAGGGTCTGCCTGAGATTTTTTAGCTTGACCTGGGCCCTATTAGGGGTTCAGGGCGCTGCATTTGGCCCCCCTTTTTTTTTGGCCGCAGCTGTTTATTTTTGTTCATATAACGGTGTGTGATTTCTAATCACACACCGTTATATATATAGTATACACCAAGCACACACACTACATACATCCCCGCCACCCCCCACACACACCCCCTCCCACCCCTCTCCCCCACCACCGCCCCCTGCCACCGTAGAAAAAGGCGATGGCTCGCCGGGCATTTTCGGTAGCGGAGGCATACGCTTTTCTTGCCTCCGACTCCGAATCTGTCAGTGAGGACGATGAAGATACAACATTCCTGTGTTCTTCATCGTCCTCCTCATCATCTAGTACTGATGATGAGCCCCCTGCACGGCGGCGGAGACGCCGCCAGGCGAGGCCACTCACCCCCCATGAAAGTGCCCCAGTGGCTGGCACTAGTGCGAGTGGTGATGCCGCTCGTACTAGGAGTCCGACCCCCCAGGCAATTTTACCGGAGCTCCCTTCCGGTGAACCTGTCTGGAGACCCCCAGAGGGTTATCAGCCACGGATTCCGGAGTTTGTTGGCGACTCCGGAATCCGGATTGACACGGCTGGATTCACTGAATTTGACTTTTTCAGTTATTTTTTCAGTGAGAGCCTGGTCAATCACATGGTGGAGCAGACGAATCTGTACGCCAGGCAGTTCATCGCCCACCACCCTGATTCTTTTTTGGCCAGGTCCAATGAATGGTACGCTGTCAGTGCAGCAGAAATGAGGACATTTTGGGGCCTCTTGCTGCACATGGGCCTGATCAAAAAGCCAAGTGTCAGGCAGTAATGGAGCGGGGACGTCCTATACCAGACCCCGCTGTACAGTATGGCCATGGCACGGAAGCGGTTCGAGGCCATTCGGAAATGCCTGCATTATGCAGATAATGCGGCATGTCCACCCCGAAGTGATCCCACCTATGACCGGCTTTACAAAGTGAGGCCGGTCATCGATCACTTTGGGGCCAAATTTTTGGAGGCCTATGTACCGCTTAGGGAGCTCTCTGTAGATGAGTCTCTCATCAGTTTTAAGGCATCTTCCGCCAGTATATTCCCTCGAAGCGGGCGCGATATGGCGTGAAGCTATATAAACTTTGTGAGAGTACCTCCGGGTACACTCTCAAGTTTAGGGTGTATGAGGGACGAGATTCCCGTATTGAACCCCCAGATTGTTCCCCCACTCTGGGTGTTAGCGGGAAAATCGTTTGGGACCTTATGTACCCATTGCTGGATAAGGGTTACCACGTGTACGTGGACAACTTTTATACCAGCATCCCTCTCTTCACATCCCTTGCCGCCAGATCGACGTCCGCTTGTGGGACCGTGCGGAAGAATCAGAGAGGCCTCCCTCTAAATTTTGTTCAGACACCTATGCCCAAGGGTGAGTCCCGTGCCCTTACCCATGAAAACCTGTTGCTGGTCAAGTATAAGGATAAGAGGGATGTCCTTATGCTGACCACTATTCATGGTAACGGCAGCTCACCTGTCCCTGTGCGAGGTACCACAACAACGGTCCTCAAGCCCGATTGTATTCTGGACTACAATCGGTATATGGGGGGAGTTGATCTTTCTGATCAAATCCTGAAGCCATATAACGCCATGCGGAAAACACGTGTATGGTACAAGAAAGTTGCGGTCTACTTGGTACAGGTTGCCATGTACAACTCTTTTGTACTGTACCAGAACGCTGGCAACACAGGGACATACCTTCAGTTCCAAGAAGAAGTCCTAAAGGTCCTGATCTTTGCTGACCGGGAAAGAGCAGGCCGGAGTTCAGAAGGAACTGGAGTAATAGGTGCCAGGATCGTCCCAGGCCAACACTTTCCAGGTGAGGTCCCCCACACTGGAAAGAAGGGACGATCCCAGAAAAAATGCAGAGTGTGTAACAGGAGGGGGATACGGAAGGACACCACCTATCAATGTGACACTTGCCCTGATCATCCGGGCCTCTGCATTAAAAACTGCTTCAGGGAGTATCACACTTCCATGCAGTACTAAATTTTCCCTTTTCATTTTAATTTTCCATAATTTGACCCCAATGTACCAAGTCCAGAGTACATTCCAAGTTTTAACCCCATAAAACCACTAAATTGCCCAAAATACTCTCATAAAAAAAAAAAAAACTGATAAGACCTCTGGGGGTATTTTTTTCTCTGGGTCATGGGTCACTGAGTCACTATCATCGGGGACTTTTTATGTTGCCTCAAATGTGCAGTGCTCTCTATCTCCACCTGAGCGGGGTGCGCATTTGAGGCAACAGGTTAGGGACGGCCATACACATCACATTCCCAGAATGATGATTCACAGCATAGGGTTTGGGGTGGGCATATTTTTTAGTTTTGGCTATGCTCTGGGTCATCATTCTGGGAACATAACCTGTTTTATCCTTTTATGTCCCACTGTACCCCTTGTTAGTTATTAGCGTACCCCATATAATGCCCCTTGAGGGGGGGTCCCACTGTTCTGGCTCCATAGGCAGAAGCTCAAGGCCCCTGACTGCCCTCCTGTTCCTCCGTGACCAGTGTGCACCCGGAGATCTGTTTTACGCCCAGATATGAGGTATGTCCTTTTTCCAAAGAAATGTATTTACATTTTTTGCTTTTCTGGCAGTAAATGCGACATGCCCCCCCCCCCCCCCCCCCATTTCAGCAAAATTAGCAAATGTGACTCTTTCTCTTCTGAGCATTGTAGCGCTCCTGCAGTGCATTTGACATCCACTTATGGGGTACCTCCATACTCAGAAGAGATGGGGTTACAAATTTTGGGGGGTATTTTCTGCTATTAACCCTTGCAAAAATGTGAAATTTGGGGGGAAACACACATTTTAGTGAAAAAAATATATATTTTTTTTACATATGCAAAAGTCGTGAAACCCCTGTGGGGTATTAAGGCTCACTTTATTCCTTGTTACGTTCCTCAAGGGGTCTAGTTTCCAAAATGGTATGCCATGTGTTTTTTTTTTGCTGTTCTGGCACCATAGGGGCTTCCTAAATGCAACATGCCCCCCGAGCAAAATTTGCTCTCAAAAAGCCAAATATGACTCCTTCTCTTCTGAGCATTGTAGTTCGCCCGAAGTGCACTTCATGTCAACTTATGGGGTACCTCCATACTCAGAAGAGATGGGGTTACAAATTTGGGGGGGTATTTTCTGCTATTAACCCTTGCAAAAATGTGAAATTTGGGGGGAAACACACATTTTAGTGAAAAAAATATATATTTTTTTACATATGCAAAAGTCGTGAAACCCCTGTGGGGTATTAAGGCTCACTTTATTCCTTGTTACGTTCCTCAAGGGGTCTAGTTTCCAAAATGGTATGCCATGTGTTTTTTTTTGCTGTTCTGGCACCATAGGGGCTTCCTAAATGCAACATGCCCCCCGAGCAAAATTTGCTCTCAAAAAGCCAAATATGACTCCTTCTCTTCTGAGCATTGTAGTTCGCCCGAAGTGCACTTCAGGTCAACTTATGGGGTACCTCCATACTCAGAAGAGATGGGGTTACAAATTTTGGGGGGTATTTTCTGCTATTAACCCTTGCAAAAATGTGAAATTTGGGGGGAAACACACATTTTAGTGAAAAAAATATATATTTTTTTTACATATGCAAAAGTCGTGAAACCCCTGTGGGGTATTAAGGCTCACTTTATTCCTTGTTACGTTCCTCAAGGGGTCTAGTTTCCAAAATGGTATGCCATGTGTTTTTTTTTGCTGTTCTGGCACCATAGGGGCTTCCTAAATACAACATGCCCCCCGAGCAAAATTTGCTCTCAAAAAGCCAAATATGACTCCTTCTCTTCTGAGCATTGTAGTTCGCCCAAAGTGCACTTCAGGTCAACTTATGGGGTACCTCCATACTCATAAGAGATGGGGTTACAAATTTTGGGGGGTATTTTCTGCTATTAACCCTTGCAAAAATGGGAAATTTGGGGGGAAACACACATTTTAGTGAAAAAAATATATATTTTTTTTACATATGCAAAAGTCGTGAAACCCCTGTGGGGTATTAAGGCTCACTTTATTCCTTGTTACGTTCCTCAAGGGGTCTAGTTTCCAAAATGGTATGCCATGTGTTTTTTTTTGCTGTTCTGGCACCATAGGGGCTTCCTAAATACAACATGCCCCCCGAGCAAAATTTGCTCTCAAAAAGCCAAATATGACTCCTTCTCTTCTGAGCATTGTAGTTCGCCCAAAGTGCACTTCAGGTCAACTTATGGGGTACCTCCATACTCATAAGAGATGGGGTTACAAATTTTGGGGGGTATTTTCAGCTATTAACCCTTGCAAAAATGGGAAATTTGGGGGGAAACACACATTTTTGTGAAAAACATATATATTTTTTTTACATATGCAAAAGTCGTGAAACCCCTGTGGGGTATTAAGGCTCACTTTATTCCTTGTTACGTTCCTCAAGGGGTCTAGTTTCCAAAATGGTATGCCATGTGTTTTTTTTTTGCTGTTCTGGCACCATAGGGGCTTCCTAAATGTGACATGCCCCCCAAAAACCATTTCAGAAAAACTCACTCATCAAAATGCCACTGTCGCTCCTTCCCTTATGAGCCCTCTACTGCGCCCGCCGAACACTTGACATACACATATGAGGTATGTCCTTACTCGAGAGAAATTGGGTTACACATTTTAAGAAAATTTCTCTCTTTTTACCCCTTGTAAAAATGCAAAAACTGGGTTTACAAGAACATGCGAGTGTAAAAAATGAAGATTTTGAATTTTCTCCTTCAACTTGCGGCTATTCCTGTGAAACACCAAAAGGGTTAACAAACCTTTTGAATGTCATTTTGAATACTTTGACGGGTGCAGTTTTTATAATGGTGTCATTTATGGGGTATTTCTAATAAGAAGGCCCCTCAAATCCACTTCTAAACAGAACTGGTCCCTGAAAAAATCAAATTTTGAAAATTTTGTGAAAAATTGGAAAATTGCTGCTGAACTTTGAAGCCCTCTGATGTCTTTCAAAAGTAAAAACTTGTCAACTTTATGATGCAAACATAAAGTAGACATATTTTATATGTGAATCAATATATAATTTATTTGGAATATAGATTTTCCTTATAAGCAGAGAGCTTCAAAGTTAAAAAAATGCTAAATTTTAAATTTTTTCATCATATTTTGAAATTTTTCACCAAGAAATGATACAAGTATCGACAAACTTTTACTGCTAACATAAAGTAGAATATGTCACGAAAAAACAATCTCGGAATCAGAATAAAAGGTAAAAGCATCCCAGAGTTATTAATGCTTGAAGTGACAGTGGTCAGATGTTAAAAAAATGGCCGGGTCCTTAAGGTATATTTGGGCTGGGTCCTTAAGGGGTTAAGGGGTTAACAGCCCAAAAAGTTTTTTTTATTTTTTTTATTTGTACAACTGTCACATCTAATGTGATTTGCACAAGGGTGACACAATTTGCCCTGCAGGCAAAAAAAATGGCAACTGTGACGTGAACTGACAGTGACAACTGATTTTATTTAACAGCCAAAAAAGTGTTTTTTTTTTTTATTTGCACAACTGTCACACCTAATGTGATTTGCACTAGGGTGACACAATTTGCCCTGCAGGCAAAAAAACTGGCAACTGTGACGTGAACTAACAGTGATGACTGGTTTTATTTAACAGCCAAAAAAGGTTTTTTTTTTTTAATTTGCACAACTGTCACACCTAATGTGATTTGCACTGGTGTGACAATGAGCAAAAAAGCTTGCCAGCGGAGTTCCCCTTTTAAGCAGTGGTCCCCAACCAGGGTGCCTCCAGCTGTTGCAAAACGTACAGACTGATATATTTCAGCCCTTTGAATACTGTAGTAGTTAGTTGCTTTAAAGAAAAAAAGCTTGCCAGCGGAGTTCCCTTTTTATGCAGTGGTCCCCAACTAGGGTGCCTCCAGCTGTTGCAAAACACACGGACTTATATATTTCAGGCATTTGAATACTGTAGTAGTTAGTTGCTTGAAGGAACTTAAGTTTTATACTGGAGTACCCCTTTTAACCAGCGGTTCCCTCCCAACCAGGATGCCTCCAGCTGTTGCAAGACACACGGACTGATATCTTTCAGCCCTTTGAATACTGTAGTACTTAGTTGCTTGAAGGAACTTAAGTTTGATTCTGGAGTACCCCTCTAACCAGTGGTTCCCTCCCAACCAGGGTTCCTCCAGCTGTTGCAAGACACACGGACTGATATCTTTCAGCCCTTTGAATACTGTAGTAGTTAGTTGCTTGAAGGAACTTAAGTTTGATTCTGGAGTACCCCTTTTAACCAGCGGTTCCCTCCCAACCAGGACTGATATCTTTCAGCCCTAAAAGGGGCTTTATTGGGTGCTGTCCTTAAAGCAGACGTTACACTAGTGCTTTAGAAGTAAACTGGACCCTGAATACACCACCTAGCAGCAACCTAGCTATCGCTTTCCCTGTACAGCTGGAGCAGCTTCTCTGACCCTTCACTTCCTAAGCCTGCAGCATGCTGAATGAAGCTAAAAGGGCGTCCGTGCAAGAGGTAGGAGGGTCTGGAAGGGAGGGACTGCTGCTGATTGGCTGTAATGTGTCTGCTGACTCTGACTCACAGGGTCAAAGTTTACTGCAATGTTAAAGTATAGGGGGCGGATCGAACTTCACATATGTTCGCCCGGCGATGCGAACGCGGACATGCGAAATTCGCCGGGAACTGGTCGCTGGCGAACAATTTGTGAGATCTCTACTCATAATCAATAGTACAAGGTGAAAGTAATTAGGACAGCACAAACCATATAGATCGTACCTATATTACATTAATAAACTAATTTTGCATCAATTTAGTGAGTGGTGTCCTCCATTGAATTTACTTTAAATATAAATCAGTCACTTTTATAGCCTTCCTTTTGGCTTCTTTACAAGCAGGGAATGCTCAATGGTGACAGCGGTAATAAGCCTATGGGATTGGATGTGATTGGGCATCAGAGCAGCAGTGATTCAGGCACTATCAGAACAACAGTGGCCGGGGATCAGGGGCAGATTAGTGTCCAATATATATTTATTTTTACATATAGATAGATAGTTAATAAATAAAACCCCTTCATACAGATGTGTAAGCACTGTGCATATTCAATATACTTAATGCCTTCAGTTTACCAAGCAAGCTTTCCTGCTGGAATCCCTACTGAAGCTTTTTCTCAATGCAAGGATTTATTTATATAATTTTTTTTTGAGTTAATCGCTGTTTATGGGGTTTTCTCATACTTTGCAAACTAGTAAAAATGTGTGAATGCATATATAGGAATAAATAGAAATTCACAACAGATTTTTGTACCTTTTAGCGCTATTTTTACTTGGTTGGTACTGTGTTGGCATCCTATTGCAGACATAAGTTAGGATAATTAAAAACATCAGTGCCTTGCCCTAAGTGCCAGAGGCTGTTATAACTCGCAATGTGAGAGAGGAAATGCTTTCTAATCCCTCTATTCCTGCAGATCTGGTCCATGGATGGATTCATAAATTAAAACCTTCTTGGAGATCGTGTGAAAAGTGATATAACCCTTTGGTTCTTTTATCCAGGCTATCTCAAGCACTATTTTGGCATTGCCTGATGGCACATCCCAGTCACATAGGGTGTTTCTAGCTTGAGAATTTGTTGAAAAGGATTCAGTACTAAGTGGCCAAAAGTTACACCCTTCAATTAAAGCAGTCAGAGAGTTTCAATAGGTTTTATGACCTGTAAAGCATATTTGTTCATTTGTTCTCCTGTCACTTGCAGACAACATCTTCCTGGGTGTCCCATACAAATCGTTCCTACTGTTTCCATTTTGCCTTACTAATAAGCCATTACCCTCATCTACCAAAAAAATGAGGAGTTCAAAGCACAGGTGATTTATGCGGAAAAGTTCTAACAAAAGAACCAAAGTAGAACTGAAAAAAACATTCCAAGGGTATGTTCGAATAGCGGAATTTCCGCAATTCTGCTGAAATTCCATTCAGCAAATCTTGCTGAGCTGAATTGCAGAGTTTTGCTGGAATTGTGGCAGAACTTTGTCAAAATTTCTGTGTTCTGATTTCAATGGGATTCCGCAGAAGGCAGAATTTCCAAGGCAGAATGCCCTCCACAGAAATCCTGCTGTCTGAATGGGACTACGGAATCTCATTTAATAAGATCAATGTATCTGATACACAATAGAAAAATAAATAAACAAAAGCAATATTCCAAAAATACAAGAGTAATTTAATTAAAACAGGACAATTCACAAAATTACATACAGGATACTTCACAAATCTCATTTAGATAAAAAGACAGTAAATTCCGTCGAATTTCTCCAGAATTCTGGATGGAAATTCCACTGTGTGAACACACCCTAAGTCTGAATACAATGGGAATCGTTTGACTTAATTTAATTTAATATGTATTTTCTTTGTCCAAATAGCACATATCTACTACAAATCAGTCCCTTAAATATATTACAGGTCTTAGGAAGCTGAAAGTTGTCCACTTCCAGCCTTTTAACTGCTGTGGGTGAGCTATACTACCTCTAGAATGAGATGCCCAAACATGCATCCAGCTTTTACTAGTAAGACTGTTTCCATATACAGTATAAGCTATGTTTAGTGTCCACTCAGTTGGCAGCTTAGAGGCAACAAATGCAGAAACATTGGAGCAGATTCACTAATACTAAATGCTGTTTTATCAATTTGTCTATGATAATCCAACTGTTACGCCGAGCGCTCCGGGTCCCCGCTCCTCCCCGGAGCGCTCGCTTCACTCTCCCCGCGGCAGCGCTCCGGTCACGTCCTCTGACCCGGGGCGCTGCGATTCCGCTGCCAGCCGGGATGCGATTCGCGATGCGGGTAGCGCCCGCTCGCGATGCGCACCCCGGCTCCCCTACCTGACTCGCTCTCCGTCTGTTCTGTCCCGGCGCGCGCGGCCCCGCTCCCTAGGGCGCGCGCGCGCCGGGTCTCTGCGATTTAAAGGGCCACTGCGCCGCTGATTGGCGCAGTGGTCCCAATTAGTGTGTTCACCTGTGCACTTCCCTATATCACCTCACTTCCCCTGCACTCCCTTGCCGGATCTTGTTGCCTTAGTGCCAGTGAAAGCGTTCCTTGTGTGTTCCTTGCCTGTGTTTCCAGACCTTCTGCCGTTGCCCCTGACTACGATCCTTGCTGCCTGCCCCGACCTTCTGCTACGTCCGACCTTGCTTTTGCCTACTCCCTTGTACCGCGCCTATCTTCAGCAGCCAGAGAGGTGAGCCGTTGCTAGTGGATACGACCTGGTCACTACCGCCGCAGCAAGACCATCCCGCTTTGCGGCGGGCTCTGGTGAAAACCAGTAGTGGCTTAGAACCGGTCCACTAGCACGGTCCACGCCAATCCCTCTCTGGCACAGAGGATCCACTACCTGCCAGCCGGCATCGTGACAGTAGATCCGGCCATGGATCCCGCTGAAGTTCCTCTGCCAGTTGTCGCTGACCTCACCACGGTGGTCGCCCAGCAGTCACAACAGATAGCGCAACAAGGCCAACAGCTGTCTCAACTGACCGTTATGCTACAACAGTTACTACCACAGCTTCAGCAGTCATCTCCTCCGCCAGCTCCTGCACCTCCTCCGCAGCGAGTGGCCGCTCCTGGGATATGCTTATCCTTGCCGGATAAATTTGATGGGGACTCTAAGTTTTGCCGTGGCTTTCTTTCCCAATGTTCCCTGCATCTGGAGATGATGTCGGACCTGTTTCCCACTGAAAGGTCTAAGGTGGCTTTCGTAGTCAGCCTTCTGTCCGGAAAAGCCCTGTCATGGGCCACACCGCTCTGGGACCGCAATGACCCCGTCACTGCCTCTGTACACTCCTTCTTCTCGGAAATCCGAAGTGTCTTTGAGGAACCTGCCCGAGCCTCTTCTGCTGAGACTGCCCTGTTGAACCTGGTCCAGGGTAATTCTTCCGTTGGCGAGTATGCCGTACAATTCCGTACTCTTGCTTCAGAATTGTCCTGGAATAATGAGGCCCTCTGCGCGACCTTCAAAAAAGGCCTATCCAGCAACATTAAAGATGTTCTGGCCGCACGAGAAATTCCTGCTAATCTACATGAACTTATTCACCTAGCCACTCGCATTGACATGCGTTTTTCCGAAAGGCGTCAGGAACTCCGCCAAGATATGGACTCTGTTCGCACGAGGCGTTTCTCCTCCTCGGCTCCTCTCTCCTCTGGTCCCCTGCAATCTGTTCCTGTGCCTCCCGCCGTGGAGGCTATGCAGGTCGACCGGTCTCGCCTGACACCTCAAGAGAGGACACGACGCCGTATGGAGAACCTCTGCCTGTACTGTGCTAGTACCGAACACTTCCTAAGAGATTGTCCTATCCGTCCTCCCCGCCTGGAAAGACGTACGCTGACTCCGCACAAAGGTGAGACAGTCCTTGATGTCTACTCTGCTTCTCCACGTCTTACTGTGCCTGTGCGGATGTCTGCCTCTGCCTTCTCCTTCTCTACAGTGGCCTTCTTGGACTCAGGATCTGCAGGAAATTTTATTTTGGCCTCTCTCGTCAACAGGTTCAACATCCCGGTGACCAGTCTCGCCAGACCCCTCTACATCAATTGTGTAAATAATGAAAGATTGGACTGTACCATACGTTTCCGCACGGAGCCCCTTCTTATGAGCATCGGATCTCATCATGAGAGGATTGAACTTTTGGTCCTCCCCAATTGCACCTCGGAAATTCTCCTTGGACTTCCCTGGCTTCAACTTCATTCCCCTACCCTGGATTGGTCCACTGGGGAGATCAAGAGTTGGGGGTCCTCTTGTTCCAAGAACTGTCTAAAACCGGTTCCCAGTAACCCTTGCCGTAACTCTGTGGTTCCTCCAGTAACCGGTCTCCCTAAGGCCTATATGGACTTCGCGGATGTTTTCTGCAAAAAACAAGCTGAGACTCTACCTCCTCACAGGCCTTATGATTGCCCTATCGACCTCCTCCCGGGCACTACTCCACCCCGGGGCAGAATTTATCCTCTCTCTGCCCCAGAGACTCTTGCCATGTCCGAATACGTCCAGGAGAATCTAAAAAAGGGCTTTATCCGTAAATCCTCCTCTCCTGCCGGAGCCGGATTTTTCTTTGTGTCCAAAAAAGATGGCTCCCTACGTCCTTGCATTGACTACCGCGGTCTTAATAAAATCACGGTTAAGAACCGCTACCCCTTACCCCTCATCTCTGAACTCTTTGATCGCCTCCAAGGTGCCCACATCTTCACTAAATTGGACTTAAGAGGCGCCTATAACCTCATCCGCATCAGAGAGGGGGACGAGTGGAAAACGGCATTTAACACCAGAGATGGACACTTTGAGTATCTGGTCATGCCCTTTGGACTGTGCAACGCCCCTGCCGTCTTCCAAGACTTTGTCAATGAAATTTTTCGTGATCTGTTATACTCCTGTGTTGTTGTATATCTGGACGATATCCTAATTTTTTCTGCCAATCTAGAAGAACACCGCCAGCATGTCCGTATGGTTCTTCAGAGACTTCGTGACAACCAACTCTATGCCAAAATTGAGAAATGTCTGTTTGAATGCCAATCTCTTCCTTTTCTAGGATATTTGGTCTCTGGCCAGGGACTACAGATGGATCCAGACAAACTCTCTGCCGTCTTAGATTGGCCACGCCCCTCCGGACTCCGTGCTATCCAACGCTTTTTGGGGTTCGCCAATTATTACAGGCAATTTATTCCACATTTTTCTACCATTGTGGCTCCTATCGTGGCTTTAACCAAAAAAAATGCTGATCCCAAGTCCTGGCCTCCTCAAGCAGAAGACGCCTTTAAACGACTCAAGTCTGCCTTTTCTTCGGCTCCCGTCCTCTCCAGACCTGACCCTTCCAAACCCTTCCTATTGGAGGTTGATGCCTCCTCAGTGGGAGCTGGAGCTGTTCTTCTACAAAAAAATTCTTCCGGGCATGCTGTCACTTGTGGTTTTTTCTCTAGGACCTTCTCTCCAGCGGAGAGGAACTACTCCATCGGGGATCGAGAGCTTCTAGCCATTAAATTAGCACTTGAGGAATGGAGGCATCTGCTGGAGGGATCAAGTTCTCCTGTTATTATCTACACCGACCACAAGAACCTCTCCTACCTCCAGTCTGCCCAACGGCTGAATCCTCGCCAGGCCCGGTGGTCTCTGTTCTTTGCCCGATTTAATTTTGAGATTCACTTTCGTCCTGCCGATAAGAACATTAGGGCCGATGCTCTCTCTCGTTCCTCGGATGCCTCAGAAGTTGAACTCTCTCCGCAACACATCATTCCACCTGACTGCCTGATCTCCACTTCTCCTGCCTCCATCAGGCAGACTCCTCCAGGAAAGACCTTTGTTTCTCCTCGCCAACGCCTCGGAATCCTCAAATGGGGTCACTCCTCCCATCTCGCAGGTCATGCGGGTATCAAGAAATCTGTGCAACTCATCTCCCGCTTCTATTGGTGGCCGACTCTGGAGACGGATGTTGTGGACTTTGTGCGAGCCTGCACTATCTGTGCCCGGGATAAGACTCCTCGCCAGAAGCCCGCTGGTTTTCTTCATCCTCTGCCTGTCCCCGAACAGCCTTGGTCTCTGATTGGTATGGATTTTATTACTGATTTACCCCCTTCCCGTGGCAACACTGTTATTTGGGTGGTCGTTGATCGATTCTCCAAAATGGCACATTTCATCCCTCTTCCTGGTCTTCCTTCTGCGCCTCAGTTGGCTAAACAATTTTTTGTACACATTTTTCGTCTTCACGGGTTGCCTACGCAGATTGTCTCGGATAGAGGCGTCCAATTCGTGTCTAAATTCTGGAGGGCTCTCTGTAAACAACTCAAGATTAAATTAAATTTTTCTTCTGCATATCATCCCCAGTCCAATGGACAAGTAGAAAGGATTAACCAGATCTTGGGTGATTATTTGCGACATTTTGTTTCCTCCCGCCAGGATGACTGGGCAGATCTCCTCCCATGGGCCGAATTCTCGTATAACTTCAGGGTCTCTGAGTCTTCCTCCAAATCCCCATTTTTCGTGGTGTACGGCCGTCACCCTCTTCCCCCCCTCCCTACTCCCTTGCCCTCTGGTCTGCCCGCTGTGGATGAAATTTCTCGTGACCTTTCCATCATATGGAGAGAGACCCAAAATTCTCTCTTACAGGCTTCATCACGCATGAAGAGGTTCGCGGATAAGAAAAGAAGAGCTCCCCCCGTTTTTTCCCCTGGAGACAAGGTATGGCTCTCCGCTAAATATGTCCGCTTCCGTGTCCCTAGCTACAAGTTGGGACCACGCTATCTTGGTCCTTTCAAAATTTTGTGTCAAATTAATCCTGTCTCTTATAAACTTCTTCTTCCTCCCTCTCTTCGTATCCCTAATGCCTTTCACGTCTCTCTTCTCAAACCACTCATCCTCAACCGTTTTTCTCCCAAATCTGTTCCTCCCACTCCTGTTTCTGGCTCCTCGGACATCTTCTCGGTCAAAGAAATTTTAGCTGCCAAAAAGGTCAGAGGGAAAAAATTTTTTTTAGTGGACTGGGAGGGTTGTGGTCCTGAAGAGAGATCCTGGGAACCTGAGGACAACATCCTAGACAAAAGTCTGCTCCTCAGGTTCTCAGGCTCTAAGAAGAGGGGGAGACCCAAGGGGGGGGGTACTGTTACGCCGAGCGCTCCGGGTCCCCGCTCCTCCCCGGAGCGCTCGCTTCACTCTCCCCGCGGCAGCGCTCCGGTCACGTCCTCTGACCCGGGGCGCTGCGATTCCGCTGCCAGCCGGGATGCGATTCGCGATGCGGGTAGCGCCCGCTCGCGATGCGCACCCCGGCTCCCCTACCTGACTCGCTCTCCGTCTGTTCTGTCCCGGCGCGCGCGGCCCCGCTCCCTAGGGCGCGCGCGCGCCGGGTCTCTGCGATTTAAAGGGCCACTGCGCCGCTGATTGGCGCAGTGGTCCCAATTAGTGTGTTCACCTGTGCACTTCCCTATATCACCTCACTTCCCCTGCACTCCCTTGCCGGATCTTGTTGCCTTAGTGCCAGTGAAAGCGTTCCTTGTGTGTTCCTTGCCTGTGTTTCCAGACCTTCTGCCGTTGCCCCTGACTACGATCCTTGCTGCCTGCCCCGACCTTCTGCTACGTCCGACCTTGCTTTTGCCTACTCCCTTGTACCGCGCCTATCTTCAGCAGCCAGAGAGGTGAGCCGTTGCTAGTGGATACGACCTGGTCACTACCGCCGCAGCAAGACCATCCCGCTTTGCGGCGGGCTCTGGTGAAAACCAGTAGTGGCTTAGAACCGGTCCACTAGCACGGTCCACGCCAATCCCTCTCTGGCACAGAGGATCCACTACCTGCCAGCCGGCATCGTGACACCAACTTTGAACCACCTACTAATTGGCCTAATTTGCACTAGAATTTGGCATACCTCAAACTATGTCTTATTTCCTATATGTCAACCCATGTGTAATGTCTCTTAGTTTTGGAAAGATATTTTGTGTGCTTGTTAGGGATCACCTCTTGGGTGCTATATTTGTATTTAAATGTGGGTCTATGTTTTCTGACCTGGGGTGAAATACTTTAGTATTGTGATACTGTTTAAGAAGTGCATGAACTTGTCAGGGTTCGAATTATATCACTGATTTAAATAGAGGTTCAGTTTCAGATCATTGCCTACCATTATGCATTAAGAGCTCTAGACTTACTTTATGTGTTATGGTAAGCACAAGTCTTGCATACAATGGTAGAACATTTAACATTTTTATTGGTGCTTTGACTTTATAAAAAAGACTAGAACATAATGTCACAAGATTTATGTTTCACCATTAGACTGTGAGTAAATATGATATCATAACCAGCCTGATCAGTGTAGCATTTCACAAGGCTGCTCTATTCCTGATCTTAAAGAGATATCAATATGTTTGAGCTTATATAACTGGAGACTTTTCCACAAGAGGAATTATGTGGGGATTCTATGGGTAATGCATTTGAGAATGTTTGTGGGGTTATTATTTTACAATAGACTTTAGTTTGTTACTTTGTCCAACCTTAAGAGAGTCTGCAATACAAAACAGGTTACTACATTTATAGTTTGCACATAAATCCCCAGGATCAGTCACGATTTAGGGAAAATGTTCAAATAATAAAACATAGATCGCCAAGGAAATTTGACTAGTAAACTATAATCCAAGTAGGACAACATAAGACTAGTGGACCTGCAATTGGACCAAAGTGATTTTCCCTCTTTAAAGGGTAAAAGGTAACCATAAACAAGGGGAGAATTCCATTATCAAGTTTAGAGGTGACATTTTATATTTCTATAAAAAGGTATGTGATTAGATCCCATTCAGCTATCTACACATATTTGTAGACCATAGGTCCTCCTTAAGTAGAAAGCCATATGATATCTCTCCATCTCTCTCTTTATTTCTCTCTGTATCCCTCTCTCTCAACCCAAGCAGTAGCAGTCTGGTACCTTAAAGAGGTTATCCACCATAAGGTGATTTTTGGACTTACCTGCCAGACAGCAATGGACATACTTAAGAAGAATCTGTTCTAGTCCTGGTTAAATGGCTGTGTTCAAAGTACATCAAAATATTGTGCCTTTCTTTTTGTGAAATGGCTATTCCCTGTTGGAGTTCCCTCCCTCCAAATATAAGTCCCATGATTCCTTGTTTGTAAGTGGGAGGTCACTTTTCTCCCACCCACACATCAGCCACCCCACCCATTGAAACACACCTATGCTCCCTTCCATGCAATATACCAGTGTTTTCTAACCTGGGTGCCTTCAGCTGTTGCAAAACTACAATTGCTTGCAGAATTATTTCCCCCGAACATTTTACTAGTGATGTAATGTCTCGGGCCGCACTGCAGCCTGGGAAAACCTGAGACATCATTTATTTTGCATGCTGTTAAACATTGGGGCAAATATCACAGAGGAAGTACAAGACCACCATCAAACACAGGTAAAGGCACTATATTATGAACTGTACTAGCTTTACAGACCCTATAGCATAGTCAAATAATAAAATAATAAATTATTTTGGCCCTTCCCAGCCTAAAACTATCAGCATGCTACTTCTCCAGTCTCGGACTGGCATTTTTGACAGTCTGAGTGTGCCTGTACTCAGCTCTTCCAAGTACCCCCTGTTACTGGGGTGATAAGTGATAATGGGGGTGGGGGGAGGGTGTTGTGTGGAGCATAAGCCATTTTATGAGCCAACACTAAGCCATGGTTTAGTAATTAACTCTAATGGTGTATTCTTTTATGCCAAAAATAAGTAGAAAAAAACCACATAGACAAAGGATTTAAAAATTCTTTCTTAGCTTCTTGTCCTAAAGTAGGTCTGTACTTTAGTAAAAAGAATAAAAGAAAAACAATGATACTTACCTCTTCAGCTCTTCTCTTCTGAAAAACAGAGAAGTATATGGGGCACAGCCAGAAAAGTTTGTTGCTTTTGCCTGGGAGACCCCAGATATGTCAGCAATATAGCAACATTGGCTTGCTGTGTAGTTTGCTCAACAATATCACATTTTATTACACAGTTTTACACTGCTATTCATATGTATACAATGAGGGGTTAATTATGTGCAAGGGTTAATGTTTCTGTACTGCCACCACTAGTGAAAAGATGGAGGAATACATGACAACTTTCTTCATGTAGAAGCTACTAAAATGTTGAGGAAGGAATCCCCCAAGTCTAACACTCTTTCCGCAGAGGGCTAAGTAATGTGTCTCTCAGCTCTGCTGCTACTAAGTAGCCCCACATTAGTTTTGATCTGGCTCTGCCAGAGATGTTTTCCTCAGTTCCAATTTGCTAGTACCAAGATAAGTCAGCTCTGATACAGAACCGGTATATTACCCAAGAACAATCTCCAGTCCAGGCTGAGCGGTTATTTGTTCCTACGTCCCTGTTCTTACTCCAAGACAGATAATTATTTCAATGTCAAAACCGATAGAAGCTGTACAAGTGATTTTCTGCCATCACTGGACTCTTTGTCGGAAACTGGTCGAAGTCAGTTCTGAGTGGATTAAAATTCTCAACTTCTTCACCTTACACCCTGTGATAGGGAATCATATTGAAGGTAACCATAAATAAAAGGAAGCCATGCTGTAAAGTGTTGGTCTCCCATTGCAACACTCCAAGTGATCTTAGCATCATAACAAAACTTTTTTTTACAGTATATGTGCTAGAAAAGCAACTTTGTCCAAATTTTATGCATCCAGCTTATAGACAATACACTTATCACTACCCTTGTGAAGAATTTGCTTTGTATTGATGTGCACGGAGGATCTAAAGTTCATTCCTGTTTTCAAAGTTACCTACTGTCTGGATTAAGTTCTTTGCACATACTGTGACAAGTACACCTGCATTGTGTACCCTGGGATCAAGGACTTTTATAACTGTGGAGACCTCCAATACCAAAAGTTGTCATGGACTTACAGCGTTCAACCAGAACACAAAGCTACCATGACACAAGGTTTTCTGACTTTTTTAAAGGGGTACTCCGGTGAAAAACGTTTTTTTTTTTAAATCAACTGGTGCCAGAAAGTTAAACAGATCTGTAAATTATTTCTATTAAAAAACTGTTAATCCTTCCTGTAATTATTAGCTGCTGAATACTACAGTGGAAAATATTTTCCGTTTGAAACACAGAGCTGTCTGCTGACATCCTGAGCACAGTGCTCTCTGCTGACATCTCTGAACATTTTAGGAACTGTTCAGGGTAAAAGGAAATCCCCATAGCAAACATATGCTGTTCTGGACAGTTCATAAAATGGACAGCGATGTCAGCAGAGAGCAATGTACTCATGATGTAAGCAGACAGTTCTGTGTTTCAAAAAGAAGAGAATTTCCGCTGTAGTATTCAGCAGCTAATAAGTACAGGAAGGATTAAGATTTTTTAATAGAAGTAATTTACAAATCTGTTTAACTTTCTGGCACCAGTTGATTTAAATTGGATAGCTTAGTCTCCAGCGGGGGCCTGAGACATGGCTCACCTGCCATTTAGCTGTTTGAAGAGGCTGGTATTAATGGCCTAGCTGGAGGACAAGCTAACAACTTTAAAAAGTCAGGTAACCCATTTAAAGCTTACATGGGTATCAGGCGATTCATGCATATAGAATTTTACAAATAAAGAGTGTGTGTGTTTTAAACCCAAAGTATAAAGAACAATTTTAAATACTATATGGTTAGTTCAGTGACCCCCCTACCTACGATCATTTCAACATACGATGGCCTCTCAGAGGCCATCGCATGTTGAAGGCAGCATCAACATACGATGCTTTTGTATGTCGGAGCCATCGCATAAATGGCTATCCAGCAGCGCAGACTGCTTTAGCTGCCACCGGATAGCCGTTTACGGTGCCCCGTGTGGTCAGCTGACGATCACTTACCTGTCCTTGGGGCTCTGGCGCGTCCTCTTCGGGATCCCCTGCATCGTCGGCGCTCTCCATCGTCATCATCACATCGCTGCGCACGCCGTCCCGTCATCCAATAGGAGCGGCGTACGCAACGACGGAGAGCGAGGATGCCGGGGAAGCAGAGGCCTTGCCGGAGCATATAGGACACCCCGGGGATGCGGCAACAGCGGTGGAGGGCGACATCCAGGGCAACGGTGATGAGCGGTGACGGTCCGGAGCGGCGGGGGACACGTGAGTATAACCTCCAATACCAGTGGTCTTTAACCTGTGGACCTCCAGATGTTGCAAAACTACAACTCCCAGCATGCTGGGTGTTGTAGTTTTGCAACATCTGGAGGTCCGCAGGTTGTAGAACATGTCCTATACTTTACATTGCACAGATCCCTTAACATACAATGGTTTCAACAAACGATGGTCCATTTGGAACGGATTACCATCGTATGTTGAGGGACCACTATATATGGTTATGGTTGTTCACCTTTGATTTGAACACAAAACATTGTGAAAGAGTTAAAACAGCCTACAAAGCTGGTAGATCACCTGGGGAATGTAAATCCTGGTAACTGCAAAAGTCTTGCATTTCATGACTGCATAAAGGGAGTAGACAGGTCCAAAGACAGTGGAACTTTATTATCCCCATGAATTTTACTGTTTGCCGCAAATGAGCACTGCCTTCTAATGATCCAGACCATAGGACCTATTCATCCACTTATTGGAATCACAAAGGGAGTTTTAAACAAAAAAAGTTGCATGTGCTTCTATAATTAATTGGCACATAAAACAGAATTCAGAACCCGAGGATTGGCTGAATGTAGTATTTGGATTCAGACTTTGATTCTTAGTGGTTGAGGTTGATAGATGCCATCTGCTCTAGGGGGGAACAATACTGGCTAATGTGCAGGTATGGGCAGGGTGAGGAATAACGCTATCTGAAATTTCAGGCTGAGTAGATATTAGTGAAAGTTCTGCTAAAAACAGAGGCTATGAAGTTGACATTTTAATTATGAATCAGAACAGATGGCTTGAGTTTTAATTTTAGAGCAATACAGTGATATTCCTCTGGATGGTAACATCAAATAAAGGGACTTTTGTACAACATTATAATTAGTGCCTCTTTCTACCTTGTGTTCTTTCTTTCAGTCGCCTGTGTGCTTATGTTAGCTCTCATATTTTTGTGTGCCCCCTGCTCTTAATCGTTCCTATTTTCTGGTTATATATAGAAAAACATATGTGCAATGTGAAAATGATCAGGAAATGTTAAAAGAAAGAACAGAAAACAATCTTGTAACATTCTAGCCAGAACAATTGTTCCTATAAAGTAATGTATTCATTGAAATTAAAGGGCCTGTCCAACATTGCTTTTCTTTTTTTTTTTCTTTTTCAAAGAGAAAAGCAATGTTGGACAAACCCTTTTAATTATCTCTTTTTTAATTAAGCCCTTTAATTAAAAAAATAAACTGTATCCACCCATGTGATCACCCACCTCTGCTGTACCAGTGATGTCTCCTTTCAACACACAGGTATTTAAAGGGGTTGTCCAGTGATAATATGCCCAGCCAGCCAATAAAAGAAAAACAACCTTTAAAGAAGTAGTCCTCCCCCAGACATCTTATCCAAAGGTTAGAGGATAAGATGTCTGATCGCAGGAGGCTCTGGCCGCTGGGACCCCACGATCCTTGGCCCTGCACCCCAGCGTTCTGAACATTTATGTGCTTTGGGTGCCTAAGGGGGCCCCAAAGCACATCTGCCCCATAAGAGACCAGCATTATAATCGGCATATGGTGCCCTGTGGCAGATTTTGTATTAGGGCCCAGAAGCTACAAGCTATGCCTCTGGGTGGAGTAACCTTTTAACTCACCTTCCTTTACTCCCTTGTAGCCTCTGGTATCAGGGAATTCCATCTGCGGTTGGTGTCCACAGGATTTAGCTTTCCTGGAGCAAGCTGGAACTGCAGATGGGATGTCACAGAAATGCTCAGCTAGTCCCTGGCCGCAGTGGATTCCCACCTCAGCCAGTGATTGGAATGTGGCACAGTCATTTTGCCTGGATACGGACGCTATGATCTGCAGCTCCGGGGAAAGCAGTGTCACCAGCAGACAGGACGCCCTGATACTGGAGGCTACAAGAGAGCAGAGGAAGGTGAGTTAAATGTTTTCTTGTTTTATTAGGTAGGTTGGGCTAATTAGTTTAAAAAAATATATATATAATACAAATTCCATCGGACAACCTCTTAAACTAATCAATGGACACAGCAGTATCCAGTATCATACTTTAACCATGGATTTGCTGAATGGGCATTTCCTTGTGTTGAGACAGGGACTAGAAAAAGGAAAAGAGCCAGGGACAATCAGAATGGCTAAGGGAGATTGGGCAGGTGATACCAGTCTGGCAGGGTCACCAGCACTAACCTGAATATACAGGTAGATATATACAGATTCAATACAATTTATGCATTAACAATGGGTGGGACAACCTCATTATTATTATTATTGAAGTGGCAGAAGAGCATCCATGATTCTACTCCTTTTACTCAAGTGATCCTGGGCTCATGATTGGTTGGGGTTCAGGCAGTGGCACCCCCAATGATTAAGTACTTGTCACTTTTAATCTTGGGTTACCTCCTTTAGGAATGATACATAAAAATAATTTACCCTATTGCTTTGCGCAACATTTGTCTTTTGAAACTGAGCATGTGAATAGTCTCCTGCTGCACATACTTCCCCACAAGCAGGAGGTGTGGTACAACCATTTTGTGCAATTTGTATCATTTTATTTCTCATTAATTTTTTCCTTCTCATTCTTTTTTAATTTTTTTTATTTCCCATCTGTGTTTTACTTTTCCCAGAGTCTCAACCACACAAATACCGGTTATAAATGTAACAGGTAAACTTCAGCTCTGTTAAAATCCTCCGAGTTGTGGATTTGTTTTTCTAGCACAAGTGATTTTACTGCACATGCTTCAAAATAAAATGCAGTGTCTATGCCAAGGTAAATCAAGACAACATATTTGATCTAATGTGTTGCTTTCTGGACCTGCCAATAATAAATCAATACCCCTGGGCTTAAATAACAATCAGATGGAAGTATTTTGGTCAACAGCGATACCCTTTTTAACCTCAGAGTACATTACTGTGCTAGCGTAAACTGATGGATTTCAATGAAAGCCAGCTGCCATAACCTCTGGACCATCTATTATCCTTGCAACACGTGGAGAAAAAGCGGCCACAATGTGGAAACAATTAAGCACTAGGTGGACCTCATTCCACAGTTAAAGCAAGCTAAACGCCACCGTGTATAAAAATTCTCATTAGGAAATATGTTTCTACTTGTGGCTTCTAAAATCAGCTTTTAAAGGAAAAGTTAAACCATCCTAAAACAAATTGCCTCTGATATTTACCTATGTTTAGTATTTTTTTAATAAAGGTTTCCCAAGGAAGGAGATGAAGTGAGGGGCCCAGGTTATGAAGGAAGCCTATCAGCCCGGCTTCAATGCAAGCCTATAAAACACACCATCAAGCTCCATTATATCGACATTGTCATATGTTCCATACATTGAATTTTGTTCACAATGCTCCACCTGAAAATGTGAAGAAAAAGGATATGCTATAACAATGCAACACAATTTTATAGTACAATGTCATCCGTATACTTTTGCTCTAGTTTTTATTTTATTTTTTTCAATATTATAGACTGAGTCAGCCTCTATTGCATAGCTTTACATTTCGAAAAATGTTCCCACTCATTTAAAGGAGTTTTCCTGGGAAAATTTTTTTTTTGTTATGTGCCTCCTTATGCGCTAGAAAAAAGTCTGCATACTCACCTCCAATGATCCCTCTGTCACAGCCGTTCTGTCTGTACCTGGTCTCCACTGCTGTCCACTTCTTCCTGCTTCTGCTAACATTGAATTCGGCAGCTAGTAATTGGCTGAGCATGCAATGCTTGCCCAACAAAATGTCACGAGAACAGGAAGCAATGAAGACAGTCTCCCGTCTTTTGAGCAATGCTTCTCTTGCCTGCTTCGGCCCAATATCTGTTCCCCCTTCATGTAAGTGGTATGCATATTTATGAAGGGGGAGGTGATATCGGGCTGGAGCGGGTGGAGGAAGCATTGCTTAAAAGACTGGAGACTGCTCCATTTCTCAAAATTTTTCATATGCATATATAAATACATACAGATTGATCAGGAATAGCATGTAAAATGCTTTGTAAACGGCATTACCTGCACTATTTTACCTGTATATTCAGGCTAGTGCAGGTGATGCTGCTGTCCATTTCCCTTTACATTTTTTTCCACCCTCTCCATAGCAACTGGCTACAAACTGCAATGTTGTAAGCAAGCAGTTTTAGGCCACAATTTTGCAGTTAGTAGCTTGTTGTTAAGGTGCTTGGCTGCCATGGCAACCAAATGTCACTAAGTGATTGTCTCACTGCAATTATTCCTTACAGGGACTGCCTAGATGCTTAGATTGATATTAACTGTAGCATCTAGCGGGCTAAAAGGCCGGTATCTAAACTATCTTTTGATGGCAACTGTCACCTACAGTGTGTACAGAACAGGCTCAACTTCTAAGGCCACCCCGTACATGCTAACCCAACATTTAATGTACATGTACTGTGCTTCAGATTTTGAAAAGAGGTTTATTCAAAGCTAAATATAGAATATATGCAATACTGCTACTACTACAACTACTACTACTTATAATAATAATAATAACTCCCATCAACTCCTCACTTGATCTCTTCAAAATTGAGAAATAAAGTAAAGGGTGGGCCATTTATATGGATACACCTTAATAAAATGGAAATGGTTGCCAATATTAACTTCCTGTTTGTGGCACATTAGTATATGTGAGAGGGGAAACTTTTCAAGATGGATGGTGACCATGGCGGCCATTTTGAAGTCGGACATTTAGAATATATCTTTTGTTTTTTCAATAGGAAGAGGGCCACGTGACACATCAAACTTAGGGAATTTTACAAGAAAAACACTGGTGTGCTTGGTTTTAACATAACGTTATTCTTTCATGAGTTATTTACAAGTTTCTGACCACTTATAAAATGTGTTCAATGTGCTGCCCATTGCGTTGGATTGTCAATGCAACCCTCTTCTCCCACTCTTCACACACTGAGAGCAACACCACAGGAGAAATGCTAGCACAGGCTTCCAGTATCCGTAGTTTCAGGTACTGCACATCTGGTATCTTCACAGCATAGACAATTGCCTTCAGATGACCCCAAAGAAAAAAGTCTAAGGGGGTCAGATTGGGAGACCTTGGGGGCCCTTCAACTGGCCCTCGACGACCAATCCACTTTCCAGGAAACTGTTCATCTAGGAATTCTCGGACCTGACACCCATAATGTGGTGGTGTACCATCTTGTCAGGTGTCAGGTCCGAGCATTCCTAGATGAACAGTTTCCTGGAAAGTGAATTGGTCATCATGGGCCAGTTGAATGGCCCCGAAGGTCTTCCGATCTGACCCCCTTAGACTTTTATCTTTGGGGTCATCTGAAAGCAATTGTCTATGCTGTGAAGATACGAGATGTGCAGCACCTCAAACTACTGACACTGAAAGCCTGTGCTAGCATTTCTCCTGCGGTGTTGCTATCAGTGTGTGAAGAGTGGGAGAAGAGGGTTGCATTGACAATCCAATACAATGAGCAGCACATTGAGCACATTTTATAAGTGGTCAGAAACTTGTAAATAACTCATGAAAGAATAAAGTTATGTTAAAACAAAGCACATCATTGTTTTTCTTGTGAAATTCCCAATAAGTTTGATGTGTCACATGACCCTCTTCCTATTGAAAAAACTAAAGTTGGATTCAAAATGGCTGACTTCAAAGTCACCACCCATCTTGAAAAGTTTCCCCTCTCACATATACTAATGTCCTACAAACAGGAAGTTAATATCACCAACCATTCCCATTTTATTAAGGTGTATCCATATAAATGGCCCACCCTGTATTTGTTTGTATGTATTTGACGGGATCAGTCACTCCTCATTATAATCCTGTCACTGTCTGTGAGATAAATGGCTGCAGCAATAGCTGTATTTGACTGATACTTCTGCTAGTGGGAGGACAAGCATACTAAGCCCCATTTCTTTGCTAAGCCTTCTCCAAAAACATTTGGCAAAAACAAAAATGCCAACTCTGCCACACCTGTTGAGTGAGAGCTCATGGTGTGTTGGGGTGCTAGGCTCTGTGGTCTGTATAATCCTTGCCTTGACTAAGGTTATTTTACAATTTTAATCATAATTTAAGTGGAAGTAATATTATACTGTACACCAGGTTCACAGATGTATTGGTATTTTCATCCCAGCATGCAATAGTGAATAAATGACCTCTGCAAATCTCTTTGTGCAAATTGTGCAAAATGTATTATTTCTTTTGCGGGGGATTACTCCAGACATACCAATATATTTACAAATCAACCATAATACATGACGCTTTGGTCAAGCCAGACATCTATCAAGTTCAGCCAGTCGGAGGGAAGAGCTGGTAAAGTGGTCTAGAGAAATTGTGGATTCATATTTGCCTAATCTTATATAATTGTATTATTTATTGTGATTCATTGAATAAGCATTAACTTTTCTGTAGGTTACAGTTTGCTTAGGTTGCAGTGGATTACAGCCAAAACTGGTGGGGATGAGATGGAAATAGACAAATAGACATAATTTTTGCATCTAAGTCGGACTTATCATCCATAATACCTGCCTTGGCTGGTATAGCCGTAGTTGTGTCAATGCCTACAGTAACAGTTTGTCCTCCAAGTTACAATAATAATTGCTTCTGAGATGACTATTTAAACTGGAAAATTAAAGTTTAAGACCATAACACTATGAAAAACTAGTAACCGCCTTTGAAGCAAAAAAAATAAATTATAAACAATATAAAAAAAAGTAGTAAGTGATGGCATAACTCTAGAATACTATCGTTTATACCCATTATCAGGGTCTGTATTCTTGACAGGCATCGTATTCTGTTCTACTGTATTGTTCTTCACTTCTAGAGCAAAGGTTGAGAAATTAGTTTTGCATTGTGAAGTGATAGCAGAAGTATATAATAGCTCAGACAGGTTTACAAGCAACATACTACCACAATATATGCTGATCATTTAGACTGCTCAGCACAGAAGATAACCAATGAAAGCTGTAGTGTTTCATATCCTGGCATAAAATATAGAAAGAAAGAGACTTTTTGCTTCATGTATGAATTTCAAAGCCAAAGTATTTCTTCAATTAGATACTATGATATGTAATATAGTGCTACATTGCTATTCTTGTTTCTGAAATTGCTCTGTGTCATGAATAGCAGAATAGGACTGAAAATATTTACAGATGCCTGTTTACTGTCAGGTGTAACTGTTTGGTGATCATAACACTGGATTTATAGACAAAAACCATCCGATCAGGTTATAGTTCCTCAATGACTTATAGTAAAACATTGCTACACACTATGACACTAAGAGGTCAACTATGAACGTTTTATTTAAAAAAAAAAATGTATTGAATATTATTTCTGTAAAATTATTCAAAGACTGCTTCTATCTGACTTATCAGGTATAAGCTGGGATGTGCACCCTATAGAGGATTTAAGGGGAGAAAATGAAACAGAGCTCACACTGCAGCCCGCTGCTTGCACCCTACTGCAGGCAGTGGGTGGTGCTGCGTGGCTCAGCCACTATGACGAGTGACTGACACATGACACGGTTCCCTGTTATTACCCCATTCTTATGTGAGCTATCACTTCACTGCCGCCCTTCTTTTGACAGCAGATGGCACCCCCTCAGGCCCCTAATACATGTGGCCTCATGGCAGAAGCACCCCTGCCTGAACCCCTGATCCTGCTTCTTGGAACACCCACTCTGATAAGCAAAGAGCCAACCACAATGATGGTTCCTTTATGTGCTAAGTGACAGGGGAACTGTGACGAAAAAAAAAAAAAGCAAAGTCAATTAGCTGTGTCAGTACATGGAGGTAACATAGTATCAGAATCAGTAAGCTGAGGTTACAGGTATAGTTCAAGGGTCAATAGCGAGGAGGTCACGTATTAGCAGAATCGACAGGCAGTGAGTAATCAGGATGCAGTCCAAGGGTCTAATAGCCAGGAGGTCAAGGTAATACAAAATTAGCAGACAAATGAAAAACCAAAAATAAGAAACAGGGGGTCAGAAAGAAAAAAAAAATCAAGTATTAGATCCATGCACTAGTAAATTTAAGGAGCAATAATCACAGGCATCTGCCATAGGTGGACTTCTGCTTTAAATAGCCCTAATTGTGAAAGCATGGGTTTGGCCCAAAGTCCCTGCACTCTAATTGATTAGGCAGGCCTGCTGACAGTGTTGGGAACGACAGAGAACCGTTGACATGATGCTCAGTGCAGGAGCGCTTTTAGGTAAGTTCACTGCTCAAAAAAATAAAGGGAATAGTTAAACAACACAATGGAACTCCAAGTCAATCACACTTCTGTGAAATCACACTGTCCACTCAGGAAGCAACACTGATTGACAATCAATTTCACATGCTGTTGTGCAAATGGAACAGACAACAGGTGGAAATTATAGGCAATTAGCAAGACACCCCAATAAAGGAGTGGTTCTGCAGGTGGTGACAGACCACTTCTCAGTTCCTATCCTTCCTGGCTGATGTTTTGGTCACTTTTGAATGCTGTCGCTGCTTTCACTCTAGTGGTAACATGAAACGGAGTCTACAACCCACGCAAGTGGCTCAGGTAGTGCAGCTCATCCAGGATAGCACATTAATGCGAGCTGTGATAAGAAGGTTTGCTGTGTCTGTCAGCTTAGTGTTCAGAGCATGGAGGCTCTACCAGGAGACAAGCCAGTACATCAGGAGACATGGAGGAGGCCGTAGGAGGGCAAAAACTCAGCAGCAGGACCACTACCTCCGCCTTTGTGCAAGGAAGAGCAGGAGGAGCACTGCCAGAGCCCTGCAAAATGACCTCCAGCAGGCCACAAATGTGCATGTGTCCACTCAAATGGTCAGAAACAGACTCCATGAAGGTGGTATGAGGGCCCAACGTCCACAGGTAGGGGTTGTGCTTGCAGCCCAACACCGAGCAGGGCGTTTGGCATTTGCCAGAGAACACCAAGATTGGCAAATTTAACATTGGCACCCTGTGCTCTTCACAGATGAAAGCAGGTTCACACTGAGTACAAGTGACAGATATGACAGAGTCTGGAGATGCCGTGGAGAACGTTCTGCTGCCTGCAACATCCTCCAGAATGACCAGTTTGGCGGTGGGTCAGTAATGGTGTGGGGTGGCATTTGTTTGGGGAGCCGCACAGCCCACCATGTGCTTGCCAGAGGTAGCATGACTGCTATTAGGTACCGAGAGGAGATCCTCAGACTCCTTGTGAGACCATGTGCTGGTGCGGTTGGCTCTGGGTTCGTCCTAATGTAATACAAAGCTAGACCTCATGTGGCTGTAGTGTGTCAGCAGTTCCTGCAAGAGGAAGGCATTGATGCTATGGACTGGCCCACCCTTTCCCCAGATCTGATTGAGCACATCTGGGACATCATGTCTCACTCCATCCTCCAATGCCACATTGCACCACAGACTGTCCAGGAGCTGGCAGATGCTTTAGTCCAGGTCTGGGAGGACATCCCTCAGGAGACCATCCGCCACCTCCTCTGGAGCATGCCCAGGCGCTGTAGGGAGGGCACGTGGAGGCCACACATGCTACTGAGCCTCATTTTGACTTGTTTTAAGGACATTACATCAAAGTCGGATCAGCCTGTAGTGTGGTTTTCCACTTTGATTTTGAGTGTAAATCCATAGCCAGACCTCCATGGATTGATAAATTTGATTTCCATTGATCATTTTTGTGTGATTTTGTTGTCAGCACATTCAAAGACGAAAGTATTTCATATGATTAGTTAATTCATTCAGATTTAGGATGTGTTATCTTAGTGTTCACTTTATTTTTTTTATTTTTTTATTTTGAGCTCCGGCAAAAGCCGGAGCGTGCAAAAATTGCTACAAAATTCAGTTTCATTCCTCTCCACGGAAATCTTTAGTAAAAGGCGAGTGTTCACTTTATTTTTTGAGCAGCATATATTACACTTCACATTCTGTATGAATGAATCTACAATTTTGGGATATGTACACCCTAAATTGCTTTATTTTTTTATTTTTTTTAAACAGTAAATGTTTATTAGAGTTTTACAAAAGCATAAGCATACATAAAGTCAAAATCAAGAAAACATGTGACACTCAAGGGTACATCAGTAGCAACTACTCAGCTGAGTAGGTAATTCACAGTTTTGGAAACAGAAAACAATATATGCAGATAAATGAGTGATAACAAAAATGCCAACTGGTGGGAGAGTTACCAACTCCACATATTTATAGGAACTAACTAAATACGGGGGGGGGGGGGGGGGGGGTAAACAATAAACCGGCTATTTATTACCGATGAAAATATCTATCAAGGGGAGAGAACAAAGAACAATGAAAGGAAGAGAGTATGTGAGGGATAAAGAGGATGACGGAAAGGGGAAGGAGGAAAAGGCTCTAGAGAAAGGGAAAGAACAGGAAGAGGAGGTAGGTAGTCAGGACGATGAAACATACCTTGTGGGACAGAAAGACTTCGGAGCTGCGTGGCATCTGGGCGGATATTAACGGAAGAGAGGGGTATACACTGGGCATGTGTATGTGGAGAGCAGGTGCACTAGATAAGAGATATCCGAGTAACTCAGTCTGAGAGGTGCATTTCCTCATAGGCCCTGGAAGACAGAAATCGTGTCCAGGGGTGCCAAACCATGTGATATGCATCCCGTAATTCCTCCATTCTGTTTAAGTGGGATATCTCTTGAAGCCAAGATGAGATATTGGGGTGAGGGGGTGGACTTCCATAGTCTCGGGATGACAGTCCTAGCCGCTAGCAGTAGAAAAGATATCAACCTGGAGGTGCCTTTAGGTAGGCCCATGGGTAGGATATTAAATAAGAGTGTTTCCGGTGTCCTCTGCAGTTTCACTCATCTAAGGTGACAAACAACGTCCAGTACTTCAGACCAGAATGCTGACATTAAGGGGCATTCCAGCCATATGAGCAGCATAGTGCCATCGGCTGAGCTACATCTTTTGAAAGCATCCAAGACACGGGATAACATTTATCTAGGATATCTGGAACTCTATACCACCTGAGGAGTTTATAATTGGTCTTTTGCACTTTGAAGGTGGTGGTATTGTAAGAGAGCTTTGTTCCAATCCCCATCCGAGATTGAATGACCTATCTCTTTTTCCCACCCCATTCTAAAGGGGATGAGGTAGTGGAGGCAGCAAGGATAATGGGGTATAGGACACTAATCGGCCAATGAACTGCAGAGAAAGAGGTGCATAGAGTTTCAAATTTAGTGAGAGGGTGGTCCAAGCGCATACGAGTCTTGGTGGTAAGATAAAAGTGATGAAGTTGGGCTTATTGAAAAAGTTGTGTAGCAGTAGGAGGGGCACCATCCAGGAGATCAGACAAGGGTTTTAAAGATGCCAGATCTAGTAGGGGGCATATGGTAGCTCGGTGGAGAGTGCGCTGAGATAGCAGGGGGAAAGGCCGGGTTATTAAAGATGGGCGTGAGTGGGCCATCTGAGGAGAGAAGGGACAAACGGGTCATATAGGCGATTCTAGTTCTGGCTATGGAATAAAGCACCTGTGGAAGATCTGTAATCTTCTGTGAGTAGGAGGAAAGATGGGGTAGCCAAAGGAGAGTTCGAGGTTCGAGGTCTGCTATGATTCCTTTAAAGTGAACTCATTGATTGTCTTTGCAGTAAAAAAGGCAATCAAAAACGTGGATCAAAACTGAGGCCATGTAATAGGAGAGGTAATCAAGTAAGGCGAGACTCCCCTCTATCTTCATTCTGATCAGAAGATTGTGAGCCAATCTGGGATGTTTGTGCACCCAGATAAAACCAGAGTGAATCCAAGTTAGGTCCTTAAAGAAGGTTTAAGGGACATGGCAGGAGACGCATGAAACAAGGTAAAGGGGGCGTAAGAGTATATTCATTTTCAAGATATTAATTCTACCCAGCCAGGAGCAGTCTTTGCAATCCCATTTGGTCAAGTCTACTTTAAGTGAGCTCAATAGGGGAGGGAAGTTGAGGCGGTATGCATCAGTTGGATTGGTCAGCACATGTTCACCCAAGTATTTGAGGGAGGTCTGTTACCACCGAAAGGGGTAAGATGACTGCATTTGATGAAGAAGGGAAGGGGACAATGAGATATTCAGAGCTTCACATTTAAAGGGGTTCAGCTAATAGTGGCTGTAGTCAGAGAATTGACGAATAGTGGAAAATAGGGAGGGGAGGGAGATAAGAGGGGAAGAGAGAAATAAAAGGAGGTCATCGGCAAACGCTGAACACTTGTAATGGCACGAGGGAGTGAGCTGGCCTTTGATGTCAGCATTTTTGCCTATAGCATTCAAGAGGTGTTCCATGCACAAGGCATAAAGCAGCGGGGAAAGAGGGCAACCCTGCCTCGTACCATTACAAATGCTGAACAGAGCAGATAGTTGCCCATTAACTCTAATTTGGGCCTGGGGTTGGAATATAGTGCCATAATGCGGCCAAGCATCGATTGGCCTAAGCCTATTTGAGCAAAAGAGGAGGCCATAAAGTCCCAGTCCACCCGGTCAAAAGCATTCTCTGCATCTGACGATAACAAAAAGAGAGGGAAAAGGTGCATATGAGCATAGTGTATCACTAAGAATGTGCATTGGGTGTTATCTCGCTTCTCTGCCACAGATAAAGCCAACTTGATCCGGGTGGACTAGGAACGGCATATGTATCAACAATCTGTTGGCGATTAGCTTGGTAAATAGTTTGGCATCAGTGTTTATGAGGGAGATAGGGCGATAGCTGGAGCATTGCAGAGGGTCTTTGCTCTCTTTCGGGATCACTGTTACGTAAGCTCTAAGGAAGAAGGAAGGCGGAGGTGAGGAATCAGAGATGGCACTGAACGCTTCAAGTAATGGGGCAGACAATTCTGGACTAAGGGACTTGAAGAACTTGGCTGTGTAGCCATCTGGACCTGGGCTTTTACCTGCGGGTAGTGAAGAGATCGCCATTTCCATTGCTTGAATTGTCAATTCTGAGAGTTGAGGGAGAGCCGTGTAGACTATATATTGAGCTAAGGAGGGAGTAGTTGGCGACGGGATCATTAGGAGGTAAAATATTGTCAGAATGTTTTGAGAATAACAGGAGTGAGGGAAGAGGGTGTACCAGAGGGGGGTTTAATGGTGGAAAGTACCCCACACGTAGAACAAGCATCCAGTAATCTGTCTATAATAACAGTGCTTAGAATTCATAAGGGAGAGGAGGTCAGTGTGAACTCGGATCAGTTCGTGGAAAACCATGTACTGTTGGTATCGCTTGTGAAGCGACTCAAGAGTATGCTGCTGTAAGAACACATTTCATAGCTTCCCATTTGATCATGGGGGATGATGTATCGGACAATGTCTCGTTGGAAGTGAGAGATAGTCTTTGAGCTCCTACACATATAAGGTATCCAGAAGAAGAGATTCATTCAATCGCCATGAGGAATGGGGCTTGGCAAAAGAGGGAAGTGTAAAGTAGCAACGGGCAGGAGCGTGGTCATAGATTGTCATGACATCTATGTGGGAATTTGTAGCAAAAGATGAGTTTGCCTCAGGTGGGACTAAAGTTAGTAGTTTCTATCTTGGGGATGAAGGGACCGCCAGGCATCAATAAGTTGGAGGAAGTGCAATTTCCATCTAATAGCACACAGTTTGATGTGGGAGAGGCAAGAGTGTCCCGAAGATGTGTCCACTTCAGGAAATAGAGGTAAGTTGAGGTCACCGCAGAGTAAAATGGACCCAGATGCTAAGTCTGCTAAAGCTTCGAGCATTCTCAGAAGGAAAGCAAATCAATTTATGATTGTGGTTGGGAGCATAAATGGCAGCCACAGTTAACATCTGGCCTGCGATTTCACAATTTGCAAACATATACCTAGAGTTGGGGTCTAGGATGGTGGAAGTTACAGTAATGGGTAGCAATTTATGGAAGGCGATGGAAACCCCTTTAGTTTGTGTCTCTGGGTTAATGCTATGGAGTCAAGTAGGGTAGTACCTGTTGTTTAACCTGGGAATGTGTCCTTCCTTAAAGTGGGTCTCCTGTAGAGCAAGGATGTGTGTCCTCTGTTTGTGTTGCAAGTATAGGATTTGTGCTCTTTTTTCAGGTGTGTTAAAACCCATAACATTAAAGGAGAACTACGGGATTGAAAAATGTATCCCCTATCCCAAGGATAGGGGATAAGTTTCAGATCGCGGGGGGTCCGACCGCTGGGGCCCCCCGCGATCTCCCGTACGGGGCCCCGGCTCTCTGGTTAGAGAGGGCGTGTTGACCACCGCACAAAGCAGCTGCCGACACGCCCCCTCCATACACTGCTATGGGAGAGCCGGAAATTGCTGAAGGCAGCGCTTCGGCTCTCCCATAGCAGTAAATGGAGGGCGCGTGTCAGCCACCGCCTCGTGCGGTGGTCGACACGCGCTCTCTATGCAGAGAGCCGCGGCCCAGTACGGGAGATCGTGGGGGCCCCAGCGGTCGGACCCCCCGCGATCTGAAACTTATCCCCTATCCTTAGGACAGGGGATGAAATTTTCAATCCCGTAGTTCTCCTTTAACCCCTTAAGGACCAAGCCCATTTTGGCCTTAAGGACCAGACCAATTTTATTTTTGCATTTTCGTTTTTTCCTCCTCGCCTTCTAAAAATCATAACTCTCTTATATTTCCATCCACAGACCCATATGAGGGCTTGTTTTTTGCGTCACCAATTGTACTTTGTAATGACATCACCTATTTTACCATAAAATGGATGGCGCAACCAAACAAATATTATTTATGTGGGAAAATTGAAAAGAAATCAGCAATTTAGCAAAGTTTGGAAAGTTTTGTTTTCACGCTGTTCACTTTCCGGTAAAAATGACATGTTTTCTTTATTTTGTGGGTCAATACAATTCAAATATTACCCATGATTATATGCTTTTATATAATTGTGCCGCTTAAAAAAAATCTCAAACCATTTTAACAAAATTAGTATGTTTGAAAATGCCCTATTTTGACCACCTATAACTTTCTCATTTTTCTGTATATGGGGCGATATGTGGGACAATTTTTTGTGCCATGATATGTAGTTTTTATCAGTACCACTTTTGCTTAGGTTTTGCTTTTTATTCATTTTTAATAATTTTTTTTTGAATAAAAAGTGACAAAAAAGCAGCAATTTGGGACCTTTTCTTTATTTTTTTACGCTTATGCCGTTCACCGTACGGGACAATTAACAATATATTTTAATATTTCATACTTTTACGCACGCAGCAATATCAAATATGTGTATTAATAATTTTTTTATGCCTTTTTGGGGGTAAAATGGGGAAAAACGGACATTTAACTTTTTTATTGGAGGAGGGGATTTTTCACATTTTTTTACTTTTTTATTTTACATTTTTTTTTTACTTTTTTTTACACTTTTATGTCCCCATAGGGGACTATTTATTGCAATAAATTGATTGCTAATACTGTGCAGTGCTATGTATAGGACACAACACTGCTCAGTATTATCGGTGATCTTCTGCTCTGGTCTGCTCGATCTCAGACCAGAGCAGAAGACCCCAGGAGACGGCCGGGGAAAGGTGAGGGGACCACCGGCCGCCATGCTGGATGATCGGATCCCCGCGGCAGCGCTGCGGGCGATCCGATCGTCCATTCAAACTACCGCAATGCCGCAGATGCCGTGATCTGTATTGATCACGGCATCGGAGGGGTTAATGGCGGACATCCGTGCAATCGCGGATGTCCGCCATTACCGGCGGGTCCCTGGCTGCTGATATCAGCTGGGACCTGCCGGGCACGATACGAGCACCGATCCAGTGCTCGCGATCATGTCGGCGCGTAAATGTACATCATGGTGTGCTAAGTACCACGTCACCATGACGTACATTTTTGTCCATTGTCGTTAAGGGTAGTCAGGGTGATGTTAGCTGCCATTGTGGAGTAATGTGATGGTGAACCACTTACCGCCAGAGCCACAAGATTCCGTGTCCACCTATCCACAAGGATCTAGAAAGTAATGAGGAGGCTTCCTGTAGGATAAAGCAGAGAAAACAGTAGGGTAAGTAAAGAAGAAAGGGGAATAGGGGAGCAGCCATAAGAGAATGGGTGCAAGGGGTCTATGAGACAAGGTCATAGGGGCCAAAGACAAGATTGGAACCAGTCCAAACGTTCACCTAAGGTGGGTAACGTGGAAGGGGTGCCAGACACAAGGTCAGTCAGAATACTCAAGGAAGAACACTAAATGGGGTAGAAGGAAAGCCCAGAACGAGGGCCATAAATGTAGCATTAAAGATCCCTCAATATATGCAATATGAGGGAATGTACAATATGGTGGGGCATATATGAAACTAGCGACCTAAGGCCACATGACTATTTTGGGGTGCGAGGCAGTGTCTTATAGATGTGTTAGGGAGAGGGGAGGAGGAGGGATCATATTGGGGAGGTCCCGTGTTAGAAATATATCTGGTAATGTCTATAGCTTCAACAAATGAGAGATGGGGGGGGTGGCAAGGGGGGTTGGGGAAACAGGGTACAGGAGTGTCAATAAGGCATTCGGAGGGTGACCCAGATGTGAACTGTACTCCCGTTGTAAGAGAGATTAGGAAGGCGTCTCGCTTTGTATATCATCTCCTCTTTCAGGAGAAAGTGGTGCACTCGGCAGATAACGTCTCTTGGCTTGGAGGGGTCTTGGCTTTTTGATTACAGGCGCACGCTGCTGTGGCAAATACATAGTATACAAAAAAGAAGGTTGCAGCAGCATTCTTGGTCAAAAAATGGAGGCTCTTAGTGCACTTTTTGATCAAAACGTGTCCACCATCAATCATACGGAGGTGGCCTAATTTCAGATGGAACCCTAACACTGGCCTGGAACACGGTCAGATTTGGTATTGGAAGTGGACAATTCCGTGACATAAGTAGATGGATCAGGAATAGAGGTTGGATAATAAGCAGAGTAATGAGACCTTTCTGTATACTTTATGTTAATGTGATTTTTGCCTGTGCACACAGGAGAGGGGACATTTGGAAACTGTGCAGGGATGGCAGACAGGGAGTTACAGTACTGCTGAGCATGTGGCTGCTGTGAGTTAGAGGACCTGTGGAAAAAGAAAAAAGGGGAGAGGGCTGCGCCTCATGTATTACCCAGGGTATCTGTGTCCCAATCAGGGACTAGGGGAGCCGCAAATCTATAAAATGGCTGCTCACCATATATAAGTAGAAATAGGCATATCACCCCTTAGGGTTACTCAGCATGTGGCAGCGAACTGCACGGCCCAGGGTCCAACAGGAGAGGTTCCAATTTTTTCTCTTCATTTCTTCGTGAGTTAGAGGAGGTAGCCTGGAGTGCAGAGGTAAGGTCAGCCACTTCAGCTGGTGTGGGGTAGTCTGCCATGAGAGCCTGTGTGGAGTCTGAAGCAGAGTTCATAGTGAAGGGGCCAGCTAGGAGGGTATTCCCCCTCAGTGCTTGTGACTGCACGTGAGGGGAGGAAGCAGCCGGAGCATGAGGAGACACTGCGGGCAGAGCTTGCGGTCCGTGAGTTATTTGGAGAGATAGGGGAGAGGGAAAACTGCTAGCCATCTGTACCTTGCCGGTGATTGCAGCAATTTTCAGGGTGGCAGCGGACATCGCCAGTGTGTCAGGGGGTGTCCGGGGATGTTGCGCAGAGCAGCGCTGCCATGAGGAAGCACTCCTTGCAGAGGGTGCTGCGCTGTGAAGCTCCGGCGGAGCAGTAGCTGCGGGCTGCACTGCGGCCTCCAGAGGTGCTGCAGCGGGCACGATAGCTTTGAAAAACTGGGTGATGTAGCGAGGCTGTGCTTTAGGGGACTTGTTGGGTGCTTTTTTGTTCTTTTTCCTGCCTCCCATAGCCCGGAAAAATGCCCCAATGAGTCGGCCCTTGCAGGAGCCTTCAGCACATCTCCAGCATGGCCAAGCCACGCCCCCTAAATTGCTTTTATTTGGCATAATCCTATAAAACCTGTGTTTTTAGGTGCTTAAAGGGGAACTCCCATGCCCCAGCGTTCTAAACATTTTGTTCAAAACGCTTGGAACGGGTGGACGTGATCATGACGTCGTGCCACACCCCCTCCATTCATGTCTATGGGAGTGGGCGTGATGACCGTCAAGCCCCCTCCCATAGACATGAATGTAGGGGGTGTGGTGTGACATCATGAGGGGCGTGGCTGTGATGTCACAATCACGGCAGTCCGCTTCAAGCATTCTGAACAAAATGTTCAGAGCGCTGAAGCATGGGACTACCCCTTTAACACCCTGTTGATTTTTAATACTGTTTATAATATTATGCTTTACATTTTGGTAAGGTATCTATGTCTGATAAGTATGTATTATACACTGTGCTATACTATAAATTTTCAAGCCTTTTTTTTAAAGAACTTAGTGATGAAACATTAAACTTCCGCAAACTCAAGCAGTTTTCAGGGAATTGCAAAGAAATTTGTAGGGTTGCTGGTAGCTAGACAACTTAATCTGAACATCCAAAAGTGATCCAAGAAATTGGAAGTGTCTTTTCCTTACATTCTTTTACCTATGTACTGTGACATCACCATGTGTGTTATTTTTAAAGGGGCTATCCCAAGATACAAAAGTGCATTGGATAGTGGATATTTCGCTGATCGTGAACATTTAAAGGGGTATTCCAGGCCAAACTTTTTTTTATATATCAACTGGTTCCGGAAAGTTAAACAGATTTGTAAATGACTTCTCTTAAAAAATCTTAATCCTTCCAATAGTTATAAGCTTCTGAAGTTGAGTTGTTGTTTTCTGTCTAACTGCTCTGTGATGACTCACGTTCCGGGAGCTGTGCAGTTCCTATGTGGATATTCTCCCATCATGCACAGCTCCCGGGACGTGACATCATCATTGAGCAGTTAGACAGAAAACTTCACAAGCTAATAACTATTGGAAGGATTAAGAATTTTTTATAGAAGTAATTTACGAATTTGTTTAACTTTCCGGAGCCAGTTGATATTTATAAAAAAAAGGTTTTGCCTGGAATACCCCTTTAACTACTGAGACCCCACTAATCCTATGAATGAAGGACAATTGTCTCCTAGACAGATGGGGCAGTAGCAAAGCGCTCTATTCATTCTCTACAGCAGGGGTTCTCAATTGGTGGTACGCGTACCCCTTAGAGAGAGAGAGAGAGGAAAAAGGAGGGTTGCGCAGCACCTCAAAAAGCAAGTAGTAGTTTGGTGCAGAGCAGCAAAAGAATGCCAGGTCCAAGGCCCACAGTCATCCACAAAAATGCAAAGTAGCTGCAGCACACAAAGTAAAGTTCATGGTGGTTTATTCCAAAAGCTATGTTTCAGCCACCCATCTGGCCTTTCTCAAGCACGAGAGAAAGGCCACATGGGTGGCTGAAACATAGCTTTTGGAATAACCCAACATGAACTATACTTTGATATATTTATATATATATATATATATATATATATATATATATATATATATATATATATCTTAGCCAAGGGGGATCGGAAGGGGGATGGGTGGGAGGAGAGAAATAATGGCACATGGGCATTAAGATGGAGGGAAAGAGAGGGATAATGGCAAAAGGGGATCAGAAGGATGGGGGAATTATGGCACAGGGGGATTAAGATGGAGAGGGGGGGGGGGGGGGTAATGATTATCCCCCCTCCATCTTTATCCCCTTGTGCCATTATTCCCCCCTCCCTCTGATCTCCTTTTGCCGTTATCACTACCCCCCTTCTATCTTAATCCCCTTTTCCTAAAGTGGGGCAATAACGTATTTAGTCAGCCACTAATTGTGCAAGTTCCCCCACTTAAAAAAGATGAGAGAGGCCTGTAATTTTCATCATAGGTATACCTCAACTATGAGAGACATAATGAGGAAAAGAATCCATAAAATCACATTGTCTGATCTTTAACCCCTTAACCCCTTAAGGACTCAGGGTTTTTCCGTTATTGCACTTTCGTTTTTTCCTCCTTACCTTTTAAAAATCATAACCCTTTCAATTTTCCACCTAAAAATCCATATTATGGCTTTTTTTTTGCGTTGCCAATTCTACTTTGCAGTGACATTAGTTATTTTACCCAAAAATGCACGGCGAAACGGAAAGAAAAATCATTGTGCGACAAAATCGGAAAAAAAACACCATTTTGTAAATTTTGGGGACTTTCGTTTCTACGCAGTGCATATTTCGGTAAAAATTACACCTTATCATTATTCTGTAGGTCCATATGGTTAAAATGATACCCTACTTATATAGGTTTGATTTTGTCGCACTTCTGGAAAAAATCATAACTACATGCAGGAAAATTTATACGTTTAAAAATGTCATCTTCTGACCCCTATAACTTTTTATTTTTCCACGTACAGGGCAGTATGAGGACTCATTTTTTGCGCCGTGATCTGAAGTTTTTATCGGTATGATTTTTGTTTTGATCGGACTTTTTGATCACTTTTTATTCATTTTTTAATGGTATAAAAAGTGACCAAAATACGCATTTTTGGACTTTGGAATTTTTTTGCGCGTACACCATTAACCATGCGGTTTAATTAATGATATATTTTTATAGTTCGGACATTTACGCACGCGGCGATACCACATATGTTTATTTATTTATTTTTTACACTGTTTTATTTTTTTTATGGGAAAAGGGGGGTGATTCAAACTTTTATTAGGGAAGGGGTTGAATGACCTTTATTAACACTTTTTTTTTACATTTTTTTTGAAGTGTTATAGGTCCCATAGGGACCTATAACACTGCACACACTGATCTCCTATGCTGATCACTGGCGTGTATTAACACGCCTGTGATCAGCATTATTGGCGCTTGACTGCTCCTGCCTGGATCTCAGGCACGGAGCAGTCATTCGTCGATCGGACACCGAGGAGGCAGGTAAGGGCCCTCCCGGTGTCCGGTCAGCTGTTCGGGACGCCGCGATTTCACCGCGGCGGTCCCGAAAAGCCCGACTGAGCAGCCTGGTCACTTTCAGTTTCACTTTAGAAGCGGCGGTCAGCTTTGACCGCCACTTCTAAAGGGTTAATACCGCACATCGCCGCGATTGGCGATGTGTGGTATTAGCCGCGGGTCCCGGCCGTTGATGAGCGTCGGGACCGACGCGATATGATGCAGGATCGCGGCGCGATCCTGCTTCATATCGCAGGAGCCAGCGCAGGACATAAATATATGTCCTGCGTCGTTAAGGGGTTAAGGACCGGGGTTTTTTCCGTTTTTGCATTTTCGTTTTTTGCTCCTTGCCTTTAAAAAATCATAACTCTTTCAATTTTGCACCTAAAATCCATATCAGGGCTTATTTTTTGCTCCACCAATTCTACTTTGTAATGATTTCAGTCATTTTGCCAAAAAATCTACGGTGAAACGGAAAAAAAATCATTGTGCTACAAAATTGAAAAAAAAACCCGCTGTTTTGTAAATTTTGAGGGCTTCCTTTTCTACGCAGTACATTTTTGGGTAAACATTATACCTTATCTTTATTCTGTAGGTCCATACGATTAAAATGATACCCTACTTATATAGGTTTGATTTTGTCGGACTTCTGGAAAAAATCATAACTACATGCAGGAAAATTTATACGTTTAAAATTGTCATCTTCTGACCCCTATAACTTTTTTATTTTTCTTTGTATGGGACGATATGAGGGCTCATTTTTTTGCGCCGTGATCTGAAGTTTTTAACGGTACCATTTTTGCATTGATAGGACTTAATGATCGCTTTTTATTCATTTTTAAATGATATAAAAAGTGACCAAAAATGCACTATTTTGGACTTTGGAATTTTTTTGCGTGCACGCCATTGACCGAGCGGTTTAATTAATGATATACCTTTATAATTCGGACATTTCCGCACGCGGTGATACCATATATGTTTATTTTTATTTTTATTTACACTATGTTTTTTTTTATTGGAAAAGGGGGGTGATTCAAACTTTTAATAGGGGAGGAGTTAAATGATCTTTATTCACTTTTTTTTTGCAGTGTTATAGGTCCCATAGGGGCTGTCCTGTAAGCTGTTCGGGATGCCGCGATTAGCCGCGGCTATCCCGAACAGCCCGACTGAGCTAGCCGGCAACTTTCACTTTTGCTTTTAGCCGCGCGGCTCAGCTCTGAGCGCGCGGCTAAAGGGTTAATAGTGCGCGGCGCCGCGATCGGCCCTGAGCGCTATTAGAGGCGGGTCCCGGCTTCACTATGACGCCGTCCCGCCGTGATATGACGCGGGGTTACTGTGTAACCCCACGTTATATCAGGAGAGCAGGACCAAGGACGTACCGGTACTACCTTGGTCCTTAAGGGGTTAAAGAATGTATTTGCAAATTATGGTGGAAAATAAGTATTTGGTCAATAACAAAAGTTTATCTCAATACTTTGTTATATATATATATATATATATATATATATATATATATATATATGTACCCTTTGTTGGCAATGACAGAGGTCCAACATTTTCTGTAAGTCTTCACAAGGTTTTAACACATTGTTACTGGTATTTTTGCCCATTCCTCCATGCAGATCTCCTCTAAAGCAGTGATGTTTTGGTCTGTCGCTGGGCAACACAGACTTTCAGCTCCCTCTTAGATTGTAGACTAGCTAGGCAACTCCAGGACTTTGAAATGCTTCTTACAAAGCCACTCCTTCGTTGCCCAGGCAGTGTGTTTGGGATCATTGTCATACTGAAAGACCCAGCCATGTTTCACCTTCAGTTCCCTTGCTGATGGAAGGAGGTTTTCACTCAAAATTTCACGATACATGGCCCCATTCATTTTTTCCTTTACACGGATCAGATGTCCTGGTCCCTTTGCTGAAAAACAGCAAAGGGACCAGATGTTTCCACCTCCATGCTTTATAGTAGGTATGGTGTTCCTTTGATACAACGCAGCATTCTTTTTCCTCCAAACACGATGAGTTGAGTTTTTACCAAAATGTTCTACTTTGGTTTCATCTGACCATATGACATTCTCCCAGTCCTCTTCTGAATTATCCAAATGCTCTCTAGCAAACTTCAGATGGGCCCGAACATGTACTGGCTTAAACAGGGGGACACGTCTGACACTGCCTGATTTGAGTCCCTGGCGGCATAGTGTGTTACTGATGGTAGCCTTTCTTACTTTGGTCCCAGCTCTATGCTGGTCATTCACTAGGTCTCCCCGTGTGGTTCTGGGATTTTTGCTCACCGTTCTTGTGATCATGTTGACACCACGGGGTGAGATCTTGCATGGAGCCCCAGATCAAGGAAGATTATCAGTGGCCTTGTATGTCTTACATTTTCTAATAATTGCTCCCACAGTTGATTTCTTCACACCAAGCTTCAGTTTTCTCAGCCTGGTGCATGTCTACAATTTTGTTTCTTGTGTCCTTTGACAGCTCTTTAATTTGGCCATAGTGGAGTTTGGAGTGTGACTGTTAGAACTTGTCATCAGTATAAAAGACACCTGTCCCCAACCTCAAACAGGTGCCATTAATACAGGTAACGAGTGGAGGACAGAAGAGGCGCTTAACCCCTTAAGGACGCCGGGCGTATCCATATGCCCCCATTTTAAAGTCCTTAAGGACTGAGGGTGTATGGCTATGCCCGTTGGAATTTCGGTCCCCGCCGCTCGCCGGGCGGGAACAGGATCGGGGTGACTGCTTATATCTATCAGCAGGCACCAAGTGCAAACCCCATGTCGGTGATCACTGCAAATAGCCGGTCAGTTCAGACTGGCGATTTGTGGCTATTCTGGGTCAATTGGGTCTCTGGTGACCAGGAAAAAAGGATGAATGGGGCTGTCCGAGACAGGGACGGCGATCATGGTGGCGATCAGGGCCAACGGGGGTCTCCTACCTTGCCCTGGTCTGGAAGTGGTCCCCTCTGGTGCAGTGGTGGCGACAGGAGCAGCAGGATCGGTGGCAGCAGCTGCGGCAGTCCCGACGGCAGGATACAGCAGGAGGTGAGCCCTGTTCACCTCCTGCTGTTGCTTAGCAACAACTCTCGGCATGCAAAGCCAAAGGGCATGCTGGAAGTTGTGGTTTTGCAACAGCTGGAGTTCCAACTACAACCCTTAGCAAGCCCTTTGGTAGTCTGTGCATGCTGGGGGTTGTAGTTATGCAACAGCGGGAGGCACATTTTTTCTATGAAAAAGTGTGCATCCAGCTGTTGCATAGCTACAATTCCCAACATGCACAGACTACCAAAGGGCATGCTGAGAACTGTAGCAGTGTGCCTCCAGCTGTTGCATAACCACAACTCTCAACATGCACAGGCTACCAAAGCGCATGATGGAAGTTGTAGCAGTGTGCCTCCAGCTGTTGCAAAACTGTTGCATGTCCCCCTGAAGATATAGCCCAGTAGTTTTGGCCCTGTGATCCGCCCCATCCCTACCCCGACACATTCTCCCACTCCCCCATGCCCCCAGCCACACCCCATAGCCCATGCCCCTACCCCGATCACAGATTTTATTGTTTGGTTTTTCGATTTCTTGTGCTTTTCTCTTACAGGATTGAGTGGAGTGTTAGAGTAACATGCCATGCGATGTATAGCTTAGGGAACCTTTGCTGTGTATCATACTGTCATGCTTTGTGTGATTGTAATTTATTGTATGACTTGTAATGACTGAACAAACAATAAAGCTCTTTCAATAACGGCACAATGTGACACTAAGGGATACCAGTATCAAAAATGAATGCAGATCAGCTCACCCAAGTATAGTCTCCACTGCAAATCGGATGGTGCTGGGCAGCACCCAAACAGGAAACTTATATGGGCACTCTCAGATACAAAAACTTTTTATATACAACTTTTTAAGGAATTTTTTATTTATTTTTTTATAGAAATTTTGGCTTATAAAATCTTGGCTTTGTCCAAGCTGAAGCACAGGCATGGACAAAGTTCAGGAAGTGAGGGTGGGCTAGCACTCCTCTGTGTCTGATAGGACTCATCTGTGCTCTCTCCTGTCTAATAGTACTCCTCTGTGCTCTGTGTCTGATAAGACTCCTCTGTGCTCTCTCCTGTCCTATCAGACAGAGCACAGAGGAGTGCTATCAGACAGAAGAGAGCACAGAGGAGTACTATCAAACAGGAGAGAGCACAGAGGAGTACTATCAGACAGGAGAGAACAAAGAGGAGTCCTATTAGACAGGAGAGAGCACAGAGGAGTCCTATCAGACAGGAGAGAGCACAGAGGAGTCCTTTCAGACAGGAGAGATCACAGAGGAGTCCTATCAGACAGGACAGAGCACAGAGGAGTCCTATGAGATAGGAGAGAGCACAGAGGAGTACCATCAGACAGGAGAGAACACAGAGGAGTCCTATGAGACAGGAGAGAGCACAGAGGAGACCTATCAGACAGGAGAGAGCACAGACAGGAGTCCTATCAGACAGGATAGAGCACAGACAGGAGAGAGCACAGACAGGAGTACTATCAGACAGGAGAGAGCACAGATGAGTGCTATCAGACAGGTGAGAGCATAGAGGAGTACTATCAGACAGGAGAGATCACAGAGGAGTCCTATCAGACAGGAGAGAGCATAGAGGAGTACTATCAGACAGGAGAGAGCACAGAAGAGTCCTATCAGACAGGAAATAGCACAGAGGAGTACTATCAGACAGGAGAGAACACAGAGGAGTCATATCAGACAGGAGAGAACAGAGAGAAGTCCTATCAGACAGCAGAGAGCACAGAGGAGTCATATCAGACAGGAGAGAGCACAGAGGAGTGCTATCAGACAGGAGAGAGCACAGAGGAGTACTATCAGACAGGAGAGAGCACAGAGGAGTGCTATCAGACAGGAGAGAGCACAGAGGAGTGCTATCAGACAGGAGAGAGCACAGAGGAGTACTATCGGAAAGAAGAGAGCACAGAGAAGTCCTATCAGACAGGAGAGAGCACAGAGGAGTGCTATCAGACAGGAGAGAGCACAGAGGAGTACTATCGGAAAGAAGAGAGCACAGAGAAGTCCTATCAGACAGGAGAGAGCACAGAGGAGTGCTCTCCCACTGTCTCTTACTGGACTTTGTCCATACCTGTGCTTCAAGCTTGGACAAAGCCATGATTTCTATAAATAATAAATAACATTTTCTTTTGAAGCATATTGGAAAGGTTAAAGTTTTGCCAAGATGTACAACATCTTTTTGAATCGGACAGCTCTCTATTTAAAGAGATTGAGAAAAACAGAATGGATGCAGTGATTACAGTATTACTGCATGTAAAGTTAGGGGCCCTTTTACACATTTAGCAATGGGGCCCAATAACTACTAGATAAGCTTCTGTGAAAATAACATCTTCATTATTCATCAAACACTTAATAAATCACCATAAAATGTATTGATAATAAAACATGGTGTGAGGGAGCTTAAGGCCGGGATACCAGCATGAAGACATCTAAAGAGGTACTTCTCTGAAGAATATAAATGTATATTTGCAGTAGAGGCTACATTAAACACATTTCTGGCTGTTTTTTTTTAATGATATTTGTATAGCTGTTTAAGGAGTTCTTGTGCTTTGTAGAAGTTCACTTCAACCCCTTAAGGACCAAGCCCATTTTTACCTTAAGAACCAGAGAATTTTTTGAAAAATCTGATCACTGTCACTTTAAGCATTAATGACTCTGCAATGCTTTTACTTTTCATTCTGATTCAGAGTTTTTTTTCCGATACATATTCTAATTTATGTTAGTGGTAAATTTACGTCATCATTTCTTGGTGAAAAATTCAAAAATTTGATGAAAAATTAGAAAATTTTGCATTTTTTTTTATTTTATTTTTGAATGGACATCCCAAATAAAATATATGTTGATTCACATATTCAATATGTCTATTTTATGTTTGCATCATAAAGTTGACATGTTTTTACTTTTGGAAGACATCAGAGGGCTTCAAAGTTCAGAAGCAATTTTTCAATTTTTCACAAAAGTTTAAAAATCTGATTTTTTTTGGGACCAGTTGAGATTGGAAGTGGATTTGAAGGGCCTTCATATTAGAAATACCCCATACATTACCCCATTATAAAAATTGCACCCCTCATAATATTCAAAATCACACTTAGAAAGTGTTTTAACCTTTTAGGTGTTTCACAGGAACAGCAGCAAAGTGAAGGAGAAAATTCTAAATTTTCATTTTTTTACACTCGCATTTTCTTGTAGACCCAGTTTTAGGATTTTTACTAGGGGTAAAAGGAGAGAAATCCCCCCAAAATTTGTAACCCAATTTCTTTAAGGAAATACCTCATATGTGGATGTTAAGTGATCTGTGGGTGCACTAGAGGGCTTAGAATGGAAGGAGCAACAATTGGATTTTGGAGAGTGAAATGGTTTTGGGGGGTGTGTCGCATTAAGGAAGCCCCTATGGTGCCATAACAGCAAAATAAAAAATAAAAATAAAAAAACACATGGCACACTATTTTGGAAACTACACCCCTCAAGGAACGTAACAAGGGGTATGGTGAGCTTTAACACCCTACAGGTGTTTGACGACTTTTCCTTAAAGTCACTAAAATGCTGGTTTTTCTACAAATTTTACATTTTTACAAGGAATAATAGGAGAAAATGCCCCCCTAAAAATTTGTAACGCCATCTCTTCTGAGTATGGAAATGCCCTATGTGTGGATGTCAAATACACTGCGGGCCCACTACAATGCTTGGAAGAGAAGGAGTCACATTTGGCTTTTGGAAAGCAAACTTTGCTGAAATGGTTATTGGGGGGCATGTCACATCTAGGAAGCCCCTATGGTGCCAGAACAGCAAAAAAAAAAAAAAAAACATGTGGCATACTATTTTTAAAGCTTCACCTCTCAAGGAGCGTAACAAGGGGTACAGTGAGCCTTAACACCCCACAGGTGTTCGACAACTTGTGTTAAAGTCAGATATGTAAATTTATTTATTTATTTTTTCACTAAAATGCTGGTTTTCCCCCCAATTTTACATTTTTACAAGGGGTAATAGGAGAAAATGCACCCCAAAATGTGTGACCACTTCTCTTCAGAGTGTTGAAATACGCGGGCGCACTACAATGCTTAAAGGGAGAAGGAGCAACATTTGGCTTTTAAAATGCAAATTTTATTGAAATGGTTTTTGGGGGCCATGTCGCAGTTAGGAAGCCCCTATGGTGTCAGAACAGAAAAAAAAAACATATGGAATGCTATTTTGGAAACTACACCCCTCAAGGAATGTAACAAGCAGTACAATATGCCTTAACACCCACAGGTGTTTGATAAATGTTCATTAACCTGTTGGGGACGAAGGGCGTATGCATATGCCCTTGCGTCCTGTTACTTAAAGGAGTAGTCCAGTAGTGAACAAGTAGTGAACAACTTATCCCCTATCCTAAGGATAGGGGATAAGTTGCAGATCGCGGGGGGGTCCGACCACTGGGGCCCCCCGCAATCTCCTGTATGGGGCCCCGGCAGCCCGCGCGAAGGGGGCGTGTGGACCCTCGCACGAAGCGGCGGCCGACACGCCCCCTCAATACAACTCTAAGGCAGAGCCGGAGCTCTGCCTTCGGCAATCTATAGGCTCTGCCATAGCGATGTATTGTGGGGGCGTGTCAGCCGCCGCTTCGTGCAGGGGTCGACACCCGACATCTGGCCGGAGAGCCTGGCCCCCGTACAGAGAGATCGCAGGGGGGCCCAGCGGTCGGGCACTTGCGATTTGCGCCGATTCTGGGTCATCCGGGATCTATGGTGACCAGGTCACCCGGAATATAAGGGGGGTCGCGGTTGTCTAAGACACCTACGATCCCCCTGAAGGGATAGGAGTGAGGTGGCAGGGGTGCCACCCCTCCTATCCCTGCTATTGGTCGTCAGAAGCGACGACCAATAGCAGATCAGGGGCAGGGGGGGTTGACTTTCGTTTTTCCCGTCCTGCCCCCCCACAATAGGCGGGGCAGAACGGGGAACCGAAGGGGACCGGGCACTGAAGATCCACTAACCCATCCAGAGGCAGCGAGCGACGGTGATCATCGTGCCGCGATGTCGTGCGGCAGAAGAGGACGGCTCCCTGGATCCCAAGAAAACTGTGGTCTCTAACTATACAGTGGTCTCTAACCTGTAGCCCTCCAGATGTTGCAAAACTACAACTCCCAACATGCCCAGACAGCTGTTTGGGCATGCTGGAATATGTAGTCTTGCAACAGCTGGAGGGCTACAGTTTGAGACCACTATACAGTGGTCTCAACTGTATCCCTCAAGATCTTGCAAAACTACAACTCCTAGCATGCCCAAACAGTTCTTTGCTTTCTGGGCATGCTGGGATTTGTAGTTTTGCAACATCTGGAGGGCCACAGTCGGAGTTCACTGTGCAGTGGTCTATAAACTGTAGCCCTCCAGATGTTGCAAAACTGCAAATCCCATTATGCCCAAACAGCAGACAGCTGTCTCGGCATGCCTGGAGTTGTAGTTGCTTACCTCCAGCTGTTGCATAACTACATCTCCCAGCATGCCCTTCGGCGATCAGTACATGCTGGGAGTTGTAGTTTTGCAACAGCTGGAGGCACACTGGTTGGAAAATTCTGAGTTAGGTAACAGAACCTAACTGAAGCTTTTCCAACCAGTGTGCCTCCAGCTGTTTCAAAACTACAACTCCCAGCATGCACAGTCTGTATGTACATGCTGGGAGTTATAGTTTTGAAACAGCTGGAGGTGTGCCACCCCCCCCCCCCCACATTCACACAGGAAGGTTTACAGTAAATGTCCTGCTTCAAGTTTGGGCTGTGGAAAATTTTTCACCGCAGCGCAAACTCCTAGCGGGAAACTCACCGTAACACGCCAGTGCGTATGTACCCTAAAAACACTACACTAACACAAAATAAAGGGCCAAGCACTACATATACACCCCCTTACACTGCCCCCCCCCCCCAATAAAGATGATCATATTGTACAGCTGTTTTTCCAAAACAGAGCCTCCAGCTATTGCAAAACAACAACTCCCAGCATTTCTGGACAGCCACTGACTGTACAGGCATGCTGGGAGTTTAGCAACAGCTGGAGGCACCCTGGTTGGGATTCACTGGCGTAGAATACCCCTATGTCCACCCCTTTGCAATCCCTAATTTAGTCCTCAAATGCGCATGGCGTTCTCTCATTTCGGAGACCTGTCATATTTCAAGGAAACAGTTTTGGGCCAAATATGTGGTATTTCCGTACTCAGGAGAAATTGCACTACAAATTTTGGGGGGATTTTTCTCCTTTTACTCCTTATGAAAAGGAAAAGTTGGGGGCTACATCAACTTGTTAGTGTAAAAAGATAAAACATTTTACACTAACATGCTGGTGTTGCCCCATACTTTTTATTTTCACAAGCAGTAAAAGGAAAAAAAAGACCCCCAAAATTTGGAATACAATTTCTCCTGAGTACGGAAATACCCCATATGTGGGCGTAAAATGCAACAAGGCTCAGGAGTGAGAGCCCACCATGTACATTTGAGGCCTAAATTGGTGATTTTGCACAGGGGTGGCTGATTTTACAGCAGTTCTGACATAAACGCAAAAACAAAAATACCCACATGTGATCCCATTTTGGAAACTACACCCCTCACGGAACGTGACAAGGGGTATAGTGAGCCTTAACACCCCACAGGTGTCCCAAATTTGAATGGGAACGTGAAAAAAATTTCACTGCAATGCTGGTGTTACCCTACATTTTTCATTTTCACAAGGGCAAATAGGAAAAAAGCCCCCCCCCCCCATTTTTAACCCCATTTCTTCTGAGTAAGAAAATACCAAATATGTGGATGTAAAGTTCTCTGTGGGGGAACTACAATGCTCAAAAGAGAAGGAGCACCATTGTGATTTTGAAGAGAAAATTTGTCCGGAATAGAAGGCCACGTGTGTTTACAAAGCCCTCATAGTGCCAGAACAATGGACCCCCCACATGTGATCCCATTTTGGAAACTACACCCCATACGTAATTTAATAAGGGGTGCAGTGAGCATTTACACCCCACAGGAGTGTGACAGATTTTTGGAACAGTGGTACGTGAAAATGAAAAATGTAATTTTTCATTTGCACAGCCCACTGTTCCAAAGATCTGTAAAATGCCAGTGGGGTGTAAATACTCACTGCACCCCTTATTAACTTCTGTGAGGGGTGTAGTTTCCAAAATGGGGTCACATGTGGGGGGGTCCACTGTCCAGGCACCACGCGGGGCTTTGTAAACGCACATGGCCCATGACTACCATTCCAAACGAATTCTCTTTCCAAAAGCTCAATGGCGCTCCTCCTTTTCTGAGCATTGTAGTTCTCCGGGAGAGCACTTGACGTCCACACAGGGGGTATTTCCATACTCAGAATAGATTGGGTTACACATTTTGGGGTCATTTTCTCCATTTACCCCTTGTAGAAATGTAAAATTTAGGGAAAAAACTGCATTTTAGTAAAAAAAAAAAAAATGTTTTTCATTTACACATCCAACTTTAACAAAAAGTTGTCAAATACCTGTGGGTAGTTAAAGCTCACTGTACCCCTTGTTACGTTCCTTAAGGGGTATAGTTTCCAAAATACTATGCCATTTGGGTATTTTTTGCTGTTCTGGCACCACAGGGGCTTCCTAAATGTGACATGCCCCCCAAAAACCATTTCAGCAAAATTCACTCTCCAAAATCCTTCCCTTTGAGCCCTCTACTGCGCCCGCCGAACACTTGACATACACATATAAGGTATTTCCTTACTCTAGAGAAATTGGGTTACAAATTTTGGGGGGCTTTTTCTCCTATTACCACTTGTAAAAATTCAAAAACTGGGTCTACAAGAACATGCAAGTGTAATAAATTTTGCAAGTGTAATAGATTTTGAATTTTCTCCTTCACTTTGCTGCTTACACACTTACTGAATGCCATTTTGGATTCTTTGAGGGGGGCAGTTTTTATAATTGGGTCATTTGTGGGATATTTCTAATATGAAGGCCCTTCAAATCCACTTCAAAACTGAACTGGTACCTGAAAAATTCAGATTTTGAAAATGTTGTTAAAAATTGGAAAATTGCTGCTGAACTTTGAAGCCCTCTGATGTCTTCCAAAAGTAAAAACATGTCAACTTTATGATGCAAATATAAAGTAGACATATTATATATGTGAATCAATATATAATTTATTTGGAATGTCTATTTTCCATTCAAGCAGAGAGCTTCAAAGTTAGAAAAATGCAACATTTTAAAATTTTTAAATTTTTCACCAAGAAATGATGCAAGTATCGATGAGAATTTACCACTACCATAAAGTAGAATATGTCACGAAAAAACAATCTCGGACTCAAATTTATAAGTAAAAAAGCATCCCAAAGTTATTAATGCTTTAAGTGACAGTGGTCAGATTTGCAAAAAAATGCTCCCGTCCTTAGGGTCATAATGGGCTCCGTCCCCAAGGGGTTAAAGTGGGATGTGAAAAGGAACATTTTTATTTTTTACCCCATATTTTTCATTTTCACAAGTGGTAATAGGAGAAAATGCAGGTGCACACCAGGACTCAGAAGAGCAGGAGCGCCATTCATCTTTTGGAGAATTTTGTCAGGGGCCTTTAGTGTTTATAGAGCTACCATGGAGCCAGAACAGCGGGACCCCCCCCCCCCCCCCTCAAGTGCCATCATTTTGGAAAATACACCCCTCAAGGAACGTAACAATGGGTATAAGTGAGTATTTACACATCACTTGTGTTTTGAACAGTGGGCAGTAAAATGACAAAATAGGTATTTTTTCACAAAAATGCCAGTTACCCCAAATTTTTCATTTGCACAAGGGGTAATATGAGAAAATTCCATTCCACTCAAATTTTGTAACCCCATTGCTTCTCAGTATAGAAATACCCCATATGTGGACATAACATGCTGTGCGGGCTCACTTCGGGGCCCAAGAGTCATAGAGCTATGTTTGCCTATGGCATATCAGTACCTGATGGTTACATACACTGCTCAAAAAAATAAAGGGAACACTAAGAAAACACATCCTAGATCTGAATGAATGAACTACTCGTATGAAATACTTTCGTCTTTACATAGTTGAATGTGCTGACAACAAAATCACAGAAAAATTATCAATGTAAATCAAATTTATTAACCCACGGAGGTCTGGATATGGAGTCACACTCAAAATCTAAGTGGAAAACCACACTATAGGCTTATCCAACTTTGATGTAATGTTCTTAAAACAAGTCAAAATGAGGCTCAGTAGTGTGTGTGGCCTCTATGTTCCCCGTATGACCTCCCTAAGATGCCTGGGCATGCTCCTGATGAGGTGACAGATGGTCTCCTGAGGGATGTCCTCCCAGACCTGGACTAAAGCATCCGTAAACTTCTGGAGAGTCTGTCGTACAACGTGGCATTGGTGGATGCAGTGAGACATGAAGTCCCAGATGTGCTCTATCGGATTCAGGTCTAGGGAACAGGTGGGCCAGTCTATAGCATCAATGCCTTCCTCTTGCAAGAACTGCTGAGACACTCAAGCCACATGAGGTCTAGCATTGTTTTGCATAATGAGGAAACTAGGGCCAACCCCACCAGCATATGGTCTCACAAGGAGTCTGAGGATCTCATCTCAGTACCTAATGGCAGTCAGGCTACCTCTGGCAAGCTTATGGAGGGCTGTGCGGCACCCCAAAGAAATGCCACCCCACGCCTTTACTTACCTATAGGTCATGCTGTTGCAGGCAGCAGAACGTTCTCCACAGCATCTCCAGGCTGTCACGTCTGAAATGTGCTCAGTGCAAACTTGCTTTCATCTGTTAATTTTCCAATCTTGGTGTTCTCTGGCAAATGGCAAACTTCCTACATGGTATTGGGCTGTAAGCACAGCCCCCACCTGTGGATGTCGGGCCCTCATACCCCCCTCATGAAGTCTGTTTCTCACCATTTGAGTGGAAACATGCACATTTGTGGCCTGCTGGAGGTCATTTTGCAGGGCTCTGGTAGTGTTCCTCCTGCTCCTCCTTTAACAACGGCGGAGGTAGCGGTCCTGCTGCTGGGTTGTTGCCCTCCTACGGCCTCCTCCAGATGTACTGTCTCCTGATGTACTGGCCTATCTCCTGGTAGCGCCTCCATGCTCTGGACACTATGCTGACAGACACAGCAAACCTTCTTGCCACAGCTCGCATTGATGGGCCATCCTGGATGAGCTGCACTACCTGAGCCACTTGTGTGGGTTGTAGACTCCATCTCATGCTACCATTAGAGTGAAAGCACCGCCAGCATTCAAAAGTGACCAAAACATCAGCCTGGAAGCATAGAAACTGAGAAGTGGTCTGTGATCACCACCTGTAGAGCCACTCCTTTATCGGGGGTGTCTTGCTAATTGCCTATAATTTCCACATGTTGTCTGTTCCATTTGCACAACAGCATGTGAAATTGATTGCCAATCTGTCTTGCTTTCTGAGTGGACAGTGTGATTTCACAGAAGTGTGATTGACTTGGCGTTACATTGTGTACTTTAAGTGTTCCCATAATTTTTTTGAGCAGTGTACATTCAGCGGAAAATAAAAGAAAGGCAAACCCACATGTGTCCCCATTCCCCACAGTACACCCCCTGGGGAAGGTGTATAGGGGGGAACTGAACATTTGGAATGGACGGGTGTTCCCTAAATTTATTTTCCAGGAATGGATGAAGTGTATTATTGGGGGGAGGATGAAAATTGCAATATTACTACTGATATGCCAATTATGTTCCCAGAATGATGACCCAGAGTGTAGCCAAAAGTAAAAAAAATTGCCCACCCCAAACCTTATTGTCACGATTCGGCTTCCAGGTAGTGGATCCTCTGTGTCAGCGAGGGATTGGCGTGGACCGTGCTAGTGGACCGGTTCTAAGAGGCTACTGGTTTTCACCAGAGCCCGCCGCAAAGCGGGATGGTCTTGCTGCGGCAGTAGCAACCAGGTCGTATCCACTAGCAACGGCTCTACCTCGCTGACTGCTGAGAAGGCGTGGGACAGAAGGACTAGGCAGAGGCAAGGTCAGACGTAGCAGAAGGTCGGGGGCAGGCGGCAAGGTTCGTAGTCAGGATGGGTAGCAGAAGTTCAGGTACACAGGCTTTGGACACACTAAACGCTTTCACTGGCACAAGGCAACAAGATCCGGCAAGGGAGTGCAAGGGAGGAGACTAGATAAAGGCAGGGAGCAGGTGGGAGCCAATTAAGCTAATTGGGCCAGGCACCAATCATTGGTGCACTGGCCCTTTAAGTCTCAGAGAGCTGGCGCGCGCGCGCCCTAGAGAGCGGAGCCGCGCGCGCCAGCACAAGACAGCAGGGGACCGGGACGGGTAAGTGACCTGGGATGCGATTCGCGAGCGGGCGCGTCCCGCTGTGCGAATCGCATCCCCAACGGCCAAAACAGTGCAGCGCTCCCGGTCAGCGGGACTGACCGGGGCGCTGCAGGGAGAAAGACGCCGTGAGCGCTCCGGGGAGGAGCGGGGACCCGGAGCGCTAGGCGTAACAGTACCCCCCCCCTTAGGTCTCCCCTTCTCTTTGTCCGGTAACTGCCTCCCCTGGGATGAGGACACCGGGAAAGAATGGAGGGTTTCCTCAACGGCAGGCAGTACAGCAGGAGTGGGAATGGGGAGGGAGGGCAGAGGGCGAGGCCTGGCACGGGGCAGTGTGACACCAGGACGGGGGCCATGGGGAGGCACAGAGGCTTGCCTGATGGGACTGGGAGGGGGGGAGAGGCACTTCCTGTGGCAGGCAGAGTCCCAGTTCCTGATCTCCCCGGTGGTCCAATCAATGGTGGGGGAATGAAGCCGGAGCCAAGGCAGACCGAGGAGGACCTCAGAGGTACAGTTGGGGAGAATGAAGAACTCAATCCTTTCGTGGTGGGGTCCGATAGACATCAGGAGGGGTTCTGTGCGGTAACGCACGGTGCAGTCCAATCTGGCTCCGTTGACAGCGGAAATGTAGAGCGGTTTGACGAGACGGGTCACCGGGATGCTGAATCTATTAACAAAGGACTCCAACATAAAATTCCCGGAGGCACCAGAGTCCAAGCAGGCCACGGCTGAGAGGGAGGAGTTGGTTGTAGGAGAAATCCGCACGGGCACCGTGAGACGTGGAGAAGAAGACTTAGAACCAAAAGATGCAACACCCACGTGAGCTGGGTGCGTGCGTGCGTTTCCCAGGCGTGGAGGACGGATAGGGCAATCCACCAAGAAATGTTCAGTACTGGCACAGTACAGACAGAGATTTTCTTCTCTACGGCGATTCCTCTCTTCCTGGGTCAGGCGAGACCGATCCACTTGCATGGCCTCCTCGGCGGGAGGCCCAGGCGAAGACTGCAAAGGATGCTGTGGGAGAGGTGCCCAGAGATCTAAGTCTTTTTCCTGGCGGAGCTCTTGGTGTCGTTCAGAAAAACGCATGTCAATGCGGGTAGCCAAATGGATGAGTTCTTGGAGGTTGGCAGGAATCTCTCGTGCGGCCAGCACATCCTTGATGCGACTGGATAGGCCTTTTTTAAAGGTCGCGCAGAGAGCCTCATTATTCCAGGATAGTTCAGAAGCAAAAGTACGGAATTGTATGGCGTACTCGCCAACGGAAGAATTACCCTGGACCAGGTTCAGCAAGGCAGTCTCAGCAGAAGAGGCTCGGGCAGGTTCCTCAAAGACACTTCGGACTTCAGCAAAGAAGGACTGGACTGTGGCTGTGGCAGGATCATTGCGGTCCCAGAGCGGTGTGGCCCAAGACAAGGCCTTTCCTGAAAGAAGGCTCACTACGAACGCCACCTTAGACCGTTCTGTAGGAAACAAGTCTGACAACATCTCCATATGCAGGGAACACTGAGACAAAAATCCACGGCAGAGTCTGGAGTCCCCATCAAATTTGTCCGGCAGGGACAAGCGGAGGTTAGGAGCGGCCACTCGCTGTGGAGGAGGTGCAGGAGCTGGCGGAGGAGATGGTTGCTGCTGTAGCAGAGGCAGAATTTGCTGTAACATGGCGGTCAACTGCGACAGCTGCTGTCCTTGTTGGGCAATCTGCTGCGATTGCTGAGCGACCACCGTGGGAAGATCAGCGAGACTTGGCAGCGGCACCTCAGCGGGATCCATGGCCGGATCTACTGTCACGATTCGGCTTCCAGGTAGTGGATCCTCTGTGTCAGCGAGGGATTGGCGTGGACCGTGCTAGTGGACCGGTTCTAAGAGGCTACTGGTTTTCACCAGAGCCCGCCGCAAAGCGGGATGGTCTTGCTGCGGCAGTAGCAACCAGGTCGTATCCACTAGCAACGGCTCTACCTCGCTGACTGCTGAGAAGGCGTGGGACAGAAGGACTAGGCAGAGGCAAGGTCAGACGTAGCAGAAGGTCGGGGGCAGGCGGCAAGGTTCGTAGTCAGGATGGGTAGCAGAAGTTCAGGTACACAGGCTTTGGACACACTAAACGCTTTCACTGGCACAAGGCAACAAGATCCGGCAAGGGAGTGCAAGGGAGGAGACTAGATAAAGGCAGGGAGCAGGTGGGAGCCAATTAAGCTAATTGGGCCAGGCACCAATCATTGGTGCACTGGCCCTTTAAGTCTCAGAGAGCTGGCGCGCGCGCGCCCTAGAGAGCGGAGCCGCGCGCGCCAGCACAAGACAGCAGGGGACCGGGACGGGTAAGTGACCTGGGATGCGATTCGCGAGCGGGCGCGTCCCGCTGTGCGAATCGCATCCCCAACGGCCAAAACAGTGCAGCGCTCCCGGTCAGCGGGACTGACCGGGGCGCTGCAGGGAGAAAGACGCCGTGAGCGCTCCGGGGAGGAGCGGGGACCCGGAGCGCTAGGCGTAACACTTATGCTCTGAATCATCATTCTGGGAATGTGATGTGTGTGGCCGTCCCTAACCTGTTGCCTCAAATGCGCACACTGCTCAGGAGGAGAGAGAGCCTGCGCATTTGAGGCAACATAAAAACAGACCCAGATGCTAGTGACTCAGTGACCCATGACCCATTTTTGGAAAAAATACCCACAGAGGTCTTATCAGGTTTTTTTTGTTTTTGTTTTTTGTTTTTTTTTAATGATAGTGTTTTCTGGCAGTTTAGTGGTTTATGGGGTTAAAATGTGGAATGTATTCTGGACTTGGTACATTGGTGTCAAATTATGGGAAATGAAAATGAATGGGGAACATTTAGTACTCCATGGCAGTGTGATACTCCCTGAAGCAGTTTTTAATGCAGAGGCCCGAATGATCAGGGAAAGTGTCTCATTGAGTTGTGGTTTCCTTCGGCATCCCCCTCTTGTGACACACTCTGCATTTTTTCTGGGATTGTCCCTTCTTTCCAGTGTGGGGGACCTCACCTGGAAAGTGTTGGCCTGATCCTTGCACCTACATTTCCAGTTCCTTGGGAACTCCGGCCTGCTCTTTCCCGGTCGCCATAGATCAGGACCCTTAGGACTTCCTCTTGGAACTGGAGGAATGTCCCTGTGTTGCCAGCGTACTGGGACAGTACAAAAGAGTTGTACATGGCAACCTGTACCAGGTAGACCACAACTTTTTTATACCATACCTGTGTTTTCCGCATGGTGATGTATGGCTTGAGGACTTGATCAGAGACATCAACTCCCCCCCATATACCGATTGTAGTCCAGAATACAATTGGGCTTGAGGACTGTTGTTGTGGTACCTCACACGGGGGCAGGTGAGCTGCTGTTACCATGAATTGTGGTCAGCATAAGGACATCCCTCTTATCCTTATACGTGAGGGTGTGTGTGGGGGGGGGGGGGGAGTGTGTGCGTGTGTGTGTGTGTGTGTATATATGTGTTTGGTGCAAACTCTATATAATGGTGTGTAATAAAATATCACACACCGTTATTAAAAAAAACACTATGGTGGATAACCCCTTTAACTTTACAGCTCCTGAGGCATAGTTAAATGAAAAAAAAAAGATCCTGGAATACCCCTTTAATATTCTGTCTGCTTCAAGTTGCTATTGGGCGGGGGGAGAGTTACAGAGTGATTCATTTAGTACATATCTATGCTGAGGTCAAAAATCTGCAGCAGAATTCGGGAGAGGTAATAATGGGCTATTCTGAAGCATATGCTTAAATCCCAGATCCCAGATTCCATTATAAAATAATCATTCTATATTGTACAGTGTCACAGTTTCACAAATTGTCACATTGTCATTCCCTAAATTTAATTATTTAAATGGGCACTGTCAGATTCAAAAGCTTTTTCTATGTTGTACATCTTGGCATAAGAAACTTTTAATTCCTTTTTATAGAAATCATGGCTTACACAATCTTTTTTTCATTTTTTTTCCAAGCTGAAGCACAGGCATGGACAAAGGCCAGTAAGTGAGGGTGGGCTAGCACTCCTCCTAATTAGAAAAATTTATGTTTTTCCAAGATGTACAAAAGCCTTTTAACAAGCCATATATTAAATTGTAAAAATAAATACATTTAAATCATGTTTGTATCCTTTATTTTTCATTATTGTCAGTGCCCTATCAAATCTAGTGTTTGCGTGGGTTTCCTCTGTATACTCCAGTTTACTCCCACACTCCAAAAACATACTGATAAGTGAATTTGGATTTTGAGGCCCAATGGCGACAGATAACCAATTTGAGAGTACAGTGCTATTATTATTATTATTATTATTATTATTATTATTATTTATTTGCAATGTTTAACTCATCATGTTAAAAATGCAGTCCAATCTGCAGACACCATGTTTTAGAGCAACATGAACTGAGTAGACTGGTTTAAAGGGAAAAGATTTAGTAGAACTTATATTTTATTTATTTAGATCCCTGCTCATTCCAGGTTTTAGGAGTCCTGTGGGTGGTCCAATCAGTGTATGGATGCACAATCAATGAGTGAGACCACTAAATGGACTACAAAATGTGGAATGAGCAAGGAACGAAAGTCATAAAGTTCCTAAAAACTGCACATAAAAATTTGGATTTCATTTTTATTGTATTAGCTATTTAATTTTTTATGTACCACATCTTAAATATCACTATAGCAGCAATACTGTCTACCTATTATTACATTTTATAGTGGATTCACATATTGAGTACATATTCTGATTTTAGATCCATTTTTTAAATTCCCCAAAAAATAAACAGTACAATTTTTGTGAATGAAGATTTAACAAATGTTATTAATTTGTTGTGAAAAAAAATTACACTATTGCTCTTTTAGGGAAATGACCCAGATTTAATTTACTGTAATTCAATTTACTTAGTAAACACATGCCCTAAATCAACAACATCTACATGTAAAGCATGCAGATTTTTTTTGATTTTTCTGGTGCTGAGTTAAGTCCAGCTGCACCACATCATTTTTCTGCGATAACATAACATAGCCTTATTCTGAATTTGGGGGACATTCTAAAACCTCTGTTTGTGGCAAAAGGGAGCTTGTTCCATTCCTTTCCTATAGTATTATTATTGTGTTCTCCAGCATAATTTATTTCCATACAAACTTACTTACTATTTCCCTTCTCTTCTAAAATTGCAAATACTTTTACTATTTAAAAAAATAATAATTATATTGAAAAAGTTAGAATCAAATTGAGGTTTTCACTTCCTATATTAAAATAGGTGTCTCATTTCATGTATGGAGCGTATACATTTTTAAATGTAATTGCACAAGATTATTTATTTTGGAGAATATAGCAAATCCCAGTAACAAGTAACAGGTTTTATGCTCAATGTGTGCTGTAAAACATGTGGCTTCTGCATTTATAATACCTGCTGAAAGTCTAAAACCACACTAATAGGAGCAAATGCGCAGACATATATCATATGTGTTATTGAGCATCACGGTGAGCCATTGTATAAACAGTTCACTACATGAGTGAGTGAGGGGGAATAAACAGGAGCCAGTGGAGGGAAGGCTACGATGGAACTGTTTATATAGTGAAGAACCAATCCATATTTCATCAAAGGAATGAGTTCCCCTTAAGATGTTTAGTGTTCTGTTGTTTATGTTCAGCACCGCTTGGTACACATGATACTTTTCCCTATGGGTTGCTGCAGATATCCTTCAATAGAAAACAGGTTGTTACTTAAGGGGTGGCATATTGTGGTGGGTAATCAAAATAACACGAGTACAGCTTTTGTTTAGAAGATTTATGACCTTACTTTTAGTAATGATTTAAATAAAACAGAAATAAGCGAAAAGAAACAATTCCTTAAAATATATTTAGAATATTGCTTCATTCACAAATAGACATTAAACTGAAGGACTTTCTGAAATGATCCACAACTGCTCAGTGAATCCACCAGCAGGGCACATATTCCCTAAGACACATCCAAGACTTGGCAGGATTTCATTCTCTGGGGCAGAGATACAGTTTTCTGCACCAACCTTGTATTTAAAGACAGTGCCATGTCATAGCAACTTCTTGCTTCCCCATAGAAAAGAGGGCACATGCACCAGCAGCAAAATAAATTCTCTCACATTAGTTCCTGCCACCCTTTGACTTTCTCTATCTCATATGTACTGTAAAATAACTTCATATATAACTTTAAAATGAACCAGACTGCCTTGAACACACGGTGGGGGGGATTTATGGACAGGTTGTTGCAGTTTTTGGCATAATAAAGTTATAAATTCATGCGCAAGTTCAGTTTTTGTGAATAATTTGAACCTTGCTCACTACGTTTTGAAAAAGATACTCTTTAAAACTAACTCTCATGTCAGACAACTGGCACTGACCCCTGTAGTGCTGGGCAGAGGCATCGGGCTCTGTGAGAATGATGGCACTCTGAAGGCAGCAAAGTAGATTCTCATCAGGAGAAGGTTTAAAGGGGTACTCTGCCCTTAGACATCTTATCCCCTTCTCAAAGGATAGGGGATAAAATGTCTGATCACAGGGGTCCAGCCACTGTGGACCCCAGCAATCTCAACTGTGGCACCCCAGACTTCCAGTGCACGGAGCGAACTCCGTGCCAGATGACAGGTGATGCGGGGTGGAGGCTCGTGGCGTCACGTGGTCGGGGCGTCACAAGCCTCCGGCACTGCACCCGACGCTCTAAACAAATGCCAGGTGCAGCAGGGAGATCGCGGAGGTCCCCAGCAGCGGGACCCCTACGATCAGACATCTTATTCCCTATCCTTTGGGTAGGGGATAAGATGTCTAGGGGTGGAATACCCCTTTAAACCATCTCCTGATGAGGATCTACTTTGTTGCCCTCCTAGTTCTGCCATTCTCACAGAGCCCAGTACCCCTTTAAAGGTTAAAAAGCAGGAACTACTTGACTGCTCAAAGTCAAACCAGTAAAATGGCATAATGGATGCATACCCACTGATCATTACACAGTGCTCCTCTGAAGAAAAAAAAAGAAGCAAAATTGCTGTCCACCAGACAAAAAAGAACGTATTCTCTAGTTCCTCATATTGGAGATTGTGTTCCAGCAATCAACACAAGAAATTCTGACTTGGTTTATAATCCCCAGTTATGTTTCAAGACTCTGAAAGGGTCATGCATTGACTTGCCTTGCAGTGGTACTACCTCCAATAGATGGCACCATGACACAAACTTTCTCCCCACTGCAAGAAAGCTACTTTGCACGTAATAGCAAACATAAACAGCTCCATTCAGCTTGGTCATCGAAACCACTGTCTGCAGAGAAAACTGTAGCAGAATGTAAATCAAAGTTCCAGCAATATCAGTAGCTGCCTCTTTTAAGCCTGTAGTAACTCCTTATAGGAAAGATATTCATATATAATTACACATTAATGTGGTGAGGGCAAATGGAATTATACTAGGGGCAGATGGCTTTAACCCCTTGTGTTCATGATGCCAGGGCATGGTTTATCCTCTACACCACCCGAAGGAATAATGCTGGATCCTGGGCTAGGCACAGGGGCAAATAATGAATCCGATGCCAAGTTACGGAACAACGGCAGCTTTACTAAGTCAGACAGATGTAACAGTCTATACAGCTTGGCTCGGCCAACATAGGTGACCAGTGACTTCCGAGACCACAGGATTTGCTGGGACTTATGGTGGACTGGGACAATTTAATGCAGGCCACACTGAGTTGAGACAGGTTGACTTTGACTGACTTGGCTGAGACTGACTGTATCCCATTTGTAGCTTACCAGGTTTTGACTTGGACCTGGGGGGTAGTGGATTTGTGGATCTGTGGCTGCGTGGTAGACTTTAGGCCTTTTCTGGACTCCAGACACACTCTGACAGGAAAACAGGAACAGAAACGTTTGGCACTGCCCGCTTCTGCTGGATCTGGGTCACAACGTGTAATGATGTAAGGAAACTGTCTCTTGCTTATTGGTGGTGCTCTGATGTCATACAGCGATAACATCAACAAAATGGAAAGGTAAATGAAAACGTAGGACACTCACTATTTCTTCTTTTTATTACAAATACATACTCACTGTATACATAATAGTATGAGGGATATACACACACAGGGGGGGTACAGGTAGGCCAGGACTTGACCTTACTGCAACTCAGCTAAGTAGGAAGAGCGTAAGAGAGTGAGCTAGTTCCACCTAGGGCTTATATGGAGGAGACTAGGAGGGGTCCCATAGGTCACGCTAACAATCACATAACACATTTCTTAAAGGCATAGCACAATCTATATACATTACACTGCATAAAATAGGCATAGAGCAGATATACAAAGGAACAGGTGCAGGGAGGGCCCAGGGGTCACTGTGTGGGGGCTGCCTGACAAGGCCACAAGGGTACAGGGGTGCAACTTCTGTACTGGGCCACCACATTAACAAACAGTGATATTCTACTCAAAGCATATACAGCGAAAAAGGAACAGTTACAGTAGATGTTATATATTTGTAATAAGTTCTATTAAGATTCAGTCCTTAAACATTTACCTTGAAGACCTTAGCTGAAGATGTAGGTGGCCCTTTAGGGTTTACATGCTGTGATTGTCTGGATTGTCATGAAATTAGGCATTCATAAACATGAATATATGTATCGTATTCAGGTATAACCCAAATGGGAGTTATTAACAGAGTAGCCAAACTCCCTGGCATACTTTCTTAGGGTACAACTTAAAAGATATGACAGGAATCATTTCAGGTAGCTGTAGACAGATAGATTTCCCCATACATATATGCACTTGGTTCAAAGATTTATGTTCTCTGAATGGAGAGAGGGAGGGCATACCACTACTAGACTTCATTGGTGGCGGCTTATTTACCTAAAAACAAAAAATATCAAATTGTTTAAATTCAACATGCTTGATCCTTCTCACCCAATGTTTGGAGAAATTAGGCAGGCCCCCAAACACATTAATGGGGTACTCCACTGCCCCAGCATTCGAAACCTTTTGTCCCAAACGCTGGGTGTGGGCTGCAAGGGTCGTGATGTCACAGCCACACCCCTTGTGACATCATGTCACGCCCCCTCAATGCAAGTCTATAGGAGGAGGTGTGGCAGCCACCACACCCCCTTCCATAGACATGCATTAAGGGGGCGTGATGTGACATCATGAGGGGCATGGCCGTGACATCACAACCCTTGCCCGCAGGAAGAATTCGGGTCAAAAAGTTCCTAAAGCTGGGTCAGTGGAGTACCCCTTTAAATGGTTGGCTGGTCCCTCTGAAATTGATAGGATTGGAAGACACCAAATTTGTCCAGGTGTCTTAGGAAAAACTAATTTCTGCACCCCTTTTTTGATAGCATTTATTCTAACAAGAAAAATTACATCTGCTGTACTTCCTTTCCTCCCCAGTCGCTATTTATTGTATTATCTTCAATGAATTTATTGGTAACTGAGAAGGTCTCTGTATATTTATTGAGAAGTTCTGCAGGGTGGTAAAGGGTGAGGGAGATATCACTTTCCCCTGAAAAGAATGTAATGTATAATATGGTTTTATGCATTGATTTCTGCAGAAAGGATATTGATAAGTAGAGATGAGGCAATTTCTAAAGATTCTTTTTCAGATCTAATTTTGCAAATCTGTCACATTTGATTTGGATTCAGATCCCAATTTGGATTGTAAAGTGCCCCACACCTGATTTTGTGATTGTTCATGCAAAGTATATATAGAAGCAGGGATTTCTGTGAAAAATGGCTGGGCCGGGTATACTCAGCTTAGGAAACATAGTGAGCAGAATCTGCAATTTATACAGCATCACCCCTTAGGCTATGTTCACATGGCAGAATTTCCATTCCGAATTCTGGTGTCCGCAGAAAGAATAGACATGTCTATTCTTTCTGCGGACAATGCACAGAATGCGACAGCGAATTACCGAGTGGTCCTAGTGCCGGCATGTTATGCTCTGCTGTCAGGGGCTATGTCCGCACAGAGATTTTCTGTGCAGACATTGCTGTGTGAACATAGCCTTACAGTGTTTCACAATGTAAAGTAGTGAGTGCACACAGTGTTTGACCCTTTCATGACCCAGCATTTTTTTTTTGGCTCTTCTTTGTGTTTACAGCAGGCGGCAATATCAAATATGTTTTTTTTTTTTGTTTTTTTTTCTTTACACTGTTTTATTTGAAAAATGGGAAATCAATCACAGAGCCTGGGAAGATGCCAAGGACCAGGATCGGTCCTGGTATTCCCCAGCAACCCATCCTCCATAGGGGTGATGGGGCCACTAGACACCAGGGAATAGCAGCATTCAGTTTTTAAATGTTGTTATCGCTATTGATCACAGCATTTAACCATTTAGATGACGGACATCGGAGCCAGCTCTGATGTCCATCATTACCGGCAAATGTCAGCTGTTGATAGCAGTTGGAATCTGCCGGTTATGATGCGGACCCATGATGTACCAGTACATCATGGGTCGGGAAAGGATGTTGTGCCCCCTCAAAATAACTCAACACACATACATTAATGTCTAAACCTTTGCAACAAAAGTGAGAACACTCCTAAGTGGAAATATACAAATTGGGCCCAAAGTGTCAATATTTTGTGTGTTGCAAGTAGCCTTTTCATAAATCCCTGACCACTGCAAAAAATCTACCAAAAACACATCTACCACAGCAACAAATAAAAATACAGGTATATGAAATGTTGCAGGAAAAGTCGCAAAAAACACATTGCGTCAAAATATTGAGACAAATTTACCCAAGAAAACCAGGGTAAATTGCTTCATAAATACCCCCCATGGAGTTCACCAGAGCTTCACAGGTTGCCAATGGAATCCTGTTCCAATCTTCCATGATGACATCATGGAGCTTTTGGATCTTAGAGAGCTTGAGCTCCCCCTCCTTCTATTTGAGGATGCTCCAAACAAAGATGCTTTATAGGGTTCAGATCTGAAGGCATGCTTGGTCAGTCGATCATCTTTACCCTCAGCTTCTTTAGCAAAATGGTTAGTTGTTGTCTAGGAGGTGTGTTTTGGATTGTTATGTTGTAATTCTGCCCTGCGGCCCAATCTCCAAAGAGAGAACTGTAGCTCTTCAGTGCCAGCAGCACTCATGCAACCCCAGACCATGACACTCCCCCCACCATGCTTGACTTTAGGCAAGACACACTTGTCTTTGAAATCCTCATCTGGTTGCCAAAACCCACGCTTGACACTATCTAAATCAAATAAGTTTATCTTGCTCTCATCAGATCACAGGACATGGTTTCAGAAACCCATGTTCTTAGTCTTCTTGTCTTCAGTAAGCTGTTAGCCGGCTTTTTTGTGCATCATCTTTAGAAGAGGCTTCCTTCTGGGAAGACAGCCATGCAGACATTTGATGCAGTGTGCAACATATGGTCTGTCAGTACTGACAGACCCCTCACCCTTTTAACCCCTGAAGCAATGCTGGCAGCACTACTATGTCTATTTCCCAAAGACAACCTCTTAATATGTTGCTGAGCATGTGCACTCAACTTATAGGGTTGACCATGGTGAGGCCTATTCTGAGTGGTACCTTGGTTGTGCCCACTGTGCTCAGTTTCAGGGTCTTGGCAATCTTCTTCATGTATAGCAATGTGTATTTCTCCAGTTCCTCAGAGAGGTCTTTGCCATGAGGTGTCATGGTGAATTTCCAGTAACCAGTATTAGAAAGTGTGAGAGCGATAACACCACATTTAAGACATTCACCATTCACACCTGTGACCTTGTAGCACTAGCAAGTCACATGGAAAACTGGGCCCAATTTAGATATTTCAACATTGGGGTGTACTCACTTTTGTTGTCAAAGTTTAGACATTAATGGCTGTGTTAAGTAATTTTAAGGGAACAGCAACATTAAATACAGGCTGTGTACTCACTCATTTACATTGTAGCAGAGAGTCATTGTAGCAGAGTTGTCACATGAAAATATATAGTAAAATATTTACGAAAATGTGAGGGGCGTACTCACTTACGTGAGACACTGCACATCTAGGTCGCTAGTGTACAGGAGCTGGGACAAAATAAATTCAAAATGAATCACAAAAAGTACAGCAAATTCATTTTTTTTTTTTTTTTAACTGCAGGTTAAAGGAGTTATCAAATTGGTTCTTATGGCAGTCTACTTCATAGTTTGTGTGTACTAATTTATGTATGTATTTTGTGTACCAGATACATCCTATATGAAATGATCCCCTTCAACATTAAGGATCTTATGTATAAACTATAGAAACAAATCAAAATATCTTCTCTTCCCGCTGGTCTTTATGCTTTAGAGGCTAAATTCTCCACATCAGAAACATATGTGGCCTATTCTTTTTCATTTGTTTCTGAGTTGTTGTTTTTTTAAGCCTGAATGTAGTTCCCATGCTACATCTTATAAAGAATTACCCTCCACAAGCAAAACTGGACATTATTGTGAATTAATAAGTCGGAACCTGAAACGGCTTATGGTTCAGTCCCTTGTGCCAAGTGTTAATTATCATGACATCAATCCCTCCTTCTTCCTCAAAGCAGCAATGTCTGAGAGTCGTCTATAGATGGAGGACGTTAATCCAATCAGTGGCGGTGGGCCAGTGGGGTGCTGTTCCTTTCAAATGTCAGAGCTGCTGTACCTAGCATGTAAGAGAGAAAAAAGGCCTTAACTTAACAAAAGAAAACTAACTAGAATAAACAGGAAAATGTGTAGACTGCCAAGCACAGGAAATCTGTTTTTTTTTTTTTTTTTTTTTTTTTTTTTTTTTTCCATTGGTGTTATCTGTGCTAGCTTTCGCATGCAAGATTACATACAATGCCTGTGTGTATTTCTCTTTGAACACTGTTTGTTGTTGGAGAAGAGGAGATGATGTGATCATTGAAGGGTTAGCAGGATTATATACATTGTGTCTAAGAATGGCTTCATTATGTCCGGCTATGTTCCAGACAGTCCCTTATTGGGACAATGAAGGAGGTGGCCTTGAGAAAGGTAAAAACTACTTTTTTAATGATTTTTTTATTTTATTTATTATTCCAAGAGAGTAAGAATTGTGTTCATCCGTTGAAACCTTCTTTACTGCTGTAGAAGAAAGATGACTGCCAAAACATGACCACTATATCAATGAATGCTTTAGATGTTGGAGAATGTTACATGGGATTAAGGATACAACCAAGATCAGGCTGACCATTTAAATAGTTTTCCTCCCATCCATAGGATATTCCATATACAGTGGTCCCTTAAGTTACAATATTATTTGGTTTCAGGATGACCATTGTATGTTGAAACCATTGTATGTTGAGACCATAACTCTATGGAAACCTGGTAATTGGTTCTGAAGCCACCAAAATGTCATCCAAAAATAGGAAAAAGTAAGGATTAAACAAAAATAAGTAGATAACTAAGACAGATAAAGCAAGTCCTTACATATAAAAGTAAGAATGAGTTGCTGGGAGCTGTAAATCACTTTCTATGTATAGGACAGGAGCTTCTTCAGGGTCCTGTACAGTACACACAATGTCCTAAAAAAGTAAAATGAAGCCACCCTTACCTGGTGTTCAAAGGAGCAGCTAACATAGGTTAAGAGTAGTACAGAACATGTAGTACCTCCCTGCACTGTAGGAAGGCACTACCAGACAGGAATTCAGTTCATACACGTCAGTAATACAGGTATTTTACCAGTGAAATGCCCATTCTAATTGGTCAGTTCTTCCAGCCAATGAGATGTTTCGCAGATCTGGACTGTCTGTAGCATTGTATGTTAAGTATGGTTTCAAGTTACAATGGTCCAGAAAAGACCATTGTATGTTGAAACTATTGTATGTTGAGCCCATTGTAAGTTGAGGATCACTGTATATGTCTAATAAGGGAGGTCTCTATTTTGGGCAAACCACGACTACAGTAGAGAGATGAAACCTCTGTTGTGAGTCCAAAACATAGAAAAGGTGCAAATCGTTGCTTTATTTAATTTTTTTTAATTATTTTTTTTAGTGTAGGTTCCACTTCTGCTTTTGGCTTACAAATACTAGAGGCAAAAAACTGACATTAATACTGTGACGTGAAAAGGCCTATGACAATACTGAGCAGCTATAACACCTCATTCAGAAGGAACATTCGTTAAAACTTTAGTGCAAGGTCGGTAAAAATGGAGGAAAAATAGGATATATGCACTTAAAGTGCATTAACCCTGCTAAACTTTGTTATAATTATGGCAGTTTGCATATTTCCCATGGCGGTTATTGCCGGGACATTGGCCATCTTTGGACAACCTTAAAATCTTTGGACAACCTTAAAGGGGAATTCAGCCCCTAGATAAGATGTCAGATCGCCGCGGTCCCGATCTGCACGTAAAGATGGGCGGTACAGGGGCCGGAGCATCGTTACGTCACGGCTCCGCCCCTTGTGATGTCACGGCCCACCCCTTTCAATACAAGTCTATGGGAGGGGCACAGAATAGAAAACTAGAGTTAGGGACAAGGAAAAAATAACTTATCACAGGCAAAAGCTTAGAGATTGAGAGCCGTATAAATGATGATTGCCCAGTTGTCCACGCCTTCTGATTGTTTGGACATCCTCACAGTGAAGGGCAATGGGCAAAGCTGCAGTTGAGCAGAAGGGGCTCCAGCTGCTGTCAGGACCAAAACAAACACACCCTTTACATATATATTTAGTTTGTACTATATTTGAATGTAATTATAATTGAATGCATACATGTTTATTAATGGTCTACAACAAATGAAGAGTAACAGCTTGTAGTCTGCATATGTAATATGCATATAATATAATAAGTCATAATGTTAAAGAAGGTAAAGTGAATAACAATCTCATGGCATGGCACCTGTCAAGGGGTGGAATGCATTACCCAGAAAATGAACAAACAGATCTTGACATATGTGTATCGGAAACAGGGAAAGTGGGCATGTGCAGAAATCTGAGCAGCTTGTAAAAACAAAATAGCTTAGTCAGAGCATCTCCGAAACCGCAGGACTTGTGGGGTGTTTCTGTTGCAGTGGGTTATACCTTACCAATGTCATCCAAGGAAGGACAACTGATACATCAGTAGTAGCTGTCAACAAAATCATAGGTGCAAGGGAAGTAGGGGCTAGCTTGTCTGAAATGTTAGCTTTTATTTTTCCATGTACAGAATGGGAACTGCCATGGACCATGCACCAGGGGGCGAGCTGACTGTTTTGTTACTTTTTTCTAGAAAGGTATCAGAACGCATATGCATGACAACTTCCTGGTTCAAAAAAAAAAAAAAAAATAACCCTGTCACAATGCTTGATTTATTTATTAATTGATGGGATTTTTCACTAAATATTGATACTTTTCCTTTTTTGCACTTGATTTTGGGTGTAGTCATCTTGTCTGGGCTGCTGCTAAGAGTATTTAGAGATATGCTTGACAGCAGCCACATGGACCAAGCTGATGATGTCTTGACTGCTATTGGAGAGTGTTGCAAGCATGCTCTTTGGCTTGTACAGAGGTCACTGTGTATGGAGAGGGAAGAGGAAAGATCTGATCACCACTTACTGTGAATGGTGGATCCTATGTCATCTATATACTGATGTAATCTTTCATTGTACACTCTCCTGTAATGATAAAAAGAAGATTGCTGAGAAATGATCTGTACAAAATAGGAAGTGTCAGCTTATTAGGCTTAGTAACAGGCTGAACATTGATGATGAGTTATTTAACCACTAAACTCAAAATATCATACATTTGCAAATTTTTTCTAAATTACAACTGTCAGGAGCTAAGCTGTGCTCCAATGCTATCAATAAATCCTTTATATGCTGTGGTCAGTGTGACTGCAGCATCTAATATGGTGACAGAGAGAGGGAGCTTCCTCTGTTCCTCATCAGACCCTGCAAGCAAATACAGGGTTCCAAAGGTAGCCATGGGAACTAGAGGCTTGAGAAAATTATCTGGTATGTCTGCTACAGTAACAAATATAAAAAAATATTTTAACAAAATATTTAAAAAAAAAAAGGGGGGGGGGAGCTCAACGCAAATATAGTAGTAAGAAAGCCTAAACCGAGGATACTGTGTTGCACCTATCCTTGTGCCAAAAGGATAATTTAATAAAACAGAAAAAGATGCAGTCCTACTAGGTATAGGGGAAACATGAAAAAATAGAAGGAATAAGAAGAAGTGTCTAAAACATAAATAAATAAATTGTATTTATTGAATAATAGTCTCAATGATGTTCTAAAGTCTGGGCAGGGCCCTTGCCACAGACTGAACAAATATATTAAAAGAATATTAAGACATATATTGTACATAAAATATACATAAAATTTGCACTGTTGTGGGAAATAGATTGTTAAAAAGTCTTGAGAATCAAATATATTCGGGCTAGAGGGTTAACAAGGTCAAATAGCAGTTTTGGGAGCGCTGGAGGCTCCTAAGTAAATGCCCACTGTAACAGTTTGTGCGTGTATTAGCGCTGATGCAAGAAGAACAATAATCCTCTATCTCCGACAGCACGGAGAGTAAATGAGGAACAAAGTTAGAAGATCAGGCACTTAGTTCCTCTTACCAGCTCCTGGTGGAGGATGATTGCCGGCATACGGCAGCATTTGCAGATGTATTTGTGGTAGGTATTTGTGGTATCTCTGCTACAGTCACCAATCAGGCTCTGCTCTGTTTAAAACTGAAAGCCATAATAAACTGAAATACAGATCAGTGCTGCAGTGCATTGTGTGTGATTAAGAAATAATTAATATATTGGTTATTCTCGTCAATCAAATATTTCACTATTAGAGGCATAATAATGTGTTTTATACCATTTCAGTTAGTTAGAGTGCAGGTGAAAGATTTAATGATTACAAGTTCATGACATTGATTACAAAAGCTGCATGAGACCCTGTATGTAATTCTAATTTATAAGTATGGATTGGAAATAAAATGAAAGGATATCTAGAGATATAGTTTTATATTAATGCATAAACATTATTATGCTTGTAACAACCTGAATTACAGTCATCGCCTCACTATGGCACAGTTTCGGCACTCAGATTTTTCAAATTTGCCACTTTACTCCCCCATCTATGCTCTGGTGCCCTCTCTATGCTGTGATTGGGGCATGCTGCTGATCTCTAAGAACAAATGTGACCAAGCAGGTATCCAGGCATCATGTTATGTTACCTTGTCTTCCTATGACTTTTGGACAATAGGCCAATTAGAAGGAGCATAGTTATGGAAAACGTGACAAATCATAGTTCAATACAAGTACAATCTTGCATTATTACATCCTAGTGGTAAGGAATGGGGCTACAACCCAGACCTGGCAAAAGTAATAATAATGTTCCCTAATATAATGGTGAGTTTAAAACAGGGTTGTGAAAAAGCTTCTACCAAACACATGTAAGTGACAAGTGACAACTAGAATATACCTAACTCCAGAGAACACAGAATTTCAATTGGCACTGTCAGATCTAAAAATGTTTTATATGTTGTACATCTTAGCAACACAATGTCTTTTCTAATATACTTCTTTAAAAAAAAATCCACATTTTCTTAAAGAAAACTGTCTTTGAAAATCCCACCACTAGGGGTCCCCATATCTCTTGGGACACTAATGAGTCCCACAGCAGCATAAGAGTGTCCAAGGGTCATGGACACGAGATGGCTGATTGACAAGGCTGCAAGAGAAACACAGCTGCAACAGCACTGCTGTAACACAGAGTTTTACCAAACATGTGCCTCCAGCTGTTGCAAAACAACAACTCCAAGCATGCCTGGATAGTCAAAGGATGTCTGGGCATGCTGGGAGTTGAAGTTTTGCAAAAGCACACAACTCAAGGCAACACTACTGTAAAAAAGTTATCCAAACATTGTACCTCAGAATTCACTGTGAACAGATATAAATTTAGAGTACCATGAAATGCAAATCACCGAAAAAGACACTAAAACTTAACATTTATTTTCACCATTGAAAAGGATCCAAGTATGGTCCTATCGCCATAAAAAAAACAAAAAAAACACACACACAAAGAAAAAGTTTTATGCTGCTCAGAAACCCCAGTCAGAATCTGTTCCGCAGACTTACCAAAACAATGATAGAAATATAATAACTCTACCAGTCACGATAGAAATATAATAACTCTACCAGTCAAAAAATGACAGAGAGGAGTACAGTAGAATGGCAACTCCTAACCAAAGGAGGGGTGCAGGTAAAGGAAGATAGGGGAAAGAGGCCTAGGTGGGATGGTTGGCCAATAGGATGTAGGTGGCCTCTACCTCACAGTAGCCCTGGTTTTCCCTCTCACTACAGCTACACCATGGGGTACCCTGAATACCTAATTGTATAGGGAGGGATAGCCCTACAATACCAAATAGTTTACTAAAACCTCAAATAGATACAGCAAATTTAAGGAACAGTCTTTTTGAGGGATTGATACTGGAACAGATACTAGTAGCAGAGTCAGGTCATAGAACTAGGTAAAAAAGATAAGTATGGCTGACTTCTGAATGGACACAGATAAATGACCCAATGGGATAATTGCTGTGTATCTCTGCTACATAATATACTTATGTATTGGCGCAACGCAGTATCCTATGGTGCAGCAGTGTAATGTAAGATACCCCAACAAGAATTATACACCAATGACAAATGTCACGATGCCGGCTGGCAGGTAGTGGATCCTCTGTGTCAGAGAGGGATTGGCGAGGACCGCGCTAGTGGACCGGTTCTAAGTCACTACTGGTTTTCACCAGAGCCCGCCGCAAAGCGGGATGGTCTTGCTGCGGCGGTAGTGACCAGGTCGTATCCACTAGCAACGGCTCACCTCTCTGACTGCTGATGACAGGCGCGGTACAAGGGAGTAGGCAGAAGCAAGGTCGGACGTAGCAGAAGGTCGGGGGCAGGCGGCAAGGATCGTAGTCAGGGGCAACGGCAGGAGGTCAGGAACACGGACTAGGAACAGACAAGGGAACGCTTTCACTAGGCACAAGTGCAACAAGATCCGGCAAGGGAGTGCAGGGGAAGTGAGGTGATATAGGGAAGTGCACAGGTGGGAGCCAATTAAGCTAATTGGGAAGATTGGGCCAGGCACCATCATTGGTGCACTGGCCCTTTAAATCGCAGAGACCCGGCGCGCGCGCGCCCTAGGGAGCGGGGCCGCGCGCGCCGGGACAGGACCGAGGGAGAGCGAGTCAGGTACGGGGACCGGGGTGCGCATCGCGAGCGGGCGCTATCCGCATCGCGAATCGCATCCCGGCTGAAGGCGGGACCGCAGCGCACCCGGTCAGTGGATCTGACCGGGGCGCTGCAACAACGAAGATGAGGCGAGCGCTCCGGGGAGGAACGGGGACCCGGAGCGCTTGGCGTAACAACAAATAGGTAAATACAGGTAATCATCTCAAAACATGATACACCACTGATAGTATCCATTCAATATTGTCTCAATACAACCATTGAATACAAATGGTCAAAAGCCACAAAGCGTTAATGTGAGACAATAAATCACAGCAATTCCAATTGAGTTATATTAGATACGTATACCGGAGCTAGATATGCCATTAATAGATATCATTAGGTTCAAAATAAACTGTCTGTTAAGCTACAAACTGATTCTACACATAGATATTGAATACATAGAAAAGGCCTATACTTATCACGTAGTCGACTAGTCAGAGATAAAACCGTATGTCCAACGCGTTTCACGCTCCCCGTTCATCAGCGGACAATCTGGGGGCTGCATGGTGGCTAAATGCAATCCTAGATGGCCGATCATGGAGCAGAAAGGATGGAGACTGCTGGTGGCCATCAGCAGTCTCCATCCATTCTGCTCCATGATCGGCCATCAAGGATTGTCTTTAGCCACCATGCAGCCTCCAGATTGTCCCCTGATGAACGCGTGAAATGCGTTGGAACATATGGTTTTATCTCTGACCAGTCAACTATATGATAAGTATAGGCCTTTTCTTTGTATTCACTATCTATGTGTAGGATCAGTTTGTAGCTACATTTTTAACCTAATGATATCTATTAATGGCATATCTAGCTCTGGTATACGTATCTAATATGACTCAATTGGAATTGCTGTGATTTATTGTCTCATATTAACTCTTTGTGGGTTTTGACCATCTGTATTCAATGGTTGTATTGAGACAGAAACAAATGGATACTGGCAGTGGTGTATCATGTTTTGAGATGATTACCTGTATTTACCTATTTGTGATTGGGGTATCTTATGTTACACTGCTGCACCCTAGGATATTGCGTTACGCCAATACCTAAGTATATTATGCAGCAGTGATACACAGCAATTATCCCATTGGGTCATATATCTGTGTCCATTTAGAAGTCAGCCATACTTTTTTACCTAGTTCTTTGACCTGACTCTGCTACTAGTATCTGTTCCAGTATCAATCCCCTCAAAAAGACTGGGCATTACATTTTCTGTATCTATTTGAGGTTTTAGTAATCTATTTGGTATTGTAGGGCTATCCCCCCCTATCCAATTAGGTATTCAGGGTACCCCAGTGAGAGAGTGAGCCTCTTCCCTTTCTGTTTTCCCCGATCATAGGGTTATACAGGAACAGTATAGGACTAGGTTTGGGAGTGGGTACTTATCAGGGCGTAAACTCCACCGAGGAGCAGGTGTAGTGAGAGTGAAAACCAGGGCTACTGTGAGGTAGAGGCCACCTACATCCTATTGCCCAACCATCCCTCCTAGGCCTCTTTCCCCCAACTTCCTTCCCCTCCACCCCACCTTTAGTTAGGAGTTGCCATTCTACTGTACTCCTCTCTGTCATCTGCGGAACAGATTCTGACTGGGTTTCTGAGCAGCATAAAACTTTTTTTTTTGTGTTATTTGATGGCAATAGGACCATCCTTGGATCCTTTTTAATGGTGAAAATAAATGTTATGTTTTAGTGTTTTTTTCGGTATTTGGCAAACACTGTACCTCCAATTATTTCAAAACTACAAGTCCCAGCATTACAGGACTGGCAAAGGATGACACACATGAATGACATAGGAAGATCCAAGTAATACACTCACCATATTGGTGATAGAGTGCAGGCAATCTCGAATAATGTGTCTCCAAGTGTGTGTGTGTGTGTTTGTGTATACAGCATGAATCCAGAGAGGAATGGGTTATAGATAAGGGCTGCTATCCTCCTCAGAGCAGGGAGTCAGCAGAGTGAGGTATGGGGAGGGGTCACCAAAGGGCAGGCAAAATAAGGACACACCGCTCCCTTTGAGAAGATGGAAAAGACATTGAGCAGCTGTGATATGCAACTCTTTTGTGAAATGTGGGTGATAAAGACATGCAAATTATATGTACATGATCAGGATGAGATACTGAGTAACATATAACACATTAGATTTTTTGTGGTATCTGACAGGTCTGCTTTTAAATTGCTGCAGAAATACAAAAAATGCAGTCCAATCATTGTCACAGACATTGCTGTGCTTCTAAGTACCATTTGTGCACGTAAATACAGTATTATATGAACAGCAAAATCCTCTTATAAAAGATCTCGCACTAGCTTTTTAACCCCTTAAGGACGAAGCCCATTGTCACCTTAAGGACCAGGCCAATTTTATTTTTGTTGTCACGATTCGGCTGGCAGGAGGTGGATCCTCTGTGCCAGAGAGGGATTGGCGTGGACCGTGTTGGTGGACCGGTTCTAAGTTGCTACTGGTATTCACCAGAGCCCGCCGCAAAGCGGGATGGTCTTGCAGCGGCGGTAGCAACCAGGTCGTATCCACCAGCAATGGCTCAACCTCTCTGACTGCTGAAGATAAGCGCGGTACAAGGGAGTAGACAAGAGCAAGGTCGGACGTAGCGGAAGGTCAGGGCAGGCAGCAAGGATCGTAGTCAGGGGCAACGGCAGGAGGTCTGGAACACAGGCTAGGAACACACAAGGAAACGCTTTCACTGGCACAATGGCAACAAGATCCGGCGAGGGAGTGCAGGGCAAGTGAGGTATAAGTAGGGAGTGCACAGGTGAACATACTGATTAAGCCTGCTGCGCCAATCAGTGGCGCAGTGGCCCTTTAAATTGCAAAGACCCGGCGCGCGCGCGCCCTAAGGAGTGGGGCCGCGCGCGCCGGGACAAGACAGACGGGGAACGGGTCAGGTACGGGAGCCGGGATGCGCATCTCGAGCGGGCGCCTCCCGCGTCGCGAATCGCATCCCGGCTGGGAGTGATATTGCAGCGCACCCGGTCAGCAGGTCTGACCGGGGCGCTGTGAATGAGAGGATGCTGCGAGCGCTCCGGGGAGGAGCGGGGACCCGGAGCGCTCGACGTAACAGTACCCCCCCCCTTTGGGTCTCCCCCTCTTCTTGGAGCCTGAGAACCTGAGGATAAGACTTTTGTCTAGGATGCTGTCCTCAGGTTCCCAGGATCTCTCCTCTGGGCCACAGTTTTCCCAATCCACCCAAAAAAATCTTTTACCTCTGACAGTCTTGGAGGCCAGAATCTCCTTCACAGAGAAGACGTCAGATGAACCGGAAACAGGAGTGGGAGAAACAACTTTGGGAGAGAAGCGGTTAAGGATGAGTGGTTTAAGGAGAGAGACATGGAAGGCATTGGGAATACGGAGAGAAGGAGGAAGAAGGAGTTTGTAAGAGACAGGGTTAATCTGGCACAAGATTTTGAAAGGACCAAGATAGCGTGGTCCCAGTTTGTAACTGGGGACACGAAAGCGGACATATTTAGCGGAGAGCCATACCTTGTCTCCGGGAGCAAAAATGGGGGGAGTTCTTCTTTTTTTATCAGCAAATCTTTTCATCCGGAATGAAGCCTGTAAAAGAGAATTTTGGGTTTCTTTCCATATGGTGGAAAGATCACGAGTCACTTCATCCACAGCGGGCAAACCAGAGGGCAAGGGAGTAGGGAGGGGAGGAAGAGGGTGATGGCCGTACACCACGAAAAATGGGGATTTAGCAGAAGATTCGGAGACTCTGAAGTTGTATGAGAATTCGGCCCATGGTAGAAGATCTGCCCAGTCATCCTGGCGGGAGGAAACAAAATGCCGTAAATAGTCACCCAGGACCTGATTAATTCTTTCTACTTGCCCATTGGATTGGGGATGATAAGAAGAAGAGAAGTTTAATTTGATCTTGAGCTGTTTACAGAGGGCCCTCCAGAATTTAGACACGAATTGGACGCCTCTATCCGAGACGATATGCGTGGGCAAACCGTGAAGGCAAAAAATGTGTACAAAAAATTGCTTTGCCAACTGAGGCGCTGAAGGAAGACCAGGAAGAGGAATAAAATGTGCCATCTTGGAAAATCGATCAACGACCACCCAAACAACTGTGTTGCCACGGGATGAGGGCAAGTCCGTAATAAAGTCCATACCAATCTGTGACCAAGGCTGTTCAGGAACAGGCAGAGGATGAAGGAGACCAGCAGGCTTCTGGCGAGGAGTCTTATCCCGGGCACAGACAGTACAGGCCCGCACGAAATCAACAACATCAGTCTCCAGAATCGGCCATCAATAAAATCGAGAGATGAGTTGCAAGGATTTTTTGATGCCCGCATGGCCTGCGAGGTGGGAGGAGTGTCCCCATTTGAGAATCCCGAGACGCTGGCGTGGAGAAACGAAGGTCTTCCCTGGAGGAGTTTGCCTGATGGAAGCTGGAGAAGTGGAGATCAGACAGTCCGGAGGAATGATGTGTTGCGGAGAGACCTCTACTTCAGAGGCATCAGAAGAACGAGAGAGGGCATTGGCCCTAATGTTCTTGTCAGCAGGGCGAAAATGGATTTCAAAGTTAAAACGGGCAAAGAACAACGACCACCTAGCCTGGCGAGGGTTCAGTCGTTGGGCAGACTGGAGATAGGAGAGATTCTTGTGATCAGTGTATATAATAACTGGATATTTTGATCCCTCCAGCAGGTGCCTCCATTCCTCAAGCGCCAATTTAATGGCCAGTAGTTCTCGATCACCAATGGAGTAGTTTCTCTCCGCCGGAGAGAAGGTCCTAGAAAAAAACCCACAAGTAACAGCATGCCCGGAAGAATTTTTTTGTAGAAGGACAGCTCCAGCTCACACAGAGGAGGCATCTACCTCCAATAGAAAGGGTTTAGATGGGTCAGGTCTGGAGAGCACGGGAGCAGAAGAAAAGGCAGACTTGAGATGTTTAAATGCGTCTTCCGCTTGGGGAGACCAGGACTTAGGATTGGCATTTTTCTTGGTTAAAGCCACGATAGGGGCCACAATAGTGGAGAAGTGTGGAATGAATTGTCTGTAATAATTGGCGAACCCCAAAAAACGTTGGATAGCACGGAGTCCGGAGGGGCGTGGCCAATCTAACACGGCAGATAGTTTATCTGGGTCCATTTGTAGTCCCTGGCCAGAGACCAAGTATCCTAGGAAAGGAAGAGATTGACATTCAAAGAGACATTTCTCCATTTTGGCATAAAGTTGATTGTCCCGAAGTCTCTGAAGAACCATGCGGACATGCTGGCGGTGTTCTTCTAAGTTGGCAGAAAAAATCAGAATATCGTCCAGATAAACCACAACACAGGTATGTAGGAGATCACGAAAAATTTCTTTAACAAAGTCTTGGAAGACGGCAGGGGCGTTGCACAGGCCAAAGGGCATGACCAGATACTCAAAGTGTCCATCTCTGGTGTTAAATGCAGTCTTCCATTCGTCCCCCTCCCTGGTGCGGATGAGATTATAAGCACCTCTTAAGTCTAGTTTGGTAAAGATGTGGGCGCCTTGTAGGCGATCAAAGAGTTCCGAGATAAGAGGTAAGGGGTAGCGTTTTTTTACCGTGATTTTATTAAGTCCGCGGTAATCAATGCAAGGGCGTAGGGAGCCATCTTTTTTGGACACAAAAAAAAAATCCAGCTCCGGCAGGAGAGGAGGACTTGCGGATAAACCCCTTTTTTAAATTCTCCTGGATGTACTCCGACATGGCTAGAGTCTCTGGAGCAGACAGAGGATAGATTCTGCCCCGGGGTGGAGTAGTACCCGGGAGGAGGTCAATAGGACAGTCATAAGGCCTGTGAGGAGGTAAAGTCTCTGCTTGCTTTTTGCAAAAAACATCAGCATAGTCCATATAAGCCTTAGGAAGACCAGATACCGGGAAAACCACAGGGTCACGACAGTGAGTACTGGGAACCGGTTTAAGACAGTCCCTGTGACAAGAAGTACCCCAGTTCTTGATTTCTCCTGTGGACCAATCAAGGGTTGGGGAATGGCGTTGAAGCCACGGTAATCCAAGAAGAATTTCTGAAGTGCAGTTAGAGAGGACCAAAAATTAAATTTTTTCGTGATGGGGTCCGATGCACATTAGGAGAGGTTCCGTGCGGTAACGCACGGTACAGTCCAATCTTTCATTGTTAACAGAATTGATGTAGAGAGGTCTGATTAGACTGGTCACCGGGATGTTGAACCTGTTGATGAGAGAGGCCAAAATAAAATTTCCTGCAGATCCGGAATCCAAGAAGGCCATAGCAGAGAAGGAGAAGGTAGAAGAAGATATCCGCACAGGCACAGTAAGGCGTGGAGAAGCAGAGTTCACATCAAGAACTGTCTCACCTTTGTGCGGAGTCAGCGTACGTCTTTCCAGACGGGGAGGATGGATAGGACAATCCTTCAAGAAGTGTTCGGTACCGGCACAGTACAGGCAAAGATTCTCCATGCGGCGTCGTGTCCTCTCTTGAGGTGTCAAGCGAGACCGGTCAACTTGCATAGCCTCCACGGCGGGAGGCACAGGAACGGATTGCAGAGGACCAGAGGAGAGAGAAGCCGGGGAGAAAAACCGCCTTGTGCGAACAAAGTCCATATCCTGGCGGAGCTCCTGACGCCTTTTGGAAAAACGCATGTCAATGCGGGTGGCAAGATGAATAAGTTCATGCAGGTTAGCAGGAATTTCTCGTGCGGCCAGCACATCTTTAATGTTGCTGGATAGGCCTTTTTTAAAGGTCGCGCAGAGGGCCTCGTTATTCCAGGATAATTCGGAGGCAAGAGTACGGAATTGGATGGCGTACTCGCCAACAGAAGAATTACCCTGGACCAGGTTCAGCAGGGCAGTCTCAGCAGAAGAGGCTCGGGCAGGATCCTTAAAGACACTTCGAATCTCCGTGAAGAAGGAGTGTACAGAGGCAGTGACAGGGTCATTGCGGTCCCAGAGCGGTGTGGCCCATGACAGAGCTTTCCCAGACAGAAGGCTGACTACGAAAGCCACCTTAGACCTTTCAGTAGGAAACTGGTCCGACATCATCTCCAAGTGCAGGGAACATTGCGAAAGAAAGCCACGGCAAAACTTAGAGTCCCCATCAAATTTATCCGGCAAGGATAATCGTAAGCCGGAAGCGGCCACTCGCTGCGGAGGAGGTGCAGGAGCTGGCGGAGGAGATTGTTGCTGAAGCTGTGGTAATAGCTGCTGTAGCATCACGGTCAGTTGAGACAGCTGGTGGCCTTGTTGCGCTATCTGTTGCGACTGCTGGGCGACCACCGTGGTGAGGTCGGCGACAACTGGCAGTGGGACCTCAGCGGGATCCATGGCCGGATCTACTGTCACGATTCGACTGGCAGGAGGTGGATCCTCTGTGCCAGAGAGGGATTGGCGTGGACCGTGTTGGTGGACTGGTTCTAAGTTGCTACTGGTATTCACCAGAGCCCGCCGCAAAGCGGGATGGTCTTGCAGCGGCGGTAGCAACCAGGTCGTATCCACCAGCAACGGCTCAACCTCTCTGACTGCTGAAGATAAGCGCGGTACAAGGGAGTAGACAAGAGCAAGGTCGGACGTAGCAGAAGGTCAGGGCAGGCAGCAAGGATCGTAGTCAGGGGCAACGGCAGGAGGTCTGGAACACAGGCTAGGAAGACACAAGGAAACCCTTTCACTGGCACAATGGCAACAAGATCCGGCGAGGGAGTGCAGGGGAAGTGAGGTATAAGAAGGGAGTGCACAGGTGAACATACTGATTAAGCCTGCTGCGCCAATCAGTGGCGCAGTGGCCCTTTAAATTGCAGAGACCCGGCGCGCGCGCGCCCTAAGGAGCGGGGCCGCGCGTGTCGGGACAAGACAGACGGGGAACGGGTCAGGTACGGGAGCCGGGATGCGCATCGCGAGCGGGCGCCTCCCGCGTCGCGAATCGCATCCCGGCTGGGAGTGATATTGCAGCGCACCCGGTCAGCAGGTCTGACCGGGGCGCTGCGAATGAGAGGATGCTGCGAGTGCTTCGGGGAGGAGCGGGGACCCGGAGCGCTCGGCGTAACATTTGTGCTTTCGTTTTTTCCTCCTCACCTTCTAAAATCCAGAACTCTTTTATATTTCCATCTAAAGACTCATATAAGGGCTAGTTTTTTTCCGTGATCAATTGTACTTTGTAATGAAACCTCTCATTTTACCATAAAATGTACGGCGAACCCAAAAAAATATTTTTTTAGGGAGGAAATTTAAATAAAAACACCAATTTTGCACATTTTGGAGGGTTTCACACTGTACACTTTACGGTAAAAATGACATGTGTTCTTTATTCTGTGGGTCAATACGATTGAAATCTTACCCATGGCTATATACTTTTATATTTTTGTAACGCTTAACAAAAAATCTAAAACTTTTTGTACAAAAGCAGTAGTCTAAAATTGCCCTATTTTGACCACCTATAACTTTTAAATCTTTCCATATATAGGGTGGTATGAGGGCTAATTTTTTGCACCGTAATCTGTACTTTTTATTGATACCAAATTTGCATATATAACAGTTTTAGATAATTTTTTCTTTTTTTTGGGGGGGAATAAAATGTGACAAAAAAGCTGCATTTTTGGACTTTTATTTTTTACGTTTACGCCGTTCACCGTATGGGATCATTAACATTATATTTTGATAGATCGGACATTTACGCATGCGGCAATACCAATTATGTTTATAAAAAAAAAATTACGCTTTTTGAGGGTAAAATGGGAAAAACTGACAATTTTCATTTTTATTGGGTGAGGGGATTTTTCAACTTTTTTCTTTTTACACTTTAACAGTCCCCATAGGGGACTATCTATAGCAATCATTTGATTGCTAATACTGTTCAGTGCTATGCATAGGACATATCACTGATCAGTATTCTCTGCTATCTCCTGCTCTGTTCTGCTCGATCTCAGACCAGAGCAGGAGACGCCGGGAGACGGACAGAGGCAGGTGAGGGGACCTCCGTCCGCCATTACAGAAGATCGGATCGCCGCGGCAGCGCTGCGGGCGATCCGATTATCTATTTTAACGTGTGCATTGTCGCAGATGCCGTGATCTGTACTGATCACGGCATCTGAGTGTTTAATGTCGGCCATTACCGGCAGGCCTCGGCTGCTGCTACCTGCTGTGTATGACACGAGTACCGCTCCGATGCTCACGGTCATATGCAGGACATAAATGTACATCCTGGTGTGCGAAGCCAGGACGTACATTTACATCCGTGGTTGTTAAGGGGTTAAAGAGAACCTGTGACAACCCAAATACATTAAGATTATATTGTCATAAAATAGACTTGGGTGCCTGATCACACACCTATTTACAGTTTCTTAATACACCTTCCTGTTCCTGAGATGTGAGAGTTTGTCTGACAATTTAGCAATCTTTCACATGGGTGCAAACTTAATTTTAGTAATAGGAGTGAATATCAGGAGATGGGTGGGATTATACAGTCAGGAAGTGTAAATGTTGTACACTGAGGAGTGTGTCTGCCTAATGTGTGATCATTAATAAGAGGGTAGGTCTGGTGTTACCCGATGACCCAGTTTTGGGTCACAGAATTTAGAAATGGGGAAATGGGAGCAAAGTGAAATATTAACCCCTTAAGGACACAGCCCATTTTCACCTCTAGGACACAGCCCTTTTTTGCACATCTGACCACTGTCACTTTAAACATTAATAACTCTGGAATGCTTTTACTTATCAATCTGATTCCGAGATTGTTTTTTCGTGACATATTCTACTTTAACATAGTGGTAAATTTTTGTGGTAACTTGCATCCTTTCTTGGTGAAAAATCCCCAAATTTGATGAAAAAATTGAAAATTTTGCATTTTTCTAACTTTGAAGCTCTCTGCTTGTAAGGAAAATGGATATTCCAAATATTTTTTTTTTGGATTCGCATATACAATATGTCTACTTTATATTTTCATCATAAAATTGACAAGTTTTTACTTTTGGAAGACACCAGAGGACTTCAAAGTTCAGCAGCAATTTTACAATTTTTCACAAAATTTTCAAACTCACTATTTTTCATGGACCAGTTCAGGTTTGAAGTGGATTTGAAGGGTCTTCATATTAGAAATACCCCATAAATGACCCCATTACAAAAACTGCACCCCCCAAAGTATTCAAAATGACATTCAGTAAGTGTTTTAACCCTTTAGGTGTTTCACAGGAAAAGCAGCAAAGTGAAGGAGAAAATTCTAAATCTTCATTTTTTACACTTGCATGTTCTTGTAGACCCAATTTTTGAATTTTTACAAGGGGTAAAAGGATAAAATTTATACTTGAATTTGTAGCCCAATTTCTCTCGAGTAAGCACATACCTCATATGTCTATGTAAATTGTTCGGTGGGCGCAGTAGAGGTCTCAGAAGCGAAGGAGCGACAAGGGGATTTTGGAGAGTACGTTTTTCTGAAATGGTTTTTTGGGGGCATGTTGCATTTAGGAAGCCCCTATGGTGCCAAAACAGCAAAAAAAAAAAAAACATGGCATACCATTTTGGAAACTAGACCCCTTGAGGAACGTAACAAGGAATTAAGTGAGTCTTAATACCCCACAGGTGTTTCATGACTTTTGCATATGTAAAAAAAAAAAATAATTTTCACTAAAATGTGTGTTTCCCCCCAAATTTCAAATTTTTGCAAGGGTTAATAGCAGAAAATACCCCCCACAATTTGTAACCCCATCTCTTCTGAGTATGGAGGTACCCCATAAGTTGACCTGAAGTGCATTACGGGCGAACTACAATGCTCAGAAGAGAAGGAGTCATATTTTGCTTTTTGAGAGCAAATTTTGCTCGGGGGGGCATGTCACATTTAGGAAGCCCCTATGGGGATAAAGGGATAAAGTGAACCTTAATACCCCACAGGTGTTTCACGACTTTTGCATATGTAAAAAAAAAATAATAATTTTACCAAAAATGCTTGGTTTAGCAAAAATTTTACATTTTTAAAAAAGGTAATAGCAGAAAATACCCCCCAAAATTTGAAGCCCAATTTCTCCCAATTCAGAAAACACCCAATATGGGGATGAAAAGTGCTCTGCTGGCGCACTACAGGTCTCAGAAGAGAAGGAGTCACACTTGGCTTTTTGGAAGCAAATTTTGCTCTGGGGGCATGCCGCATTTAGGAAGCACCTATGGTGCCAGGACAGAAAAAAAAAAACACATGGCATACCATTTTGGAAACTAGACCCCTTGGGGAACGTAACAAGGGGTAAAGTGAACCTTAATACCCCACAGGTGTTTCACGACTTTTGCATATGTAAAAAAAAAAATTTTTTTTTTACACTAAAATGCTTGTTTTCCCCCAAATTTTACATTTTTACAAGGGATAATAGCAGAAAATACCCCCCAAAATTTGTAACCCCATCTCTTCTGAGTATGGAAATACCCAATAAGTGGACATGAAGTGCACTGGGGGCGAACTACAATGCTCAGAAGAGAAGGAGCATCATTGAGCTTTTGGAGAGATAATTTGGCCATGTGCATTTCCAAAGCCCCCCGTGGTGCCAGAACAGTGGACCCCCCCCCCACATGTGACCCCCTTTTTAAAACTACACCCCTCACGGAAGGTAATAAGGGGTGCAGGGAGAATTTACACCCCACTGGCATTTGACGGATCTTTGGAACAGTGGGCTGTGCAAATTAAAAATTTTATTTTTCATTTTCACAGACCCCTGTTTCAAAGATCTGTCAGACACCTGTGGGGTGTAAATGCTCACTGTACCCCTTGTTACATTCCGCGAGGGGTGTAGTTTCCAAAATGGGGTCACATGTGGGTATTTATTGTTTTGCACTTATGTCAGAACCGCTGTAAAATCAGCCACCCCTGTGCAAATCACCAATTTAGACCTCAAATTTACATGGTGCACTCTCCCTTCTGAGCCTTGTTGTGCGTCCCCAGAACACTTTGCGCCCACATATGGGGTATCTCCGTACTCAGGAGAAATTGCGTTACAAACTTTGGAGCCTTTTTTTCTTTTACTGCTTGTGAAATTTTAAAGTATGGGGCAACACCAGTATGTTAGTGTACAAAAATGTTTTTTTTTTACACTAACATGCTGGTGTAGACCCCAACTTTACCTTTTCATAAGGGGTAAAAGGAGAAAAAGCCCCCCAAAATTTGTTAGGCAATTTCTCCCGAGTACGGCGATACCCAATATGTGGCCCTAAACTGTTGCCTTGAAATACGACAGGGCTCCAAAGTGAGAGCGCCATGCGCATTTGAGGCCTAAATTAGGGATTTGCATAGGGGTGGACATAGGGGTATTCTACACCAGTGATTCTCAAACAGGGTGCCTCCAGCTGTTGCTAAACTCCCAGCATGCTTGGACAGTCAATGGCTGTCCGGAAATGCTGGGAGTTTTTGTTTTGCAACAGCTGGAGGCTCCGTTTTGGAAACACTGCTGTAGGATACGTTTTTCATTTTTATTGGGGGGGAAGGGGTGGTGGGGGGGCAGTGTACGTGTGTATATGTAGTGTTTTACTCTTTATTTTATGTTAGTGTAGTGTTTTTAGGTTACATTCACACTGACGGCGGATTACACTGAGTCTCCCGCTAGGAGTTTGAGCTGCGGCTGCTGCAGCTCAAACTTGAAGCAGGAAACTCACTGTAATCCGCCGCCAGTGTGAATGTAACCTGTACATTCACATGGGAGGGGGGGGGGGGGCAAAACTACAACTCCCAGCATGCACTGACAGAACGTGCATGCTGGGAGTTGTAGTTTTGCAACAGCTGGAGGCACACTGGTTGGAAAATACTGAGTTAGGTAATAGAAACTATTACCTAACTCGGTATTTCCCAACCAGTGTGCCTCCAACTGTTGCAGAACTACAACTCTCAGCATGTACTGATTGCCAAAGGGAATGCTGGGAGATGTAGTTATGCAACAGCTGGAGGCACGCAAGTACAACTCCCAGCATGCCGAGACAGCCATTTGCTGTTCCTGAATGCTGGGAGTTGTAGTTTTGCAAGATTTAGAGGGGTTCAGGCTGGAGATCACTGACAGTGGTCTCTAAACTGTGGCCCTCCAGATATTGCAAAACTACAAATCTCAGCATGCTAAGACAGCAAACTGCTGTCTGGGCATGCTGGGAGTTGTAGTTTTGTAATATCTGGAGGGCTACAGTTTAGAGACCACTGTCAGTGATCTCCAGCCTGAACCCCTCTAAATCTTGCAAAACTACAACTCCCAGCATGCCAACACAGCAAACAGCTGTCAAGGCATGGTGGGAGTTGTAGTTTTGCAACATCTGGAGGTCAACAGTTTAGAGACCACTCTCTAAACTGTTGCCCTGCAGATGTTGCTAGGCAACAGACTCCCGGACACGCGGCGTCATACTCACCTCCACCGCTGCCGTGATCACAGCCGCCGCCGGGTACGTGACCGCCGCTGCCGCCGCCGCCACTACTACACGGTTCCCGGACACCGATGGGTGGGCATAGCGGAGGGGAACCGAACTTTAACCCCCCCGCCCCCAGTCTGCTATTGGTCGGTCGCTCGACCGATCAATAGCAGGGATAGGAGGGGTGGCACCCCTGCCACCTCACTCCTATCTCTTCAAGGGGGATCGAGGGTGTCTTGGACACCCTCGATCCCCCTTATTTTATCGCGGAACCGCCGTTGATGGGCAGGGGGAGAGCGCTCCCCCTGCAAACACCATAGATGCCGTGATCAGAACTGATCACGGCATCTATGGGGTTAATGCTGCCGGGACTGGCACGATCGCGGCCCCGGCAGCTGCGGTGGGACTCCGGCTGTGATTGACAGCTGAGTCCCACCCGCGATCTCCTGCGCTGCCCGCGGCAGAGCAGGAGATCGCTTGGACGTATGCATACGTCCAATTGCGCGAACGTGTAATTCGCCTGGACGTATGCATACGTCCAATAGCGGGAAGGGGTTAAAAAGCATATTTTTCTAAAATAGAGTAGAATACTGTGGGACACGTGGGGTTTTAGGATTATTTCCTCCCTTATAAGAATAGGCTGGTGGGTTTTCATTCCTCACTCTTTATATTGCTTGTGTTCCCTAGCAGCATTGGCAAATTTTTCAAAAGTTCAATTCATCCGATTTGCTGAATTTTCCCAAAAAATGGCGTTTGATCTGAATACATTTGCGGCAAATCGCTATTAAAAGTGGCTTATTCCGGGAAAATACATAGAACTGCAAAGTGCGTATATCCCCCCCCCCCCCCCTTTTTTTTTTTTTTTACCGTAATAAGCCCAAGCATGGTTTCAACAAAAAAAAGCATACTCTCTCTCTCTCTGAACTGTGGTTGCTTGCAGTCTTTGAATGTGGAATGCTGCCTCTGATTATCTCATTTGCAGACTATGAAACTTCTAAACACTCCCTGCCTACCTGCAGTGATGCGGGCTTGAGGTCAATGGATTTCTCCTGTTTTGATTTGTATTGTCAGTAACGCTCTCTCTAGCCAGAACAAATGCGGGCTTAAGGTGAATGGATTAGCCGCTGTAAAGATCTGTATTGTCAGTAACAGTGATAAGTGTGCACAGACAGTCTCTGCTCTCTCAGCAAAACAGGAAATGCCGTCTTTGGCAATGGCTGCTGAATATATAGGGTTGTGACATCACAGGGCTGGCTGGCTGCTGATAGGCTGCATGCCGCCATGTAATTCAGGGTGATCCCGCTTACCCGCCTTTCCAGACTTCCTTGCCCTATGTCCTCACACGTGTAGCCGCCATTTTAGCCCCCCAGCCCGCACAAAATGTAGTGAAGCGGTTTGTTACCACAAAGCACAAGGAAATTCGGATTCCTTCAGAATCAAATTTTTCATAAAATTCTGTACAAATTTGACTCCGTCAGCTTTGATTCGCCCATCTCTATTCCCTAGTATAGGAATCCCTCTGAGCTCTGTGGTGGACACACATGCTCCCTCTCCTTTCTCTTTACTACACAATGCTCTCCTGAGGTCCTTGCTCAGCCATTCAGTCTTTTCCTCTGCAGCTTCTTCTCTTCCAGGTTGCAGAGGCATACAGAAGCAAGAGCTGTTGGGAATTATAGCCCAGTGAACTTCAGGAACAGAAGGGTTTATGCCTGGTAATGCAAGTCCCTGCTTGACATCAGCCGCAGCATCCACTGCCAACAATGATCCCCTTTGGGGGGTTACATTTTATTTGTCACACTTGATGTAATTTTTATTTGCTACTATTAATTTGACATAATTATGTATTCATTTTTAGAAGCTTTGGTAGAAAGCAAAACTGTATAGGCAATTCTTGATTCATTTAGCATTTTAGTTACTGTGTAGCAATTTGAAGATCAAGTGGTCCAGTAAACAGTGATGATAGGTGTAAGTTGAGAACCCTAAAGGTTAACTACCAATGAAAAGGTCACACTATATCTGACACTGCTTTTTGTTAGACTAGTCTAAAATCCATGATAATATAGACGGCATTCCATCACCTTGGATATTGTTTATACATTTGTCTTTTGAATAATTGCATTACAGCTTACACTCATTTGTTCACCAGGGAAGTCCCATAGAGCACAGAACATTTCCCTCACTTTGCTTAATGCGAGAAGAAATGTTTAGGCTTTTAGCAGTTTGGTCATATACTCCAAAATAAGGATGACCATACAATACTGCAGACTAAAGGGATTGTCCATAGGTTATGTCTGATATTGCAGCTAAGCTTCATTAATATCAACAGAACTGAGTTACAATGCCACACAGAAACAGCTGTAGCACTGTTTTGTTAAAAGAACTCTTGTGTTTTTATAATTCCATACAACCCTTTAGACCAATAACATAAAATATTTTCTGCTACATTCAGAATCATTTTTAGCATGGAAAACATCATCAGATAAGTCACAGCAATTACACTTCTTATGGTAAAAACACATAATCAGGTTGAGTTGCACTTTACAATTCTTCTACAATTTTTCTATTACTTACTATTGGAAACTGAAAGTGTTACTGTTGTTAAAAACAAATATTTCATTTAATACTTCCTTAAAAACTAAGCATTTTCCTAATATAGTTCATAAAAACTTGATTTGAAAGATGTGAAAAAATGGTTTAAAAACAGCCACTAGGGGGTTAATTTTGCAAACAAACTCTGATAACCAAGTCTTTTTGGTCCTAGCAACTAGATATTTTGGACCATTTTTCTGAGGGGAGGGGGGATGGGGTGTGGTTATTTCAAAATTGTAGACCTGCACCAGGCTGGGAAGACTGCAATAGGCAAGCAGCTTGGTATGAAGAAATCAACTGTGGGAGCAATTATTAGAAAATGGAAGACATACAAGACCACTGATAATCTCCCTCGGTCTGGGGCTCCACGCAAGATCTGACCCTGTGGTGTCAAAATGATCACAAGAATGGTGAGCAAAAATCCCAGAACCACACGGGGGGACCTAGTGAATGACCTGCAGAGAGCTGGGTCCAAAGTAACAAAGGCTACCATCAGTAACACACTACACTGCCAGGGACTTATGTCACAATTTGGCTTACAGGTTGTGGATCCACTGTGTCAGCGAGGGATTGGTGTGGACCGTGCTGGTGGACCGGTTCTAAGAGGCTACTGGTGTTCACCAGAGCCCGCCGCAAAGCGGGATGGTCTTGCTGTGGCAGTAGCAACCAGGTCGTATCCACTAGCAACGGCTCAACCTCGCTGACTGCTGAGAAGGCGTGGGACAGAAGGACTAGGCAGAGGCAAGGTCAGATGTAGCAGAAGGTCGGGGCAGGCGGCAAGGTTCGTAGTCAATATGGATAGCAGGAGATCAGGTAACACAGGCTAGGAACACACAAGGAAACGCTTTCACTGGCACAATGGCAACAAGATCCGGCCAGGGAGTGCAGGGGAAGTGATGTGATATAGCCAGGGAACAGGTGGAAGCCAATTAAGCTAATTGGGCCAGGCACCAATCATTGGTGCACTGGCCCTTTAAGTCTCAGAGAGCTGGCGCGCGCGCGCCCTAGAGAGCGGAGCCGCGCGCGCCAGCAGATGACAGCCGGGGACCGGGACGGGTAAGTGACTTGGGATGCGATTCGCGAGCGGGCGCGTCCCGCTATGCGAATCGCATCCCCGCCGGCAAAGTCAGTGCAGCGCTCCCGGTCAGCGGGTCTGACCGGGGCGCTGCAGGGAGAGAGACGCCGTGAGCGCTCCGGGGAGGAGCAGGGACCCGGAGCGCTCGGCGTAACAGTACCCCCCACCTTAGGTCTCCCCCTTTTTTTGTCCGACAACTGCTTTTCCTGGGACGAGGACACCGGGAGTGAATGGAGGGTTTCCTCAAAGGCAGGCAGTACAGCAGGAGTGGGAATGGGGAGGGAGGGCAGAGGGTGAAGCTAATTGGGCCAGGCACCAATCATTGGTGCACTGGCCCTTTAAGTCTCAGAGAGCTGGCGCGCGCGCGCCCTAGAGAGCGAAGCCGCGTGCGCCAGCAGATGACAGCTGGGGACCGGGACGGGTAAGTGACTTGGGATGCGATTCGCGAGCGGGCACTGTCACAATTTGGCTTACAGGTTGTGGATCCACTGTGTCAGCGAGGGATTGGCGAGGACCGTGCTGGTGGACCGGTTCTAAGAGGCTACTGGTGTTCACCAGAGCCCGCCGCAAAGCGGGATGGTCTTGCTGCGGCAGTAGCAACCAGGTCGTATCCACTAGCAACGGCTCAACCTCGCTGACTGCTGAGCAGGCGTGGGACAGAAGGACTAGGCAGAGGCAAGGTCAGACGTAGCAGAAGGTCGGGGCAGGCGGCAAGGTTCGTAGTCAATATGGATAGCAGGAGATCAGGTAACACAGGCTAGGAACACACAAGGAAACGCTTTCACTGGCACAATGGCAACAAGATCCGGCCAGGGAGTGCAGGGGAAGTGATGTGATATAGCCAGGGAACAGGTGGAAGCCAATTAAGCTAATTGGGCCAGGCACCAATCATTGGTGCACTGGCCCTTTAAGTCTCAGAGAGCTGGCGCGCGCGCGCCCTAGAGAGCGGAGCCGCGCGCGCCAGCAGATGACAGCCGGGGACCGGGACAGGTAAGTGACTTGGGATGCGATTCGCGAGCGGGCGCGTCCCGCTATGCGAATCGCATCCCCGCCGGCAAAGTCAGTGCAGCGCTCCCGGTCAGCGGGTCTGACCGGGGCGCTGCAGGGAGAGAGACGCCGTGAGCGCTCCGGGGAGGAGCAAGGATCGGGAGCGCTCGGCGTAACAACATATATCATGCAGTGCCAGACATGTCCCCCTGCTTAAGCCAGTACATGTCTGGGCCCTTCTGAAGTTTGCTAGAGAGCATTTGGATGATCCAGAAAAAGTTATGGGAGAATGTCATATGGTCAGATGAAACCAAAGTAGAATTTTTTGTGAAAAACTCAACTTGTCGTGTTTGGAGAAGAAAGAATGCTGAGTTGCATCCAAAGAACACCATACCTGCTGTGAAGCATTGGGGTAAAAACATCATGCTTTGGGGATGTTTTTCTGCTAAGGGACCATGACGACTTATCCATGTAAAGGAAAGAATGAATGGGGTCCTGTATTGTAAGATTGTGAGTGAAAACCTCCTTACATCAGCAAGGGCATTGAAGATGAAACGTGGCTGGGTCCTTCAGCAGTACAAGCACACCACCAGGGCAACGAAAGAGTGGCTTCATAAGAATTCATATCTGCATGGAGGAATGGGCCAAAATAACAGCAACAGTGTGTGAAAACCTTGTGAAGACTTACAGAAAACGTTTAGCCTCCGTCATTGCCAACAAAGAGTATACAACAAAGTATTGACATGAACTTTTGTTATTGGCTAAATACAAATTTTACACCATTATCTGCAAATAAATTATTTCAAAATCAGACAATGTGATTTTATGGATTTTCTAATTTTGTCTCTCATAGTTGAGGCATACCTATGATGAAAATTACAGGCCTGTCTCATATTTTTAAGTGGTGGCTGACTAAATACTTTTTTGCCCCCTGTATGCCTCAGAGCAGTGTATAATCCAGCTTTCACCAGCACGAGCTAAATATCAGACAGCTTGCAGTCTTTTCAGAAGAGGATCATTTCCATGCAAACTGACAAGCAATACAAAGTGCTAAATTAGTGTTTATATACAAAATGGTTTCTCTTTGGTCATGGTATGAAATTATTTCTTGTGCATTTGCACCATATAGGTTCACATGGCTGCATTAGAGTAAAAAAAAAAAAATACTGTACTTTAGGCACAAAGCTTTGCAAATGTTTGTGCAGACCTCATGACAGGAGAGGGGGAAAGGGAGGAGGAGGAGGAAAAGAGCAAGTTTGTCATGGGTCTGAAGAAATGCCCCAGCCTTCAGGAGGTTAGTAATACATAGATCAAAAGGTATTTTTACATATAAAAACATGCATATTATGCATACACGTCTTAGGGTACACTACTATATTGACTTGAGCATTATTTTGGAATTTCCTTGCTAATTACAGCAATGCATGAAGTAATGTAGTTAGAAACCGTAATGCAATGCAACCTGATCGTGTTTTTACCCTTTTGTTATAATATTCATGGATAGATAACAATTATCATAAAACATCTACTACTTGTTTCATTGTCCAAATTTGTGTGTGATTCTATCTGTACATAGATATGACTGATACAGAGTGGATATGACTAGATTTGATTTCCAAAGTGAGACCTACAGGAAATAAGAGTGATGCTAGAGAAATAATGGGAAGTAGATTTATTTTATTTTTCATCTCTAGCATTGAGTCTTGTGATAATCGAAAAACTGTGAATAAACACGGATGCTGGTTTATAAACGTATTATAGAAGTAAAACTGAGGGCAGAGTGTACTTTGAATTCAGGAGAGTGTTATTGGCTAAATAGCTTACTAGATCTACATACATGTGTAGATTGGTTAGACATGTACACATACTGTTTAGGTTTGGGTTGGGGTGAGAATTTAATCTGATTTCTTCACTCACTTCCTGTTCCTGGCCACATTACACATGTTGTAGTTGAGATGCCAGTGCTCCTGCTCTTTGCCTCTTTTTAACCCCTTAACGACGCAGGAAGTATATTAACGTCCTGCGCCGGCTCCCGCGATATGAAGCAGCGCGACCCCGCATCACATCGCGTCGGTCCCGACGCTCATCAACGGCCGGGACCCGCGGCTAATACCACACATCGCCGATCGCGGCAATGTGCGGTATTAACCCTTTAGAAGCGGCGGTCAAAGCTGACCATCGCTTCTAAAGTGAAAGTATCCCGGCTGCTCAGTCGGGCTGTTCGGGACCGCCGCGGTGAAATCGCGACGTCCCAAACAGCTTATAGGACACCTCCTCGGTGTCCGGTCGACGAATGACTGCTCTGTGCCTGAGATCCAGGCAGGAGCAGTGAAGCGCCGATAACACTGATCACAGGCGTGTTAATACACGCCTGTGATGTGTGCAAAAGATCAGTGTGTGCAGTGTTATTGGTCCCTATGCCCTGTACGTGGAAAAATAAAAAAGTTATAGGGGTCAGAAGATGACATTTTTAAACGTATAAATTTTCCTGCATGTAGTTATGATTTTTTCCAGAAGTACGACAAAATGAAACCTATATAAGTAGGGTATCATTTTAACTGTATGGACCTACAGAATAATGATAAGGTGTCATTTTTATCGAAATATGCACTGCGTAGAAACGGAAGCCCCCAAAATTTACAAAAGGGCGTTTTTTTCTTCTATTTTGTCGCACAATTATTTTTTTTCCATTTTGCCGTGAATTTTTGGGTAAAATGACTAATGTCACTGCAAATTGGAATTGGTGACGCGAAAAATAAACCATAATATGGATTTTTAGGTGGAAAATTGAAAGGGTTATGATTTTTAAAAGGTAAGGAGGAAAAAACGAAAGTGCAAAAACTGAAAAACCCTGAGTCCTTAGGGGTTAAAGGGAGTTGGTCACATTGAAAATGCAGTTTAATTTGAAGGCATCATGTTTTGAAGCACAAAGAGATGGACAGATTGATGTATAGTTTTGTGGGGAAAATTCTGACGATGACAAGTTATCTTGAAACTTTACCCACAAAACTATATATCAATTTAATCAGCTCCTCCTGCCTTATAACATAATGCCTACAGATTGCCCTGCATTTTCAATGTGACAGGTTCCCTACACAGCTTTTCCGCTTCTCATGCCCAGTGGTCTTTGGATTTGCAATTGGTTGTGCATTTTTGTTTGAGTTGCTATGTTGCTGTTTTGCTCTTTGGATCTTTTTTTTAAATTTTTTTATTGGATTTTGTACTTTCAAGTCACAGGTGCCAATATACCATCTTAAAGTGAAAACATATTTTAAGTATGATTTCATTTTATGTATTAATAATGGCTACACAATGAGGCTGTGATTGACCACAATCCACAAAATTATTGAAGTGGATTGTATAGTGTAAGTGTATTGTCTTCATTTGGGCCATTTAAAAGGGTAGGCTTATTGAGGTTATCCCCATATAGTTGTTTGTGATCTCTGCAGAAACTTTGCAAGAAATATGCTTTTATAGAACTCAGTGTAAATGATAGAACTTATCTCTGTCCCAGAAATGCTAATTCTGACCTACTAGATACAAATGAAAAAAATCTTTAAAAAAAAAACACACATTTTATACTATGTATGTGGCAGCTCATGGGTATATGTTGGTACTTGTAGTGCTACTGTTGAGATGCCGTGGTGGTTATGTCACTGGTGGTGTGAGTAGTGTTGCAGTCCCAGTACTCTCCCAGGCACACAGCCTTTGCAATGGAGGGTGTGCACTTTGTGGTATGTGTGGAAGTAAGTCCCTTGGGGCACGCCTCTGTGATTGTGATCAAAGTCAGGGTGCCCTTGGGGTTGTGGGTGCAGGTTATCAGACAAAGAAGGAAAGGACGTAATGCAATTTTACTTGAGGTAACTTCAGGTGGTACAAAACAGTTCTTAAAGCTCCCACTGGTGACACTGACAGGGTTACCAGGTGTGCATGGTGGAGAGTCCATGGTAGTAATCCCTGCCCTGGACCTTCCCAGTGGTATAGCTGAGATATTTTTGTAAAGGCATAGTATCCCCATACCAATCTAGTAGCCCTGCTGTGCCACATTCCTGCTGGTGTATCCAGGTAAGGTGTCCTTCGACTTAAAGGTGTACTCCCGTGGAAAACTTTTTATTTTTTTTTTAAATCAACTGGTGCCAGAAAATTAAACAGATTTGTAAATTACTTCTATTAAAAATCTTAATCCTTCCAATATATTTTATGGGCTGTATACTACAGAGGAAATGGTTTTCTTTTTGGATTTCTCTGATGTTACAACCACAGTGCTTACTGCTGACCTCTGCTGTCCATTTTAGGAACTGTCCAGAGAAGCATATGTTTGTTATGGGGACTTTCTCCTGCTCTGGACAGTTCCAAAAATGGCAACAGAGGTCAGCAGAGAGAACCGTGGTCGTGACATCAGAGAAATCCAAAAAGAAAAGCATTTCTTCTGTAGTATACAGCCCATAAAATGTATTGGAAGTATTGAGATTTTTTTAATAGAAGTAATTTACAAATCTGTTTAACTTTCTGGCACCAGTTGATTTAACAAAAAACGTTTTCCACACGAGTACCCGTTGAATTGGACTAGGACTTAAAAATGTGGTCTTGGCTAGGTAATAGCAGCTAGTACTGTCTATGACTTTCTCTTTCTCCTGGTAGCTTCTCATTTCAGACTCTCCTAAGGGGCAGTGAATCGGGTCTTATATACTCTCTGGCTCAAATGACCTGACATGTGCAGGGAACTTTCCAGCAGACGGAGACCTGCCATACCACTGTCTTCTGTCGAAAGCGCTGCTCTGCACTTTGGACACAAGATGGCACTCTTTGCTTAGTTTTGTGTACCTCTGCAGTACAGGTGTTTGTAAATGTTAGAATGTGGGTGATAACTGATTTGTAATCTTTCCCATGCCTTCCAGAAGAACAATGACAGGAAGCAATTACATCATAAATTAATATACAGGCAACCCCAAAACCCATGATGGGACATCACATATACACCTACCGACATGTTGTAGCTAGTCTTTTACTTTCAAAGATTCAGTTCTCTGCCTTAGATCTGTATCTAAATACCATTGCTTAGGTAGAGTGGTTTGTTGGCACCCTCTCTGGCTCCCAGCACCTAACCTGTTATATTTTTTCTTAAAGGCTCTCTCTCCAACGTATAATTCAACGGAAGATGAAGGGCTCATTCAGTATTTGGTGCTAGAGGTGGCTGTATTCAGTCAATAGAATCTATGGAAATACTATAGCTTAGTTATCATGAATGTGTTTTGTGTTTGGACTATTTATCACCCTTGGAAAATGAGTTGATCTTGTCAGGTGACACCTCAATTACAAACACAATTCAGGCTATACAAAACCTTTCCTGGAACTTACATGATTGGAAATGTATCCTGAAACTTAACTCCTTACTAACTGTTTGCCGCTAAGAAAAATAAATTGTTAAAAATTCATAGCAGAGAAGAGGTTAATTGAGCTGTCAGAGCATCTGTTGTCTTCATTTAATCCTCTTTCCTCAATTCATTTTATAGGTTGCTTCTCAGGTTAGACCAGGCCAAATGTCAAACTTTGGAGACATCTCACGATCAAAGGCAAATGCATATTAGTACAATCGGAAGACTTTTGAAAGCATTTGTAAGATAATCTTACACATTACATTTGATGGCTAGCTGCCATATGGAATACTGATGGCCTAGATTATTTTTTTGGCATGCTTTGTTTCCGCTGTAACTAGTTTATCTGAGTCTCCTGGAATGTAATGTCAAACATATCTGTGGAGAGAGCTCCTCTTATGTAAGCTGGAAAGCTGTTTCCTTAGGTCAAAGTAAAATATAAACAAAATAAACAGATATTAGAACATCAACAACATTCATTGGACCACTTGGACAAACACATCATTCCATTACAGTCATTTGAAACATTAAACATATGAAAGTTATTTTCTTACTTTTGGAATCTGTCTTTCTAAAAGTATAATTTCTTTTTAGCTATTGAAGAGTTTTACACATTTAGACAGGAGAAGGGAAAGAGTCAGACTTCAGTTGGATTGAAGTTCTATTTGAATATCTGGTTGCTACTGGAGCCAGAGAGTAGTTCTTTTTGACAGACACGCACCTATCAACAGGTCCGTATTAACAGTGCATGCTGCCTTAGGCACTCTGAATTAACACTCCCCATTAGGGTGCTTCCAAAAGTGCAAATGTCAAATTTGTCACAAGTACGCGAAAAAAAAAAGTAAAAGTCACATGGGGCTTTTAATTTCAACCCCATATGGCACATAGCACTCTAGTTACATTCCTCGATTCACACTTTGTTTTATGCTCCCATTAGATTCAGTATACAGGGGTAACCCCACCTTATCTCTCTAACAGAAGTTTTTAGACCCTTTTTTTTTTACATTTTGCTGTATTGCACACATATCTATACATATTAAAGGGGTACTACCGTGGAAAACTATTTTTTTTTTTTTAAATCAACTGGTGCCAGAAAGTTAAACAAATTTGTAAATTACTTCTATTTAAAAATGTTAATCCTTCCAGTACTTTTTAGGGGCTATATACTACAAAGGAAATGCTTATCTTTTTAGATTTCTCTCATGTCATGACCACAGTGCTCTCTGCTGACCTCTGCTGTCTATTTTAGGTACTGTCCGGAGCAGCATATGTTTGCTATGAGGATTTTCTCCTGTTCTTAAAATGGAAAGCAGAGGTCAGTAGAGAGCACTGTGGTCATGATATCAGAGAAATCTAAAAAGATAAAAATTTCCTCTATAGTATAAAGCCCCTAAAAAGTTTTTTCAAACTGTTTATTTATAAACTTTTTTTCACATTTTTTCCATACAAAGTGAAAAGCAAGAGTTATTCAAGTATAAAATACAGGGGTAAAATTAAAACAACAAAAACAAAAGGGATATGACATACATAACAATGTTGCATCACTGTCGATTAAATTCAAAGACATGAAGATGCATATATCAGTAGTAGGCACTTGCAAAATCGATACTTGTATAACATTGGTCTACTGTGTGGTGAGTATACTTAAAGCATAACAGAAAAATAGAAGAAAAAAAATATAGGGAAAATCTAAGCCAAATAATAAGAACAAAAACAAGAAAGAGACAAAAGAAAAAGAATAAGGAATAAGAGCAGTGAAGATATTACAAGCCCGCACGGCCATGCACGAGAGCTTCCCCAAGGGGAAGAAAAAGAGGTCTTGAAGTTAAGCATTATCAGTGAGGTCCCATGGCCTTCATATTTTATCAAAAAGATGTAAGGTATTATCAATAATGGTTGACATCTGCTCCATTCTACGTATAGCCCTAATCTTGTCGAGTAGACTCGACATAGGGGGAGCTCTAGGGGATTTCCACCATTGAAATATTACACATTTTGATGCTGTCAATATGGATAACAACAATTTAAGTCAAGCTTTATTTAGGTTTACAGGTGTTAAGTTCAAAAGGTAAACCTCTGGATCAAGCGGGACATGAATTCCTATCGTCCTCCTGATCAGTGATTGAATCTCAAGCCAAAAGTGGCGAAGTGAGGGACAATCTCAGAAGATATGGGGCAGTGTGCCTATGGCAGACCTGCTCCTCCAACAGGCAGGGGACAACTGAAGGAACAAACGTTGTAACTTATCTGGTGTGTGGTACCAGTGCGTCAAAATTTTGAACTGGTTCTCTTTGTATACCACACAGGAAGATGATTTAGAGGCATTAGCCCAAATAAGTTGTCACTGTTGAATGGATAAAGGTCTACCCAGGTAAGACTCCCATTTGAGCATATATGGTAACTTGTAGGTTGAGAGATCTGTAGGGCAGGATAATATATTATATATGTCAGATATCAATCCTTTGGGGGATAGAGTCCCTCTAGATAATCTTTCAAAAGTTGTTGGAAGTGGGAAGGCCTCCGATATAGGGGAGGCGTGAAGGTGGTCACATATATTTTGGTAAAGTGAGAAGGATTCTGTTGGCAATTTAAATTTGTCCCGTAGGTTATGAAAAGATATCAGCTTGTGTGTAAATGGATCCACAAGATCAGCTATATTATATAATTTGGCTTGTATCCATGGGGATACAATGGAGACATCCATACTGAGGGGGAGGGAGGGGTTAAATAATATGGGTGTAAGAAGAGTTTTATGAGATTTTAAACCGAATTGTTCAGCAGTCCGGTCCCATATAGCAAGAGTTAATTTCATAGGTCCTAACATATTTTTAGGAAGTTTAGGTGGGGTTATAGACCAAATAAGGGAGCTGGGGTGAATAGGCGATATCCACATCTTCTCCACCTCAGTCCATTTATTAAACGCAGAAACGTAGTCCATGATGGTATTCTACGTAGATGCGTAGCTAAATACTACCTGTAGAGATCCGGTACTGCCAAACCTCCATTTTTAAATAGAAGTAATTTACAAATCTGTTTAACTTTCTTGCACCAGTTGATAAAAAAAAAAAAAAAAGTTTTCCACTGTAGTACCCCTTTAAACTCAATACGTGTGTGTATTCTGTGTGTGTGTGTATGTTAAAGCATCACGTCCATACGGCTAAAGATATTTACATGAAACTTGGCACACATGTAACTTATATGTCAACAACAAACATAGGATAGGTAATTTAACCCTTACTCACCAAGTGCCCAAGTGTGAATAAAATTTACTAAAACTCGGTCCAAAAATATCACTTATTTTAGTCAAGTATCTTGGCACACTCTGGGTTTTGCAGGGTCCTGCCAGCCCAGAGGAGCCACAATTCAGGGGCCCGAAAGCAATTAAGCCACTCTGGTTGAAAAATAATTGTGGAGAGCATTACAGGACAGTGCAGTTGTTCTTTTCCTTATCTAGGTGAGCTCCCTATTATAAATACAAACTATATAGGGCTAGTTCCTTTATTTTGCAGGTCCTGGTCACATTTCCATAATACATATGAATGTCTCTCAGTATAATTGCTCTGCTGAACCATAGGTCCTTGCTGTATATGATGAATGCAGGGGTGCATGACTGCATATTATACCTGCTGCATGGTATTATTTTGTAGGTCGATCTTTCTTCTCTTTTTTATTAATCTACCCCCTGATGAAACCAACACTTACCTGTTGGCAGAAACATGTTGGTGGTGTATTTAATTATTTTTCAACCAGAGTGGCTTAGTTGCTAACGGGCCCCTGGATTGAGGCTCCTCTGGGATGGCAGGGCTCTATAAAACCCAGAGTGTGCCGATATACTTGACTAAAAGAAGTGATATTTTTGGACTAAGTTTTTGTGGTGTAAATTTTATTCACACTTGGACACAGGTTTTTGTTGTTATAACTTTTTTATTCTTTGACAATTAAATAAAAGTTAGGTTTTAGTGCACATCCGTAACACTTACCTTTCCTAAGTGTTTTCTTTATATATAATTTATGCTGGATGTATATACTTCTAATTTGGGTTTACGTGGAAACCAGACTTCTAACCACAGTTGTTTTCTAATTTCACGTTACTTATATGTCAACTTAAAATATAGGATAGTTAATTCAACCCTTAACTAACCCCATTTGTGAGGATCAGGGTTTTTGTTTAAAGTCCTATGCAAAGTCCCCTTCTTTTTTCAGCTTACAATCATATATCTTCATCACAAATTGTTCCCACCTGAGGACAGGACATGAGGACAGGATATGAGGATAGGATATGAAGTCAGGATATGAGGTTGGGATATGAGGATGGGATATGAAGATGAGATAGGAGGACGGGATATGAGGACAGGATATGAGGATGGGATATGATGTCCAGATATGAGGACGGGATATGAGCATGGGATATGAGGTCGGGATATGGAGATGGGATATGTGGACAGGATATGGGGTCGGGCTACGAGGATAGGATATGAGAACGGGATATGAGGACAGGATATGAGGACGGGATATGAGGTCGAGATAGGAGGACATGATATGAGGTCAGGATATGAGGACAGGATATGAGATTGAGATAGGAGGTTGGGATAGGAGGTCTGGATAGGAGGTCAGGATATGAGGACAGGATATGAGGTCTAGATATGAGGACTGGATATGAGGACGGATAGGAGGTCGGTATAGAAGGTCTGGATATGAGGTTGAGATATGAGTAACAGGATATGAGGACGGGATATGAGGTTGAGATATGACAACAATATATGAGGATAGGATATGAAGTCAAAGTCAGCTTCCTCGTTTGTTGATTTTCCTCCCCAACTGGAAAAACCGGGCAACGCGGGGTACTCAGCTAGTGCTGAAATATTTTTTTTTTTTTTTTATATATGCAACTATCACATCTATCCCCAAAAATCCCTCCCTCAACCATCCCTTTGGCTAACTACTGTCCCACCTAACTTCTCCTCTTGAACAATTTCTTGAATAGCATGTCTACCTCTACCTGTCCTTCTGAATCCAGCAAACATTTTGACCAGATCCTGCCCCTACCATTCTACTGAAAGCAGTAGGGCTCATGCCAGTATTGTGCTCCTTCTTCTTGCTCCATAAGCACATTCATTTCACTCTATTTAGTAATGGCATTTGACCAAACATGCACTAAAGCTCAGCTATTTTTTGACCAATCTATCACTTTCTGCTTAGTTTCTGAAATATGTACATGTCTTTCATTTTCTTCACAATCTAAGTCATTTAAGAAAATTTCACTCTATTTTTGATGTCTTCTTAGGCTGTGATTTTTAACTTTCAACAGAGAGATTAAAAACCTTAGCTTATTTCCTATGTCAACGCCTCAAGAACAGAGGATACAAGAATTGGGACATTTAAGAACACAAAATATTGTAAACTCCAAACCTGAAGGACACAATTTGAAAAATAAAACTATGAAAGCTGAATCTCTGTCTAAAACTGATCCTCCTACTTTCAGTACTCCATACAGTGTACAATTTAATCAAATGAAGGAAGTCATCTTGCATCACTTGCCTGCTCTACATCACAATGAGATCTTATGCAAAATATTTATGGAAGGTATGTAAGGGTAGGTCATTATACAACCAATTTTCTCCCAGTGACCACTATAAAAAATATATTAAAAATTGGCTAGATTGTAAAGGAAAATATTAATGCAATCATGCAAGATATAATATCTGCAAATTTATGCATGTCTCCCCTCACTTCCAGTCACTAGCTACACATACCACGTATGAAATAAATTCATTCATAAATTGTCTGACCTCCCAGATTATATATTCTATAACCTGTTGTACATGCAACCTGCAATATATAAGATGCACATCCAGGAAATTAAAAACAAGATTTGCGGAACACATACAAATGCTGCATGATCTGAATAGGACTTATCACTCTTTGTCAGGACTGACGAAACATTTCTATGAGAGGCATGCGGGAGACCTGTCAAGTTTGAGCATCCAAGGTATTGAAAAAGATTAAGCCTCCGAACAGAGGTGGAGACTGGGGTAAACTGGTGTTCAGACGAGAGGCGTTTTGGATCCCACGGGGACTAAATTGCAAGAATGATCATATATATATATATATATATATATATATATATATATATATATATATATGTATATTTGTATTAATCTGAATTACTATAACTTGGCCTTACACTCCCCTTCAACTTCACTATCAGGTACTTATAAGGAAGCATGTTCCTCTGTAAACTTATCGCTATGATTAAGGATTATTGATAATTCAAAACGTGTCAAAGTTTCATTTGGCTTTTAACCTCTTCAGGACGCAAGGTGTATGCATACGCCCTGCATCTTGAGTCCTTAAGGACGTAGGGCATAAAGGTACACCGGTGGGAATTCCGATTCCCGCTAGCCGGTCAGGGAAAGGACCGTGATGCCAGCTGAAATCATTCAGCAGGCATCCCAGCACATCGTCCTGAGACCCCCCCCATGTCAGCTATCGCCACAAATCGCCGGTCAATTCAGACTGGCGATCTGCGCAAATTATGGGTCATATGGGCCTCCAGTGACCTGGTGGCCCAGAAAATTAGTGGGATTGGGGATGTCCAAGGCACCCCTGATTCCCCTGAAGGGATAGGAGTGAAGTGGCAGTGGTGCCACCTCTCCTATCCCTGCTATTGGTCGGTCAGAAGCGACCAACCAATAGCAGATCGGGGGCGGGGGGGGGGGGTTAAAGTTCAGTTCCCCCATTCTGCCCACCCACGGTGGTCAGGGCAGGAAGGGGGAACTGTAGTGTGACTGGCGGCGGCGGCGGTGGTGGTGTGGCGTGCGGCGATCCTGTAGATTAAGGAAGCCGGTGAGTTGCCTTGCAACATCTGGAGGGCTGCAGTTTGGAGACCACTATACAGTGGTCTCTAAACTGTAGCCCTTCAGATGTTGCAAAACTACAACTCCCAGCATGCTCAGACAGATGTTTGCTGTTTGGGCATGCTGCGATTGGTAGTTTTGCAACAGCTGGAGGGTTACAGTTGGGAAATCACTGTGCAGTGATCTCTAAACTGTGGCCCTCTAGAGCTTGCAAAACTACAACTCCCAGCATGGCCACACAGCAGTTTGCTGTCTGGGCATGCTGGGATTTGTAGTTTTGCAACATCTGGAGGGCCACAGTTTGGAGATCACTGTAATGTAATCTGTAATCAAATGTAATTTTTCATTTGCACAGCCCTCTTTTCCAAAGATCTGTCAGATGCCAGTGGGGTGTAAATGCTCACTGCACCCCTTATTAAATTCTGTGGAGGGTGTAGTTTCCAAAATGAGGTCATATGTGGGGGGTCCACAGTTCTGGCACCACGGGGGGCTTTGTAAACGCACATGACCCCCGACTTCTATTCCAACCAAATTCTGTCTCCAAAAGCTCAATGGCGCTCCTTCTCGTCTGAGTATTGTAGTTCGCCAGTAGAGCAATTAACGTCCACACATGGGGTACTTCCATACTCAGAAGAAATGGGGTTACAAATTTTGGGGGGCTTTTTCTAATATTACCCCTTGTAAAAATGTTAAATTTGGGGAAAAACTAGCATTTTAGTGAAAACATTTAGTGAAAACACATCTGTGGGGTGTTAAGGCTCATTGTACTCCTTGTTACATTCCTTGAGGGGTGTAGTTTCCAAAATAGTATGCCATGTGTTTTTTTTTTTTTGCTGTTCTTGCACTATAGGGGCTTCCTAAATATGACATGCCCCCCATAAACCACTTCAGAAAAACACGCTCTCCAAAATCCCATTGTCTCTCCATTCCTTCTGAGCCCTCTAGTGTACCCACAGAGCACTTGACATACACATATGAGATATTTACTTACTCGAGAGAAATTGGGTTGCACATTTTACAGTGATTTCTCTCCTTTTACCCCTTGTAAAAATTTGAAAACTGCATCTACAAGAACATGCCGTGTATAAAATGAAGACTTTGAACTTTCTCCTTCACTTTGCTGCTATTCCTGTGAAACACATAAAGGGTTAATACACTGAATTTCATTTTGAATACTTTGAGGGGTGCAGTTTTTATAATTGGTTCATTTATGGGGTATTTCTAATATGAAGGCCACTCAAATCCAGAAAACTCAACTGGTCCCTGAAAAATTCTGATTTTGAAAAATTTGTGAAAAATTGGAAAATTGCTGCTGAACTTTGAAGGCCTCTGATGTCTTCCAAAAGTCAAAGCATGTCAACTTTATTATGCAAACATAAAGTAGACATATTGCATATGTGAATCAATATATAATTTATTTGTGATGTCCATTTTTCCTTATAAGCAGAGAGTTTCAAAGTTAAAAATAATGCAAAATGTTCAAATTTTTCATAAAATTTTGGATTTTTTTTTACCAAGAAATGATGCAAGTATCAACGAAAATTTTACACTAACATAAAGTAGAATATGTCACGAAAAACAGGCTCAGAATCAGAATGAAAAGTAAAAGCATCCCAGAGTTATTAAGGGTGAGATGACTCTGAATTCATTTGCTTAACTGTATTTCCTAAGTAGAGATGAGCGAATTGAAGCTGACTAATCAGAATTTGTTACAAATTTAATGAAAAATGTAAGTTGCAACGAATGTGAATATTGCTGAGATTCTACAGCGCAAATTGCTTAATTAAACTCCATTTAGTGTGGTCCAGGTTCCAGGGCAAAATGGGGCATAGTAACACTCATGTTTCAGAAGACAGGAACACCGGTGGATGTGGATCCGCTGGACCTGTGTGGCAGATGACTCAGACCGTACCAGGGAGCGGAGTCTAAGGTGCCACTGGTTTTCACCAGAGCCCGCCACAAAGCGGGATGGACTTGCTGAATCAGGCGGCACCCAGGTCGCTACCCCTGGCACAGCTCGACCACACAGGCAGCTGAGGAGATGCGAGGCACAGGAGGGATAAGGCAGCTCATAGTCTGGGTAGCAGAAGGTCAGGGCAGGTGGCACAGTGGCGTAGTCAAGATGCATCAGGAGTTAATTGGCAGGCGGCAGAGGAGCAAGGACAAAGTCACAAAGCAAGGGATCATATACATGTCAAGGCAATACTGAGGAATTCTTTCTCTTAGGCACAAGGCAACAAACGATCCGGCAGGGGAGTGAGGAGGGTGGAGGAATTTATAAATGAGCCACAGGTGAATTACAAATTCAGCGTACTGGCCCTTTAAATCTTAAAGCTCCGGCGTGCGCACGCCCTAGGGGAAGGGGACACCAAAGAGAGGCAGAGGCAGGAGAAACACCTGGAGAGTGACGGACTGGGGCTCACATGCGGGCGCGTCCCGCGATGCAAATCCCAGCCCCATCGGCAGCAGCAGGTAAGGAGACCATGCGCTCACGGCATGCGTGTGCGGCCGGAGCGCATAACATAACAGTACCCCCCCTTTGGTCTCCCCCTCCTTTTACTAGAGAGGAAACTCCTGAGAAGGTCACGGTCCAGGATATTCTCCTCAGGCTACCAAGATCTCTCCTCACGACCGTAACCCTCCAAGTCGACCAAAAAAATTGTTTATTTCTCAAAGTTTTTGTCGCAAGAATCTGTTTAACTTTGTTGATGTCAGAAGAGCCTGAGACAGGTGTGGGTACAAGATTCTTCTGAGAGAACCGGTTTATGACAAGAGGCTTGAGGAGAGAGATGTGGAAGGAATTGGGAATACGTAATATAGCAGGTAGACAGAGTTTGTAGGAGACAGGATTGATTTTTTGTATAATCTGGAAGGGACCAAGGTAGCGGGGACCAAGCTTGTAACAAGGGATCTTGAAGAGGATGTACTTGGATGAAAGCCACACCATGTCACCAGGAGAGAAGGACAGAGGAGATCTTCCACTTTTATCCGCTTGAGCCTTCATGCGTGAAGAAGCCTGGGATAATGATTGTCGGGTCTGTTGTCAGATAGTGAAGAAGTCACGGACCAGCTCATCAACAGCAGGCACACCGGAGGAGACTGGAAGAGGAAGAGGAGAACAGAGATGGAGTCCGTAGATGACCTTGTGGACTCGGAATCCTTATTATTAAGTGAGAATTCAGCCCAGGAGAGAAGGTCGACGCAATCATCTTGGCGAGCTGAAACAAAATGCTGAAGATAAGCCTCAAGGATTTGATTAACCCTCTCCACCTGACCGTTGGACTGAGGGTGGTAGGCTGAGGAGATGTCCAAACGGTTTCGAAGGGCTCGCCAGAACTTAGAGACAAACTGCACACCTCGATCCAAAACGATATGCTGAGGAAGACCATGTAAACGAAAGAAGTTCTTCTCCAGCTGGGGGGCAGAAGGAAGACCTGGTAGAGGGATGAATTGAGCCATCTTGGAAAACCGATCTAAAACGACACAGATGACAGTGTTATTATGAGATGGTGGCAAATCGGTGATGAAATCCATGGCGGTATGGGACCAGGGAGTCTCTGGAATGGGTAAAGGCTGTAAGAGTCCTGCAGGTCTCTGTCGAGGAGCTTGGTCACGGGCACATGTTTCACAGGACCGAACAAAATCAGAAACATCACGTTCAAGATGGGGCCATCAGTAGTGCCGGGAAATAAGAAGTAGAGTCTTGCGTATTCCAGAATGTCCTGCTGTCAAGGAAGAATGACCCCATTTCAGGACCTTGCGTCTGAATCTGGCAGGCACAAAGGATTTTCTTGGAGAAACTCGGCTGAATCTCGGCAGGAATCAAACGGTCAGGAGGAATAATATGCCTAGGTGTGGAGTACAAACCAATGATGTCAGAGGACCTGGAGAGAGCATCAGCCCTGATATTCTTGTATGCTGGACAGAAGTGAATGAAGAAGTTGAACCTAGAAAAGTGACTATCTTGCCTGGTGGGGGTTCAAATGCTGAGCAGACTGAAGGTATAGAAGATTCTTATGGTCAGAGTAGATGCTGACCAGGTGAGAAGAACCTTCCAATAAATGTCACCATTCCTCCCAAGCTAGCTTGATAAAGAGGAGTTCATGATCTCCAATGGAGTAATTCCTCTCAGCAGGAGAGAAGGTCTTGGAGAAAAACCCACAAGTTACACTCTTGCCCCTGGCGTTTTTCTGAGTGAGAACAGCACCCGCTCCAATAGATGAGGCATCAACCTCCAAAGCAAAGGGCCTCTCCTGATCAGGTCTTGTAAGCACGGTAGCAGAGGCAAACGTAGACTTTAAACGGGAGAAGGCCTCTTGAGGCCAAGATTTAGGATTAGATGCCTTCTTAGTGAGAACCACAATAGGAGCAAACAAGAATGAAAAATGTGGGATAAACTGACGATAAAAGTTAGCGAATCCTGGAAAGCGAAAGGCCCGAAGGAAGAGGCCAATCCAATACTGCTGACAACTTATCTGGATCCATCTGCAGGCCCTGATGAGAGACAATATAGCCAAGAAACGGAAGACTAGATTTCTCGAACAGGCATTTCTCCAGTTTGGCGTAGAGATGATTCTTCCGTAGTCGCCGAAGAACCAGACGAACATTAGAACGATGCTCCTCTAGGTTGGAAGAGAAGATCAGGATGTCATCTAGGTATACGACAACACAGGTGTAGAGAAGATTACAGAAGATATCATTGACAAACTCTTGAAAAATGGCTGGAGCATTGCAGAGACCAAAAGGCATTACAAGATACTCACATCTCAAAATCTAGTTCGTCAGTCTTTTAGTGCTTTTACACTTACTGTACCCCATAAGCTTTAACCAGAAAAAACGTAGAACAGTAGAGTGCGTATATATTTCACAATTTTTTAGAGTATTACGGTTGCAACAGAAAAAAAGCGTACTGTCTCTCTCTCTGAACTGTCCCTGCCTGCATTATGGTTGCTTGCGGTCTTTGAATGGGGATTGCTCCCAGTTCTGAACTCAAATGGCTGATCTGTACTGTCAGTAATGCTGATTAGTGACCACACAATGTCAGGCTTGAGGTGAATAATGAAAGCGGGCTCGAAGTGAATGGATTTGCCACTGTAAAGATCTGTATTGTCAGTAACGTTACATTATATTACAGGGCTGGCTGGCTGCTAATAGGCTGCATGCCACCATGTGATTCAGGGTGATCCTGCCTACCCATCCTTCCTGCTTTCCCAGACTTCCTTGCCCCATGTCCTCACACGTGTAGCTTCCCTTTTTCCCCCCCGGCCTGCACAAAATGGTGAATGAAGCGATTTGATACCACGAAGCACGAAGAAATTTGGATTCATTCTGGATCAAATTTTTCATGAAATTCGGAACTAATTTGACTTCGTCAGCTTCGATTCGCCCATCTCTACAAGGAACCTTCTTCATGTAAGTGTACATTCTATGACAAACAGTGTGTATATATCTATATCTATAAATAGATATATCTATGTGTGGTGAGCCAATTTAAACTGACCCCGTTTAAAGCCACAGGCCTCTCACCACAGCCAAGCCAGATCACCCTGCTCTATACTGACGAGGGGCAAACACCACGAAACAGCTGTCTGCAGATGGGTCCTCTTTCCTTCTGGAGAGAGTTCTGGCTTGGCATAAATTCCAATCAGTTCTGAGACTTCTTAAATGGAGCCTGAGCTGTTTTGCAGGACACACTAACTGTGAAGGTGGTGTGGTGAGCTAATTTAAATATTTTTTTACCCAGAAGCCCTCGCAGTGCTAAATGGCCTAACTTGAATCTCCGTTACACCTGAAGAGGTGTCCTTTTTTTTTTGTTTGGTTTTGTTATACAAATATATCATATCTTTTGGATTCTCAGAGCCTTATTGGGTGAGATTCTCAAGATTGAAACTCTGAACACTAGCATGGAACATTGTTGTATTATATACAAAACTTCTCAAAGTCCCTATTTTTGCACTTTGAATACATTATTTATACAAATTTCAACCTTTTATATGGTAAATAGGGAACCATATATTTTTTTCATAGCAGCAAATAGGGCATATGCTACCTTGAAAAGCACTGTGTAGTTATATATATCATCTCAAAGATTACTTGTGTGCTTCCCTCATACTCTTGAAGTCACTACTATATATGAGCGAACTTACAGTAAATTTGATTTGTCACGAACTTCTCGGCTCGGCAGTTGATGACTTATCCTGCATAAATGAGTTCAGCTTTCAGGTGCTCCGGTGGGCTGGAAAAGGTGGATACAGCCCTAGCAAAGAGTCTCCTAGGACTGTATCCACCTTTTCCAGCCCACGGGAGCACCTGAAAGCTGAACTAATTTATGCAGGATAATTCATCAACTGCCGAGCCGAGAAGTTCGTGACAAATCAAATTTACTGTAAGTTTGCTCATCTCTAATCACTACCCCAAAAAGTCAGACTCTTGAAAGCCCATCTTTTCAGAAAAGATGACATCCTACAACAACCCTGCTGCCAATGTACTGCATTATGAACAGCTGCTTCCCTCACCTTGTAGATTGTAAGCCCCTATGTACAGAGACCTATTTGCCTCTATACGTACCTGTCTGTCATTTACTTCACTTATGTTTACTGTACTTGCTTTCTTGATGTGATATGTATTTTTTGTACAGAACCATGGAACTAATAGTGCTCTAAGAATAAATCAATTAATCAATAAATAAAACAATAAATAATAATAATAATAATCATGATAATAATAATAATAGTAATAACAATACATTTTTCAAAACCTTTATTTTAATTCTTTGTGCTATTTGAATATAGTCAAACTTAGCCAAAATATTTGTCTACTTTCTAACAATAGCAAGAGCTATTTGTAATCACTTTTCTACTTCATATGCATAGCCAGTAATTTTCTAGTCATACTGAGTGATTACTACTGTTTTGGTACTTGAGTTCTTGGTAAACTGGCTTTCAAACACAAAACTATTACAAAAATAACAAAATTGTGTTTAAACTAATTCACCAACAGTTGGATGACTAAGCTTTCTTGGGCTTACATTATTTTAGGTAAAATACAAGTTTATGGGTTTAACCCTTTGAGGACCAGGGGACGTATTTGTCCCATGTTTTTAATTTCCTGTATCAGGCAATTAAAAACCTGTGGCAAATACGTCCCTTGGTCCTCAAAGGGTTAAACCCTTAATCCCTTAAGGACTCTTTTTCTGCTTTTGCATTTTCATTTTTTCCTTATCACCTTATAAAATTCCATATTATGGGTTATTTTTTGTGCCACCAATTCTACTTTGCAGTTACATTAGTCATTTTACCAAAATATCCACGGCGAAACGGAAAAAAATTAATTGTGCGACAAAATTGAAGAAAAAATGCCATTTTATAAATTTTGGGGCTTCCGTTTCTACGCAGTGCATTTTTTAGTAGAAAATTACACCTTATCTTTATTCTGTAGGTCCATACGGTTAAAATGATACCCTACTTATATTGGTTTGATTTTGTATTAATTAAAAAAAAAAATCATAACGACATGCAGGAAAATTTCTATGTTTAAAATTGTCATCTTCTGACACCTATACCTTTTTTATTTTTCCGCATAGATGCCGGTATGAGGGCTCATTTTTTGTGCCGTGATCTGATGTGTTTGACTGTGCGGTTTAATTAATTATATATTTTTTATAGTTCATACAGTTTCGCATGCAGTGATACCACACAGTTTTTTTTTTTTTTTTAAATGGGAAAAGGGGGGTGATTCTTACTTTTATTAGGCAAGGGGTTAAATGATCTTTATTAACTTTTTTCCACCCTTTTTTTTGCAGTGTTATAGCCCCCCTAGTGGCTATTACACTGCACACATTGATTTGCTACACAGATCATTGCCGTGCATTGACATGGCAAAGATCAGTGTTGTCAGCGGTCGAGTGATCAAGCCTGGATTTCCAGCTTGGAGCAATCCATCGCCGATCGAACGCGACAGAGGCAGGTAAGGGCTCCTCCGCTCGCATTCTAGCTGATCGGGATATCACGATTTCACCGCAATGGTCCCGATCAGCCCGACTGAGCTGCCGGGAAGCTTTCACTTTCATTTTAAACAGGGCGATCAACTTTGATCGACGCGTCTAAAGGGTTAATAGCGCATGGCACAACATTCGGTGATGCACGCTATTAGCCCAGGGTCCCGGCTTTCATTAGCCGCCGGGACCTACCCGGTATGACGCAGGGTCACGTCGTGATTCCACTTTGCATATCGGGACCAGGCGCAGGGCGTACAGGTATGCCCTGCGTCCTTAAGGGGTTAAGTTAAGGACTCAGACCATTTTGACCTCAAGGACCAGGCCATTTTTTGCAAATCTGACCCCTGTCACTTCATGCATTAATAACTCTAGGATGCTTTTACTTATCATTCTGATTCCGAGATTGTTTTTCATGACATTTTCTACTTTAAAGGGGTTAGCCACCATAAGGTTATTTTAGTACTTACCTGGCAGACAGTAATGGACATGCTTAGGAAGGATCTGCGCTTGTCTTGGGGCTAAATGCCTATGTTGAGAGATTACCATAACACTGCGGCTAGCTTTTTGTGACCTGGTATTTCCTTTTTGACTTTTCTTTTTTTGAATACAAATCCCACAATTCCATTTTCCTCCCTCCACACATCAGCCACCCCACCCATTGAAACATAAATGAGCTGCATCCATTCAAAAGACTTGTGGTTTTCAATCAGGGTGCCTACAGCTGTTGCATTAGTTACAGATTGATCTCTCTCGAGGGAAGGGAAGGAGCAACTTTGGGATTTTGGAGATAGAATTTTGATGTAATGGTTTTTTGGGGGCATGTCACATTTAGGAAGCCCCCAGAGTGCAAGAATAGCAAAAAATACCCCACATGGCACAGTATTTTGGAAACTACACCCCTCATGGAATGTAACAAGGGGTATGGTGAGTTTTAACACTGTTTGACGACTTTTCGTTAAAGTTGGTGTCAGGGACTGACCGGGGGACAGGGAGAGTGAGCCCTAAACTGACCCTAAAACTGCTCTCCCTGCCTACTTGCCCATCCCCCCTAACCCGTGGATCGACAACTGGGCGCCGGTCCCTCCTTGAACTAAAGTGCAGAGACCTAATAAAAAACACATACAAATAAATAGTCGATCACAAACCAGAAACATAACAGGAACATAGAACTCTATAGTAAAAAGTTCAGAGGACACAGATCAGTGAGTTAGTACAGAGGACACTATATCAGCGGACATGAACAGAGGACTCAGTGGTCGTGAACAGAGGACACTATAGATAAGTGGTAATGACCAGAACTCCAAAGATCTGAATAAAGAAATAATAAACATATAGGGGGGAATTTATCATTGGTTTTACCCTGGTTTTGTGGTGTACATTTGTCTCACAGTTTGTCTCAGATGCTGTTTTGAGACTTTTCATTGTGACTTTTGCTTTAGAAGGTTTTTCTAAAGGAACATACCAAGTCACGATTTCAGTTGAAATCATGCAGCGGTCAGAAATTTATGAAATGTGACTTTTCAGTTTGTCGTATCTTTTGTCACAAACGCGCTCAGTTAGGCGCAAATCTACACCAGCCCTGACTTGGCTTACAAATCTGACTGTTGGCAGCATTATTAAAAAGTCACACATTCTGTCTCACGGGATAAAAAATCACACAAAAAGTCACAGAGTAATCACCATACAAAATGGAGTACTGAAGTAAGAAATGTGATCACCACCAGATTCATCACATGCTCTGCACCATGTAGTACATTTTGTGCAGGTACACAGTTTCCTCCACATTAATTATTGGGCTAACAAGACGTTCACCTACATCACTCTTGATTAATAACCCCCATAAAGTACAAAACACCAGACATGAAAACGGATAAGTCTGAACATACTCCAGAACAAAACAAGAATAAGCTTAATCCCCTAGAAAAACCTCCGGTAGACACAGGAATAACAATACCCTCTAAGTACCCATGAACAGGTAAACGAGATCTATTGCTAAAAAGGAATTATCGCAATCCCACATAAAACATCTAGTAGACACAGAGTCCCCATGGACAGCTAACAGGGATGCCTGGATACACAGGATATATTTATAGAACACTGTTCACACTGAACACAAGACAGGAATAATCACAATCCCTTCAGAACACCTCCAGTAGACGCAGGAACAACAATAATCTCTGAGTCCCCATGGACAGGTAACAGGGATGCATAAATACACAGGATATAATTATAGGACACTATTTACACTGAACACAAGACAGGAATAGCAATCCCTCCAAACACCTCCAGTAGACAAGGAGTCCCCATGGAGCGGTAACACCTGGACACAAGACTGGACACTTCACTCCACTCCACTAACAAAGTAGCCATTAATAATAAATCCAAAAAGACTACTGGCCAGTGGCACACACCACAGTGTGGTCAGAAGCTGACCCAGTAGGAAAACAGAAATATAAAACACAGAACTTCATAAGAACAGATACAAGAGAAAACACAGTGTGAACAGACACATAGCAGAAAAGATATACAAATCCTAAAACCGACTATACAAACACAGATTAAAATCCACTATAAGCATGCTACCTAACCATGGCTAAAACCAGAAAATACAAAGTGCATGCTAAAGGAAAATAGTAGGTTAAAAGCTCAAACAAAGAGTGTTTCACCAAGAGCTGCATGCAGCATGTCCAGCATCTTAACAAGTCAGGATATAATGAAGTCAATCACCAGCACAGAGGCTAGATTGGGCTGACAATAAATAGACACACCCTAGGAGCTATTGACTGAAAAAGCCAGAGGCATTAACTATTCCCTGACCAGGGAACATATAACTGTTCACACACAAGCAAATCCAAATGGCGGTGTGTGGGAACACAGACATAGACAGACATGACAGTTGGACGTAAAAATGAAAAATTAGATTTTTAACACTAAAATGCTGGCTTTACCCCACATTTTTCATTTCCACAAGGGGTAATAGGAGAAAATGCCCCCCAAAAGGTAAAACCCCATTTCTTCTGAGTATGGAAATACCCCATATGTAAAATTAAAGTGCCCTGCAGACAAATACAATGCTCAGAAGAGAAGAAGCAGAATTTTGCTTTTGGAGAGTGAATTTTACTGAAATGGTTTTGGTGGAGCCTGTCGCATTAAGAAAGCCGCCATCATGCCAGAACAGCAAAAAAAAAAAAAACTATTTGGGAAACTACCTCAACGAACGCAACATCCTACAGGTGATTGACGAACTTCCGTTAAAGTGGGTAGTGAAAATTAAAAATTTCATTTTTTCTCTAAATGCTGGTGTTACCCCAATTTTTTTTTCACAAGGGGTATAAGAGAAAATCCCCCCCCCCCCCCAATGTTTTATTACATTTCTTCAAAGTATGTACATACCTTATATATGGACGTATATATATGGACGTAAAGTGCTCTGCAGATGCACAACATGGCTCAAAAGAGAAGGAGCACCTTGGGCTTTTGGAGAGAGAATTTTGCTGGAATTGAAATCGGGGGCCATGTGCAGTTACAAAGCGCCCTTGGTGCCAGAAGAGTGGAACCCCCACAAGTGCCATCATTTTGGAAACTACACCCCTCCAGGAACAAGGGGTACAGTGATTATTTACACTTCATGGGTGTTTGGATTAGTGGGCCGTAAAAATGAAAAAAAAAAAATGTCACTGAAATGACAGCCCAATTTCTCCCAAGTAAGGACATACCCCAAATGTAAATGTAACATACAGTGTGGGTGCACAACAGGGCTAAGAAGTGAGAAAGCACCAAGCACATTTGAGGCCTAAGGTGGTGATTTGCACTGCAATGTTAGAGGTTCTGACATAAAATCTGGAAGATAAATAAATAAATAAATGACCTTAATTTTGAAACTACACCTCTCAGGGAACGTAGCAATGGGTACAGTGAGTATTTACACCTCAGTGTTTGGAACAGTGGACTGTAAAAATATGGGAGAAATTGGGTTACAAATTTTTGACATATGGGATAAGGTGCTATGTGGGCTCACAACAGGGCTCAAGAGTCACAGAACTATGTTTGCATTTGAGGCCTATGACATATCAGTAGCTCATGGTTACAAACATTTCAAGAAAAAAAACACGTGACCCCATTACAGACAGTACACTCCCTGAGGAAGGTATATAGGGGGGAAGTGGACATTTTGAATGCAACATGAAATCCCCGATGCAAGTGGCTTGGTGACCCATCAACCATTTTTGCAAAAAATACCCCAAGGTCTTATCAGGTTTTATCAGGGGTATTTTGTGAAGGATTTTTTTTTTTGGGGGGGGGGGGAGGGGGACAATTTAGTGGTTTAAGGGTTTAAAATTTTGAAGACAATGTACTCTGTACTGGTACGTTGGGGTCAAATTATGGGAAATTAAAATGGGGTAAGAGGATTATACATTTGGTACTCCATGTGGTGTGGTACTCCCTGAAGCAAAGGCCCGGATGATCCGTGCAAGTGTCGCACTAACTGGTGGTGTCCTTCACTATCCCTCTCCTGTAACACACTCTGCATTTTTCTGGGACCATCTCTTCTTTCCAGAGTGCGGGACCTCACCTGGAAAGTGTTGGCCTGAGACGATCGAGCACCTACAGTTTCAGTTCCAAGGGAACTCCAGCCTGATCTTTCGTCATGTACAACAAGAGTTGTACATGGCAACCTGGACCATGTAGATCAGAGAGATCAACTACCCCGATATACTGATTGTAGTCCAGAATACAATCAGGTCTGAGGACCATTGTTGTGGTACCTCACACAGGGACAGGGAAGCTGCCATTACCATGAATTGTGGTCAGCATAAGGACCTCCATCTCGTCCTTATACCTGACCAGCCACATGTTTTCACTGATAAGGGCCCTGGTCTCCCCACTGGGCATAGGTCTCTGGAGGGAATAGATTAGGAGGCCTTTTTGATACTTCTGCACTGTCCCACAAGCGACCGTGGATCTGGCAGCGAGCGATTTGAAAAGAAGTATACTGGTACAAAAGTTATCCTTGTAAAGTTGGAAACCCTTATCCAGCAGTGGATGAAAAAAGTCCCACACAAGTTTCCTGCTAAATCCCAGAGTGGGGGGACATTCTAGGGGTCCAATACGGGAATCCCGTCCCTCGTATACTCTAAACTGGTAAGTATACCCTATGGTACTCTCACAAGGTTTGTAGAGTTTCACGCCATACCACGCCTGCTAAGTGGCAATGTATTGGTAAAAGATGAGTCTTTCCTTAAAACTAATGAGAGACTCATCAATAGAGACATCCCTTTGGGGTACTTAGGCCCTAAAAAATTTGGCCCCAAAGTGATCGAGGATTGGCCTGTTTCTTTTGAATAACTGTTTATTTATGTAAATTTTACACATTTTTCATCAGGTGTAGAAAAGAACAGCAAGAGATAGATACATTAAAGGGGCATTCCCGTGGAAAACTTTTTTTTTTTAAATCAACTGGTGCCAGAAAGTTAAACAGATTAAAAAATCTTAATCCTTCCACTACTAATTAGCTGCTCTATACTACAGAGGAAATTCTTTTCTTTTTGGAACACAGAGCTCTCTGCTGACATCATGACCACAATGCTCTCTGCTGACATCTTTGTCCATTTTAAAGGGGTACTCCGGTGCTAAGACATCTTATCCCCTATGCAAAGGATAGGGGATAAGATGCCTGATCGCGGGGGTCCCGCCGCTGTGGACCCCCGTGGTCTTCCATACCGCACCCCATTGGAATCTGCCCCGGAGCGTGCTCGCTCCGGGTCTGATTACTGTCGATCACGGGGACGGAGCATAATGATGTCACGGCTCCGCCCCCTCAATGCAAGCCTATGGAGGGGGCAAGACAGATATAGACATCCCTCCCACGTACACACCCAACTCCCTTTCCCTCCTTTTACCATCTAAAATAAAATAGATACAATCTGTGGAGATTTTATACTGACCTCAAATTGCTCCTCTTCCTAATACACAATACAAGGTTTACAGAAATACAAATTCAGTATTTATTAGATAAATATATATAAAGTATATTTATTTAGCTTAAATTGTTTACTCAGGTGTGAAAAGGGATAAAAGTGATTGTATTACTGAAAATATAAACTGTTATTTTCCCGAATCCAGCCCAGCCAACATCTGGAATCTGAGTCAGTGGTATTCACTAAGAAGTTGTTTATGAAAGTTATTGAACTCTAAAACCCCATTATTATTATTGTTGTTGATGAGGTGTTGTATTGAAATTGTCTGGATCTGACTATATTCTTTGGTTGTAAACACATTTTAGTAATATTTTATTTACAGTTATATGTGTTTACTGAAGGTGGAGTCACATGTGACTTATTTACAGAGTCATGTATTGGTCACTTAGACACCTGTGTTGAAGCTTTGGTTGAAAAAATAATCAAATGTGTCTGTATATTGTAAAAATAAATACATTTGGAGTATTAAAGGGCTCTTAAGGAAAGAAACAAAATGCATTTTCTCTTTAGATTTCAGGGCTGTGGCAAATAAACATAAGTACATTTCGCATAGGAAACTTTAAGGGAAGCTAAAGATCTAAAAGACAAAAGGATACTTCTAGTTCTGCAAAGAACGTAGAGACCACAAAGACCAACAAAGTGAGCCCAAAAAGACATATTTTCCTTGCTTTTCAGTTCTCTTATAAAACGTATAATCCACTAACCTAGTAGACCATTTTTACGTGGTCGGCTAAAAGATTATGTTTTATCTTAAAACAATGGACTTCAAAGGTCTTTTTAGTAAAAAAATTATAATAATAATAATAATAAAAAAAAAATAATAATGATAATAATAATAATAATAATAATAATAAACATACCAGTCTAAAATATCACAGAAATCACCATTATACTGTACAAATACTAAAGACATGTTAATGCAAAAGAGACAGTATCACAGAGGCAAAAAACATCTAAAATGTAACTTTTAATCATTTACTAATTAAAAGATATATGGATATAGTTACTAATACAAATTTATGACCTATAATAGCTTGTTACAAGCTTGGACAATATATTGGTAAACTACCACAACACGAAAAAAAAACACCTCTGATGAGAGAAAGAAGAACCAACTATATAATACCCTCATGCTAACGCGTTTCACTTGCACAGGATTCTCAAGGGACACAAATCCGGGGATTTAAATTAGGATAAAACCGAGCATCAGTAGTCAAACAACCACTACAATCATTTATAAGTGGAAAGATAAAGGAGCGTCCACAAGGCAATAACAATGATCAATAAACACAACTACCAAAAGCTTTCTGGGCATGCTGGGAGGTGTAGTTTTGCAACAGCTGGAGGCACCCTGTTTGGGAAACACTGACGTAGGTGATATTAGTTGCCATCTCAGTTGTTGATTTCAATATGTGAGCCTGATGTCATTAATATTTGTTCTTGTATATTTATCTGATGATTTATTTTATTGATTCTTATTGCATTATTTATACAGTTTTATTAAGGTTCTTATTTTAGTTACTTATGCATAAACACATTAGAAACATAAAAAAGATGTAAATCATTTCTGAATTTCTTACCTAGTCATAGTGATTATGGTGGGATAGGACCTCTTAAAATTTAGTTATGAGTCCCCCAAGGATATACAAAAAAAAAATGCCCAACCATAATAAAACACGCCCCTGTCACTGTCACTGCTGAGGTACAACATGTTTCCTGTTTGCACCAGGTAACAACATTCTGTGTGATAAGCAAGAACACCAAAGTAACATTGCTAAAATGTGGAAGCAGTATACATATGTAAGGAAGTAATCACGCTTTCTCACAGCCCATAAACTCTAGCACCCAGCCACCACTATTAAGAAGGGGACCAGCATAGATTAGATTCCTGTCAGGCTGTGGCTTTAAGAGTTTCATATTATTGCTAAAAGGTAACACAACTGGCGACTGCAAACAAGTAACAATTTGTGCATTGTTCCATTCTGTAGTTTAATCTTGTAATAATTTACCATGGCAGTGGGAGTTAGTTCAACCATGAATCACAAATCCCTCATCTCAGTTCCCCTGTTAATTACATTGGAGGTCTAGGTACACCCCTTCACGAAATAAAGGGCAAGCAAGTGTGAATTTACTAGGTGGTAATAACATCTCTTAGCTGTGGTGACATAAAACACTGAAGCTTGGCTTGTATGGTTTATGGTACTGTCACCTGAACCACTCGGTGTTATTAATACTGCCATGTAATTCTGTTCGTATCATTATCCTAAATATATGCCTAATATTTCCTGGCTGCGGTGCTATTTGCGGAGTAGCTAGTGATTAAACAACTTTAAACTCTTTGTCAAACTATGCAAAAACAAATAGTTCTATAATTTTCGAATGGCAAAGGACGTATATTACCACCACCAGAAAAGATGGAGGCACATAATAGCTTAAATAGGCAGCAGGTTTTGGTGATGGGTTGCAATTAATTTATTTTAAGCAATGCAATGTTTTATAGATCTATGGGATTCTAAACATGCAATGAACAAAAAGAAGACAGTTCCTCAACAGCATTCTTACATTACTTCTAACATTTTCTACAGAAAACAAGAAAGCTTATTCCTCACACATGGCAGAGAATGATCTACTAAGTCTGTACAGCTTTGCATAGAAGCTGTGCTGCTCCTTAGCATGGGGCCATTATAGGAGTTATCCAGACTTAAAAAAATTATTGGCTTATTCCCAAGATAGACCATCAATATTTAATCGCTAAGGGTCACTCTGACATTCCTGTTGTTCAGCTGATTGAAGAAACTGCTTTACTTTGGTGAGCGCCGCATCCACTCTGTTTGACCAAGAGTGCTGCTGAAACCTTTCTTTTTTTTACATTCTGTATTTGCCACAGCAGCATGCACCAGTGTATTAGGTAGTTGTGCTGGCTATTTTTCTTTTTTGTGTTTTTGCTTTACAAGCAAGAGGGAGTGGCACTCTCTCTAGCCCTGTACCCCTCCCTGTCCACAGGAGGTTTAAAATTGGTAGTGGATCCAGCATGTCACCCAGTCAGAGGCCATATGCCCAGCAGAAGGTGATTGAATTAAACATGCCAGGGTCCCATCCAAAATTGGGCCACCTCTTAGGAGGTATTTAATTTCAATTTGATAGTGGATGTCACCCAGTCAGAGGCCATATGCCCAGCAGAAGGTGAATTAATTTAGCATGTTAGGGTCCCATGCAAAATGAGGCCACCTCCGCGTGGTGGATGGGGACACGTTTTGATCAAAAAGTTTGCTAAGAGCCTCCTTGCTTCTGTAACCTTTCTTTCTTTTGTGTACATTCTGCATTTGCCACAGCAGCATGCAGCACCCGTGTATTAGGTTGTTGTGATGTGTATGTATATACATATATACATTTTGAAATGAAGGATCTGTGTTTTATGAATCTGTAATATCATAGACTACTATGGACCAATACTTTTCCCCAGAATGCCTCTGATATATTACTGAATTACATGAGCTACAAACAAACTGACTCACATGCGGAACGCCCCAGGAGAGGAAGACCAAGAGTCACCTCTGCTGTGGAGGATAAGTTCATCCGAGTCACCTGCCTCAGAAATCGCAGGTCAATGCCACACAGACCAGGTCAATGCCACACAGAGTTCTAGCAGCAGACACATCTCTAGAACAACTGTTAAGAGGAGACTGTGTGAATCAGGCCTTCATGGTAGAATAGGAAACCACTGCTAAGGACGGGCAACAAGCAGAAGAGACTTGTTTGGGCTAAAGAACACAAGGAATGGACATTAGACCAGTGGAAATCTGTGCTTTGGTCTGATGAGTCCAAATTTGAGATCTTTGGTTCCAACCACTGTGTCTGTGCGACGCAGAAAAGGTGAACGGATGGACTCTACATGCCTGGTTCCCACCGTGAAGCATGGAGGAGGAGGTGTGATGGTGTGGGGGTGCTTTGCTGGTGGCACTGTTGGGGATTTATTCAAAATTGAAGGCATACTGGACCAGCATGGCTACCACAGCATCTTGCAGCGGCATGCTATTCCATCCGGTTTGCGTTTAGTTGGAACATCATTTATTTTTCAACAGGACAATGACTCCAAACACACCTCCAGGCTGTGTAAGGGCTATTTGACCAAGAAGGAGAGTGATGGGGTGCTGCGCCAGATGACCTGGCCTCCACAGCCACCAGACCTGAACCCAATGAAGGCAAAAGGGCCAACAAGTTCTAAGCATCTCTGGGAACTCCTTCAAGACTGTTGGAAGACCATTTCAGGTGACTACCTTTTGAAACTCATCAAGAGAATGTGAAGAGTGTGCAAAGCAGTAATCAAAGAAAAAGTTGGTCACTTTGAAGAACCTAGAATATTACATCTTTTTTTTTTTATGCAGGTCTTGTTAAAATAATGGTGTCATGCTTGAATGCACGTTGTATTATGGAGATACCATATAGAGCAATACAGAGTATCTATGTGTAGGAAAGTAGTAACTCAAAGTCATGCAGTTAATGACATGCAATATTCTGTGACCATTGCCTTACTAGGGCCAGACTTCTCTTTATGTACTGTATCACAATGATTGTGCTCACCACTTGTGCTGCAGTACAGAATTGTTGAGTTGCAGTTTTATCCATAATGCACTATACTAGTTTTCAACAGTTTTTGACCCATATCTCACATACAATTATCATGACCTTAAAAGCATAAACAAGCATAAAAAAAATCTGCTATAACTACATTGAGCCTTTATTCATAAGAACACTTAACTTTTATGTGAATTTAGGTTTTTGTGTACAGCCTTGTTTTGTCCTATTCTTGTAACCTAAAATGGAAATGTCTAGCCCCAGAGCAAAGAAAAAAGGCAAAGAAAACATTTTGAAAGCTCTTTTTAAAGCTCAAGAATGTCAAGTTTACTGCTCTAAGTGGAGCTGTAGGAATCATATCTTTATACATGATACAGGCTTTTATCTATGTCAGTCAGATGTCAAGTCAGAGTGTATATTCAAACAATCACACGCCATCATTTTTCCAAGATTGTGGCTGCCATCTTCAGTTCAGTACACTATACTCTTAATCGTTGACTCATCCTTCATTGTGCTTTCTGTCCAGCTGTACTGGAATACTATTATTAAGTTTATGAAATGTTTTGTAGTAGTTCTTTATTTATACTGTTAATGGGAATCAAATATCTTTCAAAACTGTTAAATGTCCTGCCATATGAGTTTTCCGGTCTTAGACATTTATGGTATATCCATAGGACATGTCATAACTGCTAGATAGATGGGGGGCTTGTACCTATCTCTAGAACATCTGTCCCATCTGGAAGCAAAGGGAAGAGGTCACCAGGATTAGAAAACAATAGTAGTTGTTCTTTAATGTTTTTGTATCCCCGGTAGAATCATAGCGTTCCAAATGCTATACTGTTTATGTAACTTAGAGAAGTTATGGGAACATCATAGCTCATGGTGCTACACTGTTTCCTTAACTTCCTTTGCTATGCATGGGAGTTACTGTAAAAGGACAACCCAAGTGGCTGCTTCATAAATTCTTTGACCATTAAAAGAATATTTCATTAAAAGGTGGACTCCATACAGATTACAAAGTACCCTTGTCGGTAAAATAAATGAAGTAAAACATTTTTTTGCTAAAATATGCATTGAATACATTGAAATAATGGCCCTGATTTACTAAGAGTGGAGTGTAGTTTTCTTTGTTGGTTTTGATTCCTGACAGGTATTTTTCCACAGTATTAACTAATGCTTCCCTACATCTTACACTGTTCCCTATGTTTTGTTCTTTTTTTAAAACTCAATGGGTTCTCCACAGCTCAAATCCAACCCATTTTTTGTGAAAACAATAGCATTTTTTTGAAAATGTCTGGAACACGTCCCTTTTCGGTGGCAACACACCCTTTTCCCAGTGACCATGCCCCTTTCCGGGTAAAATGCAGAGTTAATCAGTTTTTTTTTCCTCTTGGTTGCTAATTCTGGCACAGACACAATTTGTGGCGAACTGCACCACATTTTGGCACATGACCTGACAAAGCAAGTTGGGTTGACGTAGTAAATCAGGGCCAATGTATGTCAATCTGGTTATATTGTTTACATTTGATTGGATTGTTTGTTTTTTATGGCTGCAATGTGTCATTTTTGTTAGTACTGCAAGTTGTATTGATATTGTAATTATTCTGCTACTAAGTGTAGTCTGTTTCTTGTCCAGTCAATAATTATTATTATTTTTTGTTGAAAGCTGTCAAATCACCCAAGTGCAAGTAAAAATTGCCAGTGTTCACACAAAAAACCATGCACGAGGATGTGGTCCATAGCAAGCCCTTCTCCAACAGGAGAGAGGCACCCCAACAAACCAAACCCTTCGCCTTCAGGCCAAAAGGCACCTGCAAGGTTCAAGTTACGATGTCCCCTTTCGCTGAAGCTACTCAGGGACCCTGGTGAACAACTAGGCGTTAACCAAGTTGCCACTGAGGAACCAGTAAAACAGTTCAGCATTCCTGACGAAGCAGGTGGTGTTGAGGCGGTGTGGTCGCCGATCGGTTCGGTGCCATTTTATGCTAGGAATGTGACGTGGCTAGCGGGCTTGCATTTCATGATCACTAAGTACACTAACGACCTGTTCGTTTAAAAATGTTGCTGAAAAGCCTTGGATCATTGTGCATGTTGTGGATGCACGGCCATGTCTGTTTTTATCTCTACCTGAATTCATCTTGCAAGACTACTACTACTACTGCTATCGGCTTCAGTCATTTTGTGATGAGAAGCCATTTAATTTTGTTTTTAACATTTGATAAGTGCTTCTATGTTTTTCTATCTGGCTGGTCGTTCTAGTCTGCCCTACCATAAGTCCTGGGGGTAAAATGGGAGCCATTCTTAGGACCCTGGAAAGTTAAATCCTTAAGGTAAAACCTGGTTATGCAGTCTATCAATCTGTCAATGTCCTAAGATTAAGGAGACAGCTAAGGGTTTGGCAGTCCAGTGTTGTCACAGCTGGCAGTCTCCTCATGTTGCTGCTATAGTAGAAGTATAGAGGAAAAGAACAGTTGTATACAGCAGTGCCTGGTAAATGCAATTTAGGAATACATTAATTTTACCATATTAAAAATCTATGTGTGAGTACAGTTAATCCGAATACCATTCTCGCCATGTCACACTAACAGGCTTCTAGGAAGTTAAGATTCACTGTCTGGTGGGTCCAAACAGTATAGAGTTGCATTGACTGTGCCTGTGCTTGCTTGAGAGAGGAAAAAACTACTATAAAAAATCAATATTTCGGACAGACTATTAGTGAATCATTCCATTGGTAGACAGCTTTAGAAATTAGTAAATGGTTCTTAAACATTAAGCTATGTGAAATCTTGAGAAAGGCAAAGAATGAGCAGTCTCAGTCCAATGCAAATATTATCATCTTTGAAGAATATCATTTACTCTGGCGTCCTGTAAGGAATATCTGGTGAATAGTGTGCGTGCAGATTTCTAGAAATGGTGATTAATGTCGGCACATCTATCATTGTCACTTTTTACTTCATTTGTCTTGCTTTTGAAATTTTGACTCTCCTCCTTACTTTCTGCCCAGACCACATGTCCATCAGCTATGTGAATCTAAGTTAAATATTCAGAGGCTTTTCCCTGTCATAAGGGTGGGGGATATTTAGTTGTGAAAATATTCCATTTGCCAAGACACAAGGAATCATTCAGACGAATGGCATGAGGTAAAGATTTGATTAATAGAACCATTTCAGATGTTCTGACCAATTTAGCTCAGGAAAAATTGCTTATGATAGAGGAACAACATTTTGTTTTTCAATATATACCTTGGTAGTGAGTGTCTTTCCAGGTGACTGTAAGGGCTTGTTGGGAGTTGGGGTTTCACAAGAGATGGAGAAAAACAGGTTGGAAGACATCTATACATATTTGTAGTTATATAATAAAGGCAAATATCACATATTTTACATACAATAGAAATATTTATTTATTTATTTATCTTTTAGATCTTTATGTTTGCTCCATACTTGACTTTAAAGTCCCTTAGAACTGAGTGATGGAATGGAGGTAAACAGACAGGTGCTCAGGAGGTCCTGTCAACCCCTGCCATATTTCTTCTGATTGATTCTAGCAACCAGATGATGACAGATGCTATAATACAGGTGCCAAGCATATTATAGTCTTCTTGAAAGCCTGAAATGAAGGCTTCTGAGACTTTGAAAATTAGTGTTAGTTTTGTTCTTGGAATACATGGATGGATGTATTAAAACACATACACATTACACCTGCAGGAGCTTTTAGGGTCTTCCACTATAAATGTATAAGTATTTGGCTGGGTTCACACCACGTTTATCACATATGAGGATTGGATCCGGCTGGGAGATGGGGAAACCTGGCACTCCCGCATCTCATTCATTTAAATGAGCCGAGCGAAGTCAGAGACTCTGGTCGGCTCATCCTTGCCCCGTATCCGGTTTTGTGACCAGACCTAAAACCACGGTATACCACGGTTTTAGGTCTGGTCACAAAAAAGGATACATGACAAAAATGAGCCTACCGGAGTTACTATCTGACTCCAGTCGGCTCATTCAAATGAATGAGATGCGGGCCGGGTCTAGCTGGGATACGGGAGCACCTGGTTTTCCCATCTCCCAGACAGATCCGATCCCCGTATGTGATAAACGTGGTGTGAACCTAGCCTTAGTAAAGAGCCCCCCCCCCACCTTTTCAGTTATAACAGCGTTCCACTCTTCTGGGAATACTCCAAATAAGTTTTTGGAGTGTATGCACCTGAGTTTTGTCCATTAATGCAGAAGAACATTTGAGGTCAAGCCCTGATGTTGGCTCAGAGGGCCTGGTTCACAATTTCCATTCTATTTCATCCCAAAGTTATTTGAAGGGGTTGAGGTCAGTTCTCTATGTGGGGTAATCAAGCTCCACAACAAACTTACGAATACGAACCATACATTAATGGATCTTGCTTTGTGCATTGGAGTACAACCATGCTGGAACAGAAAAGAGCTAAATCCAAACCAATCCAACACATTTGGTATTATATAATTGTCCAAAATCCCTTTGTATGCTGAAGTATATGACTTCCCTTCACTGAGGGGCCTAAACGCTTTCCCTTTTCAATAATACCACTCACAGTTAATTGTGGAAGATCTAAGAGGGAAGAAATTATATGTCACTTTTATCTGTTTGTTTTGTTTTGTATTGAACTTATCAAATGTTTTGTGACATTAAATACATTTGTTGCATTATCTATTGGAAAATATATAGTGCTTTTGGTTTGCTATTATATTTTTTTAATGGTTTAATACCTTTATCTAGAGCCCATGAGCTGGACTATTTCAATCTTATTCCTGGCGCTGGATATCTGACTTTATCGTTCCTACGTGGTTTGTGTTCCATTCCTGCTTGCTCCTGCATTATGCAGGTCCAATCCTGCCCACTTCAGCAATCATTTTGTCTCAGCTTTTAGAAGTAGTACCCCACATGCCAATTATTTACTTTTAGTGCCATTTTATCACTCCCTTTTGCCATTTCATTACCTCTTTCTGGGGTTTTATCAGCCCCCTTGTGTCATTTCATCTCCCCCTTGTGTCATTTTATCATTCCCTTGTGCCATTTCATCAGCCCCCTGTGGCATTACAGAGGCTTGTGGGACTGCACTGGATTTTGCTGTATGTCCTTTGACTGTCCGTCCCCATCTTCAACAACATCATTACTGCCCGTGCCCACTTGTTTTTTTTATTGGACCCACATGATCCCAATGCAATTGCAGGGCTCTACCTCCATTAACCATAACCATGCCTCTAAAAAAGTGATGCTTGAATCCTGATTTGTCAAACACTAGCAATCAGTCATAAAACCAGGCAGTTTTTTGTTATACCATAAATGTTCTGATTTTAATTTGCAGTTATTACCATTCTATTTATTAGTTTATCATTTGTTCAAGATTACAAATTTGAGCAAATTGAGTCAATTAGAATTTACTCTCCATAAAAATAAAGTATTCACACAAAGTATTTTTTACTTGAGACTTGATGATTAATAAAAACTTACAATTCTTATATTCGTCAGTTCAGTCAATAAATTCTATCAAAATAAGTTAAGCAACTGGGAATGTGGGTGACTATTTGATCAAGGTCTGTACAAATGCCAAAATGATGTGCCTGTAAAACAAACATATTACTCATACATACATGAAGTCACTTCCGTTTATCCTGTTTTAAGAATAAGTAATCATAATAATGTTATAAAAAACGAGGGGGGAATTATTATTATGAGCGAACTTACAGTAAATTTGATTTGTCACAAACTTCTCGGCTCGGCAGTTGATGACTTATCCTGCATAAATTAGTTCAGCTTTCGGGTGCTCCGGTGGGCTGGAATAGGTGGATACATTCCTAGAAAAGACTCTCCTAGGACTATATCCACCTTTTCCAGCCCACAGGAGCACCTGAAAGCCGAGAAGTTCGTGACAAATCGAATTTACTGTACGTTTGCTCATCTCTAATTATTACACCAAAATTGCAAAACAGAAACTACTGTACATAACTTGCGCCAAACATTTGCAACACTTATCCATTTTACAGTATTACCTTTCCTTACTTTATCTGTAAAGGGAATTTTTCATGAGAAACTGAAATATTGTCTTAATCAAGTTTTCATATATGTTTTTTTTTACATATTTTCACCATAGGTAAACAGCCTATTTCCTTCTCCCTGCATACAGACCTCTTCATAGGTCACAGAGTAGGCCTACAAAACTTTCCCATTTAAATCAATGTGTCATCGCCGTCACACCCCTTCCCATAGACATGAATGGAGGGGGCATGGCGTGACGTCACATCCCCAGTCCCAGAAACCCGGAGGTTTCCGAAACTAGAGATGCAGTCCCCGCATAGAATGCGGGTGCTGCAGGGAGATCGCGGGGGGTCTCAGCAGCAGGCCCCCCACGATCAGACATCTTATCACCCTATCCTTTGGATAGGGGATAAAATGTTTTTGCCCGGAATACCCCTTTAAGGTTTTCAATATCACTTTGCTGTATATAGTTACATTATTTGTATGTGACATTATAACATACAGTACCTCACCTAAGGGACTACTACATTTATATGTCCAGGTACATGCAGAAAAGTATTTCTAACATAGATAATGCAATCTGAATTTACCGCACATCTCTTTTAAAGTACATTAAGGATGAAGGGGTTCGAGAAATATACAAAGGTGTCTGAAGTTTATAATATTAAGTATATATGAATTGCTGTATATGCAGTATACTGGGTTTCTGTAGATGTATATATGTGTGTGTGTATTCTACACCAGGCAGCATATGGCAGTGCTAATTTATTGAAAAAGCTGAATTATACTAGAATTGGAAGCAAACTGTTTTGTTCATTTACATGAAGTTGTGGTAAAGTTCTCTTTTATATGTTGCTGAGGTGTGAGGACAACTCTAATTAGGCATTGTAACATTTTACTACATCCTGCAAGCTGGCAGGAAATCGTGTGCTGGGCAGCTTTAAAGATTATTAAGCATTTTATATAGCACCGGGGTGATTTCAGATGCCCCCGCTGCATACTGCTGCAATGGGGAGCCCTTTATAATGTTATAAGAAGTGCAGGAATTTCGGTTGTTTGGAGAAAACATGTTACTGTTACTTTTATTAGACAGACATTAAAGGGTGTTTGCAGCCTACTGATCCAAGGAAAAAAAATGTGTTTTATAGATCTGGTTATATGTCTTCTCACTTGGCCTGGACAGCAGCCTTTAATTGTGTTCTATATGATTTCCAGAGTTCAGAGGAGCAGACTACGCTACCTTCAAAATATTTCTTGGCAAGTACATTAAACGGTTTAATAACTTGTGTCCATGAAGCACCTGTTCTCTTAGGGTTTTACTCGGTTTAAAGCACCAGTAACTATAACTCTATGTTATATGTCGATTCAAATTATTATTTTTTTGTTTTACAGGAAATGTTTTTATTAAAGCTTCACGTCAATCTTTAGAAAAGGAGAAGGTTGTTATTGTGCATGGATTTTGTATCTGTATAAGTTAACCATTTTTACTGTGTTTTAAAGGTGTTTAATAGGAGGTCTATGGTTTTGTTAGATCAAAGTCTATTTGCTGTAGAGAGAATTAATGTTTTGATGTTTCAGTTGTTCTTTTTGTGTCCGTAGCGTTTGTTAAAAACACAGCATGCTGTGGATGTGCTGTCTTATCTGGCATTATTTACAGAAGCTTTTCTGTAGATCAGAAAACAGTTTAAAATATTGGAAAAAATACTTTTAATAAACTTAAATGCATATCTATCATCTTAAAAGAATTTGGAAAACCTTCATGGTTTGGTTACATTAACCCTTTAAAGTGGTTACAAGGTGAATTTAGTGCTCTACTTGTTGTTATTGAGCCCCTGAGATTCTTCTCCATGACACATCACATAGCTATTTTTCATTTTCTAAATTTCAGGGATTGTTTATCAGCAATACAAGCACATGGACTTCTTTTCTGTTACTTGTCAGGACAGCACATAAATCCCTCTGCTACCATGGCATAGCGCTGGTGAAAGTGCACTCGGCTGAACAGGCTAGACTGTGATGGGGGATGATATACAGTACACTACTATAAATAACATGTGTAGGGAGAAGGGGTTGCTGATGCACTGAATTTTTATGGGGCTAAGGGAGCAGGGGTGAAAGAAACAGCAGGACAGCAAGTAAGGGGTTACACTACAGACAGTGGACAGCAGAGTACAGAGAAGGGAGACACCTAGTGGCCAATAATTTAGATCTGGGAGAAAAGGGGATTTTTTTTTGTAAAGGAAGTGATATATAAAAATGTTAGGGTAACCACGAAGGAGATGACGGCACACATCAGATAGGCGGTGAAACAAATTTCCTTTATTCGGATCAAAGTGTCACAATGTGCAGGTTAAAAGCTTGTACGCCAGCAGGAGGTTATAGCCATTTCACGCCTACACAGCGTTTCTTCAGACCAGGTGGTCGAATGTGTGGTGTCCCAGTACCATATCCTATCCGGTACCTGCGTGTGTGGGTTCCTTTAGCCAGAGTCCCTAGGACGTCGGGGTCTCCATTGTCTAGTTCACCCCTGGTCACCTCTCATCCAGATAGTTATTGCGCTAATAGTTTATTTAGGAAGCATGTAAATATGATATCACTGTCTATAAATAGTTAATTACCTGTCTATAGCGTAGCAGGATCTGCGGGTCACGTGGTCTGGTGAAATCTATGGTATTTCTGCTTAAGGACCTTTGGAGGTCCCTGTGACGTAGTCAATTCCATCACACTGTGTAACAGTGAGTGACAGATGTTCGGACCAATCAGATTCACCCCGCCCCTGCCCATATAAGGGAGCGGCGGCCATTGTTCTCTCTCTTGTTCCTGTGCAGCCAAGCATTAAGCATCTCTCTTGTTCTCGGGCTGTCAAACTAGCAGGATCTGCGCAGCTGTCTATCGCAGTGAGTTAGGCCTGACCTTGCGGCAACGGCTGATATATTCAGGATCGCAAGTGCATCAGTCCCTAAGCACTCTGCAGGATCACCAGACCTTATCTATCCCCTAAATCCGGACGGATCTGCAATAATTATCCTAAATTCAGAGACTTTAATTTCATTCAAGGTCCGCAACAATTGTCAGTCATTGAGATATATAGAGACTGTTTGCCTGAGTCTGTCATTGTTCATTGGATGTACCGCAAACATCTAAGCAAAGTTCTTCAAGTTAAAGTTCAACTACTTTGTGGATCTTCAGTCATCTTCTTACATGCACCTATCGTTACTGGGAAGGGCGGCGATAGGCCGGAGAACTACCTCAGCATATTAGCCCTCAGCCTGGCATCACGAACTATAGGGTTAACTTTAACCCCTCATTTACCGAAACAATACCCCCACTACCAAGACCCCCCAAGGGCTACCACAAATGTGTCACCTAATTGGTGAAAGTTGGTTTGCAGATGTGCGAGGTTTGCTCTAGGATTTGGGGCAGATACTTGATTGGTTGTAGGGAAAGGTTATAAAAGAATGTGTAACAAAGAGGGTATGTCTGTTATTAAATTTCTAGCTTGCCCTCCTTTGGTTTTAAATGGTTTAGAAAGATCTTTATTGTTTTCCTGCAGGCTGATAACTAGTACAAATAAAGATTAATATGTATAACACATTTTGTATGTTTTCTAAAAGGTTAATGTAAAAATTTAAAGCATGTGATAAGATCCGTGGCCAAAGTTAGTGTCACTTAATTGCTGTTTCCTGTGCCTGAATTAGATTTGATGAGGGTATGGGTATGTTATACGTATGTTTTCACTTTGAAAAGTTAGACTTTGCTGGAATTTGTTTGTAGTCAGTTCACTTGCAGTTTCTTTTTTTTTTTTTTCATTTTTTTTTTCATCAACATTCTTTTATATTGCATTTTAAAACAAAAATATAATCTGTAAAGATAGACATACACTGTAAAAGAGGTATGGCAAACTTTGAAATTGCAGTCAACTGCTACAATAACAAGAGAGAAGCAAGGAAAGGCAGGAACCAGTGCTGTAGAATCTTCAGATTTATTGGAGGTTAAAACACAGAGCAGGATAAGAACACATACTGGCACGCGGAAATAGCATTGACGCGTTTCAGGTCACTTGACCCTTCGTCAGACTGATGCAAGGTGAATGAAACACACATATTTATGTGGCGATTCACAGGTGAGGCCAAGTGGTCACTGAAGAAAATAACTTCATTAACCTCTTGTAGTCCTAATGCTGTGAAATACACTTTACATTCCACATAAAGATACGGAAACATAGTACATAAGACATGGGATGAAAAAACAGCACTACATACCATAATTGTTTTGTACATCAAATATAGAAAAACATTTTCCAATATTGAAGAAAAAAGCCTATGTACTTAAAAAATAAGGGAAATAAACACATAGAAACAAACAATGTAAGCCATCAATCATAATATAAAATGATATCTGATCTCAAAATAAGACCATGGGATTGGTAACACTGTAAATTATATATCCAGAAAACCTCTCGAGAAAGCTTTCACCCGGTCACCACCTCACTTTGGCTTAAACACTTTTTCTATGCAATGAAAAGAAAATCAAGACATATTACCACCATATTGATACGTCTCGCTTTTCTTTTCATGGTATAGAAAAAGTAACTGCTATTTCCGCGTGCCGGTATGTGTTCTTATCCTGTTCTGTGTTTTAACCTCCAATAAATCTGAAGATTCTACATCGCTGGTTCCTTGCTTGCTATGTGTGGAGATTGCCGTGTGCTTGGATTAGGAGAAGCTGACCTTTCCTTCTGTTGTCTTCAACAAGAGAAAAGAATAAGGCTATGTTTACATGTCAGAATTTATGTGAACAATTCCACTTTGGAATTTTGCAATGAGATTCCGCAGCAGCAGAGTCCCATAGATTTCAATGGGATTCTGCGGCACTAATTCTGGTGTCCACGGGAAGAATGCATGTCCATTCTTTCTGCGGACTCTGGATGGAATGCATAGCCATCTGTGAGACAGTGCATTCCCATGCGGTCCTAGTGCCCACAGTCTGCAGAACATCTGGGGTGTAATATTTTAGGTGAACTATTAAAGGAGATCTGTAGTGTAAATTTTTTTACAATCCCCTGTGCCCGTGCTCCAAAAAGTATCAAAACAAAATTTAATTCAGTAGGTACAAGTAGGAGGTAATACACCTTCTGACATTACCCAGTTGCTCCGATATCGGTGTTCCGGTCCTTCAGTGTCGGTCTCCTTCCTGCTTCCTGGGGACAGTGAGTCATACTATGCTCAGCGTATTGCCAACTGCAGTGACGTCCCGCCTGGCCCGGTGATAGGCTGAGTGCAGCGTCATGTAAGGAGCCCGGGCAGCAGGGAGAAGCTAAGGCCCAGGCTTCTTACATGACACCTAATGTAAGATCTGAGCTAATAGCATTATAATATGAATAACATTAGTTAGTTGCTTTATTATATTGTCTTACACCATACATACATTGCTTCTTTTACTGGATTACACCCATAATCAGAGTGGGAGTTGTAAACTTTCGATTTTAGATTTTTTTCAACCCTATTGGGTTTTGTAGAGGCATACAACACGAAAGAGCTGGAATTGTGCACATAGCAAGCTTTTTAGAATTCCTTGGCCTGTAACCTCATGCTTTTAAATGGTCAGGAATTGACAAATAACAGAGTTACATAAAAAAAAAAATGTACATGTGTACGTTTGTGGCTATCAGATTCCAAATAATTAAAAAGTGCATGTAGGTAAAATAAACATCTTCTGTGTTACAGTAAATGCCGCAAATGATGAGGAACATGAAAGATTTTCCAAGAACCTGCAAAGATTAAAAAGCACTTCCCTGGCAAAGATAAAATCTTGGCAGTCAGACAGTGCACACATTTCTGGATAAAAATGTAAAATATTAAAGTTATGTTAACCCATTAAAATTAATGTCATAACGCCCATAATCTCTCTCCTTGCAGTTTGTTACTAGAGCTGTTCTGACTGTGGGCAGAGATCCCCCTTCCAGCTCGGCGCCATTTGTTGTCTACATTAGAAGAGCTGCAGGTAACCTTCATCTCATATCAAACTGCAACTTTCAGCTTGTCCGGTCATTGAAAGTCTGTGACAAAGCATACTGGGAGTTGTCGGCAGTAGCGGCAGGTAACCTGCACTTGCTTCAGAGTACAATAAAATGATGGGTTTGATTTTGATTTAGTTAATACTATTAATTGGGAGAGGGATGGGGTTGTATCAGATCTTAGAAGAGCAAATTCTCATTGTTTTACATCTTAGTCCCATGAAATATACGTGCAAATCTAATTTCAGTTCTGACAGCTTAATGTTTCTTTATAGCTAGAACAGACTTCTCTCTTTTATTTCTGCAGCTTTTTGGAATGATATTGGCTCCCTCACAAGCTGGCAGAGAGTGTGTTGCTGACAGTTTATAGAAACCTGTTTTTTAGATCAGTAAAGTGAAAATGCAAAACAAAATGGAAATGGCTCTCACATAGCAATGCGAAGAGGTGCTGGAGCCAACAATATGTGTTACGTGTGCTATGGAGCACTGCACCTGGTTTAACATAATTACAATATACATGCCAATGGCTTTCTCTAGTAAATATATCTCCTATAACCCCAGATTTAAAAAGAAATATATGTTGTATGGTCTTTAGTTGATTGTCCATAAGTACTTGCCGCACCAATAGAGATAGGTTTCCAACAGCGAAGCCCCTTCTGTTGTCTAAAGCTGAGACCCAAAACTTCTAGCAAATAACAGCACAGTCCAGATTATTTTGCTGAATAGGATAGCCCTCCTTTGCGATGTGCACTTTTTCTACACGCCACCATCCTCGCAACATGCGACAGTGAAGAAGGCCCAGAATAGGCTGAAACATGAATTGACTAAATGCCATACTGTGGCTTATTATTATTTGAGCCCTATGTCAGAATATATGTTGGATATTACTATAATTGGATAAAATATAATCTATTTCTCAAAGTAATCAGAAGTGGGCTGTGATTTGCCACAGGTATTGGGACATATTGCATGTTCTCTGGCTAGCACCTCCTTCCATATTTCTTGAGTGCACCACATTGCTTAAAGGTGTACTCCAGCATTGCTTTTCTTTATCCTATTGTGCCCTGGCTGCAAAAAACGGTCTTCGGTCCTCCGGTTCGATCCTCTTCCTGCTTTCTTGTGCACGGATCGTAACACTGCTGTCGGTGTATCGCTGGTCACAGGGATGTCCACCTCTTCCTGTGATAGGCGGAGCACAGTGTCATGTAAAGATCCCGGGCTCCCCTTCTTCCTGATGTCCGGGCTCCTTACAGGACACTGTGCTCAGCCAACCACCAGCAGAAGCGGGAAATCGCCGCGGCCGGCAATATACTGACCGCAGTGTGACGATGCAGGAAGAAGACCGACAGTGGCGCAATGGGGGAGTGACAGAAGGTGAGTTAAGGTTTGTTGTTTTTATTTTTGCAGCTTCGGCACAATAGGTTAAAGAAAAGCAGCGCTAGACTTTTAACCCCTTAAGGACTCAGGGTTTTTCCGTTTTTGCACTTTCGTTTTTTCCTCCTTACCTTTTAAAAATCATAACCTTTTCAATTTTCCACCTAAAAATCCATATTATGGCTTATTTTTTGCGTCGTCAATTCTACTTTGCAGTGACATTAGTCATTTTACCCAAAAAAGCACGGCAAAGCGAAAAAAAAATAATTGTGCAACAAAATCCCCCAAAAAATGCCATTTTGTAACTTTTGGGGGCTTCCGTTTCTACGCAGTGCATATTTCGGTAAAAATTATACCTTATCATTATTCTGTAGGTCCATATGGTTAAAATGATACCCTACTTATATAGGTTTGATTTTCTCGCACTTCTGGAAAAAATCATAACTACATGCAGGAAAATTTATACGTTTAAAAATGTCATTTTCTGACCCCTATAACTTTTTTATTTTTCCACAAACAGGGCAGTATGAGGACTCTTTTTTTGCGCCGTGATCTGAAGTTTTTATTGGTATGATTTTTGTTTTGATCGGACTTTTTTATCACTTTTTATTCATTTTTTAATGGTCTAAAAAGTGACCAAAATACGCTTTTTTGGACTTTGGAATTTTTTTGCGCGTACGCCATTGACCGTGCGGTTTAATTAATGACATATTTTTATAGTTCGGACATTTACGCACGCGGCAATACCACATATGTTTATTTTTTTTTTTTACACTGTTTTATTTTTTTATGGGAAAAGGGGGGTGATTCAAACTTTTATTAGGGAAGGGGTTAAATTACCTTTATTAACACTTTTTTTTTTACATTTTTTTTGCAGTGTTATAGGTCCCATAGGGACCTATAACACTGCACACACTGATCTTCTACACAGATCACAGGCGTGTATTAACACGCCTGTGATCAGTGTTATCGGCGCTTGACTGCTCCTGCCTGGATCTCAGGCACGGAGCAGTCATTCGCCGAGCGGACACCGAGGAGGCAGATAAGGGCCCTCCCGGTGTCCGGTCAGCTGTTCGGGACGCCGCAATTTCACCGTAGCGGTCCCGAACAGCCCGACTGAGAAGCCGGGTCACTTTCGCTTTAGAACCGGCGGTCAGCTTTGACCGCCGCTTCTAAAGGGTTAATACCGCACATCGCCGCAATCGGCGATGTGTGGTATTAGATGCGGGTCCCGGCCGTTGATGAGCGCCGGGACCGACGCAATATTATGCGGGATCGCGGCGCGATATCGCGGGAGCCGGCGCAGGACATAAATATACGTCCTGCGTCGTTAAGGGGTTAAAGGGGTACTCCGGTGGAAAACATTTTCTTTTTTTTTTTTTATCAACTGGTGCCAGAAAGTTAAACAGATTTGTAAATTACTTCTATTAGAAAATCGTAATCCTTCCGGTATTTATTAGCTGCTGAATACTACAGAGGAAATTATTTTCTTTTTGGAACACAGAGCTCTCTGTTGACATCTCTGTCCATTTTAGGAAATGTCCACAGCAGCATATGTTTGCTATGGGGATTTTCTCCTACTCCTACTGTGCTCGTGATTCAGTAGAGAGCTCTGTGTTCCAAAAAGAAAAGAATTTCCTCTGTAGTATTCAGCAGCAGATAAGTACTGGAAGTATTAATATTTTTTAATAGAAGTAATTTACAAATCTGTTTAACTTTCTGACACCAGTTGATAAAAAAAAAAGTTTCCACTGGGGTACCCTTTTAACCACTTAGGGACCAATGGTGTACAGGTACGCCTTCGTTCCCTGGTACTTAAGCACCAAGGGCGTACCTGAATGCCGCTGTGCGCCAAGTGGGGCCCGGACCAAGGTGACTGCTAATAAATCAGCAGGCCCCCCGTGCAAATGCCCAGGGGGCTCCTGAGACCCCCCCCCCATGTCGGCGATTGTGGCAATTCCGGGTCATACGGGTCTCCAGTGACCCGGTGACCTGGAAAATAAGGGGGATTGGGGTTGTCCAAGACACCTATGATCCCCCTGTGCAGTGGTCTCTAAATTGTAGCCCTCCAGATGTTGCAAAACTGCAAATACCAGCATGCCCTTCGGCGATCAGTACATGCTGGGAGTTGTTGTTTTGCAACAGCTGGAGGCACACTGGTTGGAAAATACTGAGTTAGGTAATAGAACCTAACTGAAGGTTTTCCAACCAGAGTGCCTCCAGCTGTTGCCAAACTACAACTCCTAGCATGCACGGTCTGTCAGTACATGCTGGGAGTTGTAGCGTGGAAACAGCTGGAGGTTTCCCCCCCATATGAATGTACAGGGTACATTCACACGGTTATGTTTACAGTGAGTTTCCTGCTTCAAGTTTGAGCTGCCGCAAACTCCTAGCGGGAAACTCACCGTAACCCCCCACCAGTGTGAATGTATCCTAAAAACACTACACTAACACATAATAAAGGGTTAAACACTACAAATACACCCCTTACACTGTCCCCCCCAATAAAAATGAAAAATGTATTGTACGGCAGTGTTTAGCAACAGCTGGAGGCACCCTGTTTGGGAATCACTGGCGTAGAATACCCCTATGTCCACCCCTATGCAATCCCCAATTTAGTCCTCAAATGCGCATGGTGCTCTCTCACTTCGGAGCCCTGTCGTATTTCAAGGAAACAGTTTATGGCCACATATGGGATATTTCCGTACGTGGGAGAAATTGCACTACACATTTTGGGAGGCTATTTCTCCTTTTACCCCTTATGAAAAGGAAAAGTTCGCATCTACACCAGCCTGTAAAAAAAATAAAAAATAAAAAATTTACACTAACATGCTGCTGTTACCCCATACTTTATATTTTCACTAGCGTTAAAAGGAGAAAAAAAGACCCACAAAATTTGCAACGCAATTTACAGAAATACCCCATATGTGGGGTATAATTTACATAATTTAAGAAAATACCCCATATGTGGGCGTAAAATTTTCTGCGGACGCACAACAAGGCTCAGGAGTGAGAGCGCACTATGGACATTTGAGGCCTAAATTGGTGATTTGCACAGGGGTGGCTGATTTTACCATGATTCTGACATAAACGCAAAACAATGAATACCCACATGTGACCCCATTTTGGAAACTACACCCCTCACGGAACACAGCAAGGGGTATAGTGGGCCTTAACACCCCACAGGTGTTTGACGGATTTTCATTAAAGTTGGATGGGAAAATACTGGTGTTACCCTAAATTTTTCATTTTCCAAGGGAAAATAGGAAAACAGACCCCCAAAATTTGTAACCCCATTTCTTCTGAATAAGAACATACCCCATATGTCGATGTAAAGTGTTCTGTGAGCAAACTTAATTGCTCAGAAGAGAAGGAAAGCCATTGGGCTTTTGAAGAGAAAATTTGTCCGGAATTGAAGGCCATGTGTGTTTACAAAGCCCCAATAGTGCCAGAACAATGAACCCCTCCCACATGTGACCCCATTTTGGAAACTACACCCCTCACAGAATGTAATAAGAGGTACAGTGAGCATTTACGCCCCACAGGTGTCTGACAGATTTTTTGAACAATGGTCCGTGAACATGAAAAATAAAATTTTTCATTTGCACAGTCCACTGTTCCAAAGATCTGTCAAAGGCCAGTAGGGTGTACATACTCACTGCACCCCTTATTAAATTCTGTGAGGGGTGTAGTTTCCAAAATGGGGTCACAGGTCCACTGTTTTGGCATCACAGGGGGCTTTGTAAACTTCCATTCCAAACAAATTCTCTCTCCAAAAGCTCAGTGGTGCTCCTCCTCTGCTGAGCATTGTAGTGCTCCAGCAGAGCACTTGGCGTCCACACATGGGGTATTTCCATACTCAGAAGAAATGGGGTTAGACATTTTGGGGATAATTTTCTCGTATTACCCCTTGTAAAAATGTATAATTTGGGGAAAAACCAGCATTTTAGTGAAATTTTTTTTTCATGTACACATCCAACTTTAACAAAAAGTTGTAAAACACCTGTGAGGTGTTAAGGCTCACTGTACCCCTTGTTACATCCCTTGAGGGGTGTAGTTTCCAAAATTGTATGCCAAGTGTTTTTTTTATTTTTATTTATGTTTTGCTGTTCTGGCACAGTAGGGGCTTCCTAAATGTGACATGCCCCCCAAAAACTATTTCAGCAAAATTTGATTTCCAAAAGCCAAATGTGACTCCATCTCTTCTGAGCATTGTAGTTCACGCGCAGATCATTTTACATACTAACATGGGGTATTTTCATACTCATACTTTGAGGGGCATTTTCTCCCATTACCATTTGTAAAAATTGTAAATTTGGGGAAAAACTGCACTTCAGTGAAAACATTTTTTTTTCATTTACACATCTGGATTTAACGAAGAGTCGTCAAACACCTGTGAGGTGTTAAGACTCACTGGACCCCTTGTTACGTGCCTTGAAGAGTGTAGTTTCCAAAATGGTATGCCATCTGGGGGTTTTCTGCTGTTCTGGCACCATAGGGACTTCCTAAATGCGACATGTCCCCCAAAAACCATTTCAGAAAAATTCACTCTCCAAAATCCCATTGTTGCTCGTTCACTTCGGAGCTCTCTACTGCGCCTGCCGAACACTTGACATACACATATGAGGTATTTCCTTACTGGAGAGAAATTCGGTTACAAAGTTTTTTTTTTTTTTTTCTCCTATTACCCCTTGTAAAAATTCAAAAACTGTGTCTACAAGAACATGCGAGTGTAAAAATTTAAGATTTTGAATTTTCTCCTTCACTTTGCTGATATTACTGTGAAACACCTAAAGGGTTAACTCACTTACTGAATGTTATTGTGAATACTTTGAGGGGTGCAGTTTTTATAAGGCTAAGTTTATACTTGTTTTTTTGTCCTTCATTTTTTTGGTTTGAAAAAAAAAACGCAAGAAAAAACGACTGAAAAAATGCCAGTGCAATTTCCTGCGTCTGCATTTTTCCTGGCGTTTTTTTTTATTTGTGTGGAATTTGCATTTTTGGCCCCTTTGGTGCAAAATTTTAATAGTGATGGAAAAAAAATGTATTTAACGAAATTTATATTTTTTATAACAACATACATTTTTACATTTACATTTTTAATACATTTTTAATAAAGTGTGTGTGTTTCATTTTTTTTTCTCAGTTCTTTGACATTTTTTTTGGTAGTATTACTACTCCCAGCTTGGAACAGACTGTTCCATGATGGGATTAGTAGTACCTGTACTAATAGACATATCGCCTGTTGCGATCGTCCATAATATAGCAGAGATACGGAGCGGCTCTATACAGCGCTCACATCTCTGCACTATACTCCGGCCAGTGATGTGAATAGAACATCACTCATTCATATTTTACACCCAGAGTGGGGATTGGCTGGATTGTTGCAGCCAATCACAGCTCTCAGCTGGAAATATGAATGAGTGATGTTCTATTCACATCACTGGCCTGAGATGTGAGTGCTGTATAGAGCCGCTCCACATCACTGCAAAAGAAAGGACGATCACAGCGGATGTCAGGAGTGACACCCGCTGTGATCTGTCCTTAACTGCAGGTACTACTACTTCCATCATGGAAAATGCTCTGCTCCATGTTGGGAGCTGTAATACCTGCAGTTAAGGAAAGATCTATTATTGTCGGCTATATTTTAGTGCCCTGCCCACCCACATAAATTGATCCCTGTTTAAAAATTTATAAAAATGTTGTTATAAAAAAGATACATTTTGTTAAATACAATTTTTTTCTATCACTACTGTATCTTTTTTATTATATATATTTTTTAATGGTACCCTAAGAAATTTTATTAAAAAGGTATCTCCAACACTTTTTTGGATCACTAAAGTCCAAAAGAGAATATAAACTGCCTGAAAAAATGCCAAAGTTAAAACCTACATGGCGTTTTTCTTGGCGTTTTTTTACTCCCATAGACTTCTCTGGGAGAAAAATGCCACAATTTCAGGGGAAAAAACGCTAGTGGCTGAACATGCTGTGATTTTGCAAAACTGCCAAGGAGCTGAGAAACGCCCAAAAAAGAGTGAAAAAAAACTTCAATTTTCAAATGGATAAAAAAAAAAAACAGCAAAACTGAAAAGCGGCAAGTGGAATTTTGCGATTTCTCATTGATTTACAGCTAACATCTGGCCTAAATAGAAACTTAGCCTAATGGGGTCATTTGTGGGGTATTTCTAATATGAAGGCCCTTCAAATCCACTTCAAAACTGAACTGGTCCCTGAAAAATTCGAATTTTTGAAATTTTGTGAAAAATTTGAAAATTGCTGTTGAACTTTAAAGCCCTCTGATGTCTTCCAAAAGTAAAAACATGTCAACTTTATGATGCAAGCATAAAGTAGACATATTGTATATGTGAATCAATATATCATTTATTTGGAATGCCTATTTTCCTTACAAGCAGAGATCTTCAAAGTTAGAAAAATGCTAAATTTTAAATTTTTCATCATGCAAGTATCGACAAAAATGTACCACTATCATAAAGTAGAATATGTCATGAAAAAACTATCTTGGAATCAGAATGAGAAGTAAAAGAGTTATTAATGCTTAAAGTGACAGTGGTCAGATGTGCAAAAAATGCTCTGGTCCTTAAGGTGAAAATGAGTTGGATCCTTAAGGGGTTAATAAAGCTGAGCTCTATACCTAAAATCCATTGCACCAGTCTAAGCTAGTAAATAATCATAATTACACATGTGAAATCATAGATTCTTATTCTTTCAATTTACGTTGTGATTTATCCTTACATTTAGCGGTGTGGTATGGAATGGATCCATAATTCTAAGAGCTAAAATAACCATAGAATTCTATAAAATGTGCAAACCCCATTGGCACCAGATATTGCACTTGAAGGGCATCTGAAGTAGAAATTTCAAGGATTAGGATATTCTATAGTTTAAGGATATGGATACAAGTTTTTAAATCTATTCATAAACTTAGACTTTGTAATACCTTACAACCACCTAGACCAGGTTGGCAACACGATCAGAAATAATATTTTCAGATCTGCACATCTTGTTCCTAACATGGTAACCTTCATCTCACATGATAATATATCCAAATATAACAAAGATTATGGTTTCAGGTACAATTGACAGATCATTTAAAATGCAACTTTATAAGGCTAGGATTCCACTTGTTTTTTATTTTTATTTTTTCTGGCAGTTTTTGGATTTCTGCCACTGCAGTTTCTGAGCCAAATCCAGAAGTGTATTCAAAAGGAATAGGACATATAAATGAAGGACTTACACTTCTTCTCCCTTATGGATCCACATCTGACTTTTGCTGAAAAACTGCAGTGGCAGTTTTCCAAAAAAGTGGAAACTTAGCCTAAAAAAAACCATCCATGCTAAAAACAGGTGCATAGTGTTGTCCATTTAAGCCCGATGAGTAAAACCCCCAGGAGCTGGAAACACATTTTGCTTTGGCTCAATACTGATCACTGTAACTTAAAGTAAAAAAAAAAAAAAAAAAACAGTTGGGGGTGAGTTCGGGGATCTGATCAGAATCTTAGCAGTGCAGTGTGGTGGTTCTGATCAGCTAAGATGGCGGCTGGAGGGCTTCTCTTTACCTCTGTGCCACCAATCACAGCTCTTTTAATATTGTCTGCCCCAGGAAGACTGTACAAGAAAAGTGCCGATATTACAGATCAGCGCTATGTTATGGCACATCAGTTAACAGCACCAGCAATCAAGAGAGTGCTTATCATAGTGAATAAAATTAGCAGGAAAAAAGTTATAAGCATTATCATTTTCTTTAAAAAAAATAAAATAAAATGAATCCTTTCCCGACCCATGGCATATATGTAGGTCATGGAGAGCGTGAGGGAGTGTGGTGCAGGTGAGGGAGCCGGGTACACACTATACGCAGCAGATGTCTGCTGCTATCACCAGCTGACATCTGATGGGAATTAAGGGCATAGGAGATTATGGTGATCTCTGTCATTAACAGTTTAAATGCCGCAATCAATAGAGATTGCAGCATTTAAACAGTAAATCCTGCTCATTCCTGGTGTCTTGTGACCCCATTGTGGAGTTCTTATAGGTTACTTGGACAGCTCAAGGCCTTTTTTTGGGCCTCAGCACCAATCACATAGATCAATGTAATTCAATAGCAATCTACTGATTACTTATATGTCCCTAGAGCAGCCAAAAAAAGAGTAAAAGAAAAGTAAAAAAAAACCTTGTAACTGTCAATTAAAAGATGTGATCAGTCATTTAGTTTACATTGAAATATGTATCAAATCCTGCGCATCAAATCTGCATACGTGTGAATGTACCCTTATTAAAATATCGAAATCACCCACCTTTTCAAATTTTTTAAATAAAACACTTAGTCAGTTCTAATTATGCGCTTTCCTCTTTTTAATAATGTGGCAGACATGGGATAGGCTCTGTTTTGATTTGTACACTGATGTGGGTTCTGTAAGTAGAGTAGCCTATATTTCCCATGAACCAGGATCAGGTGTTTGATCACTCCAGGAGGTCACCTAGGAGAACTCATTAGACTCTAGATACAGTGGGGAAAACAAGTATTTGATACACTGCCAATTTTGCAGGTTTTCCTACTTACAAAGCTTGTAAAGGTCTGTAATTTTTATGATAGGTAGTCTTCAACTGTGAATCAGAATTTAAAAATCCAGAAAATCACATTGTATGAAAAAAAAAAGGAATTTGCATTTTACTGCAAATATACATAAGTATTTGATACATCAGAAAAGCATAACTTAATATTTGGTACATAAACCTTTACTTGCAATTACAGATATCAAACATTTCCTGTAGCTCTTGACCAGGTTTGCACTGTGACAGGGATTTTGTCCCACTCCTCCATACAAACCTTCTCCAGATCCTTCAGGTTTTGGGGCTGTCGCTGGGCTTTACAAACTTTTAGTTCCCTCCAAACATTTTCTATTGAGGTTCAGATCTGGGAACTGGCTGGGCCATTCCAGGACCTTGAGGAGCTTATTCAGGGTCGGTGTTAGGAGGTGGGGGGGGGGGGCACCCTGGGCAGTTGCCCAGGGCCCCCATCCAAAAGAGCATAATTACGGCCATACTCATAATGCTGTATTTTGCCACAATTTGCTCAAAATCATGGTCAAATCACTGCATTTTTGCCGCAATTTTTAGCAAATTGCTGCAAAATACAGTAGTGTGAATGTAGCCGGGAACCTTTCCAGGCTGAACAGAGCCCATCGGCAGCACACACTTACTTTGGATCTTCTAGTACCTTTGGTAACATCATCTGAACTCCAAGCCAATAGTAGTCATCCCAGATCTTGGAAGATTCATAGTAAATCTGTGTATGCTGTCTATAGGCTCAACAAACATAGGAGAGGAGAGTAAAAGAGGAAAGGATGGGGGGGGGGGGGCTGCCATAGGGAGCAGTGTATATTTACACCTTAGAAATGGGAGTGGGGTGGGATTTAATATTTTAACCACTCAGGAGACAGCCAGGTTTTATTTTAGCATTTTAGTTTTTTCCTCCTCATCTTCTGAAAGTCGTGACTCTTATATTTCCATCCACAGACCCATATGAGACTTGTTTTTTTTTTGTGTGTGACCAATTGTACTTGGTAATGACATTACTCATGTACATCGAACCCAAAAAAATATTATTTTGTGGGGAAATTAAAAAGAATACCACAATTTTGTAGCTTTTGGGGGGTTATAATTTTTAAGCAGTACACTTTACATTAATCGTATTGTAGGTCAATACGATAAAAATAGTACTCAAGGTTACATGCTTTACTATTATTGTACTGGTTAAAAAAAAACAAAAAAAAAACTCTGACTATTGCCCTATTCTGACCCCTATAACTTTAAAATGTTTCCATAAACTGAGATGTATGATGGTTGGCTTTTTTGTACTGTTGTCTGTACTTCTTATTGGTTTCACTTTTGCATATATGTGACTTTTTGATCACTTTTTCTTCAATTTTCTGAAATAAATGATCTGACCAAAAAGCAGCAATTTGTGTTGTTTGTTTCTTTACATACATTATATGCTGTTCACTGTATGCGATCCTTAACATTATATATTATTTTATAGGACGGGACTGCAATATTGGAGGCACCAGGGGAGCCGTAAAAGGTTAGTTAAAGTTTATTATTTTTATTCTGGCAGATATAGTGGATACATTTATTTTTTTACTGAAGTTCTCCTTTAGGGTACGATTACACACTCGTAACTAGCAGTCGGTTTCCCACTGCGGAAAAAACACTGTGGGTTACGCTACCGTTTTTCCGTTTCCGGGGTTTTTCCGTTTTTGCATTTTCGGTTTTTGCTCCTTGCCTTTAAAATATCATAACTCTTTCAATTTTGCACCTAAAAATCCATATTATGGCTTATTTTTTGCGCCACCAATTATACTTTGTAATGACGTCAGTCATTTGCCCAAAAATCTACAGTGAAACAGAAAAAAAATCATTGTGAGACAAAATTGAAAAAAAACGCCATTTTGTAACTTTTGGGGGCTTCCGTTTCTACGTAGTACATTTTTCGGTAAAAATGACACCTGATATTTATTCTGTAGGTCAATACGGTTAAAATGATACCCTACTTGTACAGGTTTGATTTTGTCGTACTTCTGGAAAAAATCATAACTTCATGCAGGAAAATTAATACGTTTAAAATTGTCATTTCTGACCCCTATAACTTTTTTATTTTTCCGTGTATGGGGTGGTATGAGGGCTCATTTTTTGCGCCGTGATCTGAAGTTTTTAACGGTATCATTTTTGCGTTGATAGGACTTATTGATCATTTTTTCATGATATAAAAAGTGACCAAAAATGCACTATTTTGGACTTTGGAATTTTTTTGCGCCCACACCATTGACCTTGCGGTTTAATTAACGATCTATTTTTATAATTCGGACATTTCCGCATGCGGCGATACCATATATGTTTATTTTTATTTTTATTTACACTGTGTTTTTTTTTATGGGAAAAGGGGGGTGATTCCAACTTTTAATAGGGGAGGGGTTAAATTATCTTTATTCACTTTTTTTTCTTTTTTTTTTGCAGTGTTATAGCTCCCATAGGGACCTATAACACTGCACACTCTGATCTTTATCATTGATCACTGGTTTCTCATAGGAAACCAGTGATCGATGATTCTGCCGCTTGACTGCTCATGCCTGGATCTCAGGCACTGAGTAGTCATTCGGCGATCGGACAGCGAGGAGGCAGGTAGGGGCCCTCCCACTGTCCTGTAAGCTGTTCGGGATGCCGCAATTTCGCCGCGGCTATCCCGAACAGCCCACTGAGCTAACCGGCATGCTTTCAGTTTCACTTTAGACGCGGCGTTCAACTTTGAACGCCGCGTCTAAAGGGTTAATAGCGCGCGGCACAGAGATCAATGCAGCGCGCTATTAGCCACGGGTCCTGGCCCCGCGTTATAGATCGGGAGTGGGCACATGACGTTCCAGTACGTCATGTGTCCTTAAGGGGTTAAACACAGAAAATATTTACAATAGAACTTAGATTTGAACCCTGATACGTTTGTGCTATGGCTTTTCCCCTCAATGGGATCTCATGGAAACCCCCCGCTCTGTCCATACCTAGATGTCGGGCAGAATGTGTGGAGAAGATGGCGGCCGGCACCTGGAAAGAAGATGCCGTGGGGACCGCCAATCATCGGTGGAGACAGCGGAGATCAGCGGCGCAGGTAGGGAAGTGACGGTGGGGGGGGGGGTGTAGGAAGGAGGCAGTAAAGCGATCTTTACTGCTGCCCTTCTAGTAGTTGCCAAACTGAAACTCCCAGCATTCCAAGACAGACTTAGGCTGTCTGGGCATGCTGGGAGTTGTAGTTTTGCAACATCTGGAGGGTCACAGTTTGGAGATCACTATTACAGTGGTGCCCAAACGGTAGCACTCCAGATGTTGCCAAACTACAACTCTCAGCATGCCCAGGCTGCCCAGGCATGCTGGGAGTTGTAGTTCTGTAGCATCTCTCCCTTCAGATTTTGAAATTTTCATCAAAATTTTGAAAATTGCTGCTATACTTTGAAGCCCTCTAATTTAAAAAAAAAAAGTACAAATATGTCCATTTTATGATGCCAACATAAAGTAGACATATTGTATTTGTGAATCAAAATAAAAAATTTTTGGAATATTAATTTTCCTTACAATATTAATTTTCCTTACATGAAATATTGGAATTTTTCACCAAGAAAGAATGCAAGTACCAATGAAAATTTACCACTAACATAAAGTAGAATATGTCGCGAAAAAACAGTCTCAGAATCAGAATAATTGGTAAAAGCATATCAGAGTTATTAATGCATAAAGTGACAGTGGTCAAAATTGCGAAAAAGGGATGCGTCCTTAAAGAGGTACTCCGCCCCTAGACATCTTACCCCCTATCCAAAGGATAGGGGATAAGATGTCAGATCGCCGCGGTGCCGCTGCTGGGGAGCCCCGCTGCGGCACTGTGCTATCATTACAGCACAGAGCGAATTCGCTCTGCATGTAATGACGTGCAATACAGGGGCCGGAGCATCGTTACATCACGGATCCGCCCCTCATGACATCACGGCCCGCCCCTTTCAATACAAGTCTATGGGAGGGGGCGCGGCGGTCGTCACGCCCCCTGCCATAGACTTGCATTAAGGGGACGGGCCGTGATGTCACGAGGGGTGGAGCCATGATGTCACGCGGCTCCGTCCCCTGTATCGCCCGTCATTACAAACAGAGCGAACTCGCTTTGTGCTGTAATGATAGCGCAGTGCCGCAGTGGGGATCCCGGGGCTCCCCAGCAGCGGCACCGCGGCAATCTGACATCTTATCCCCTATCCTTTGGATAGGGGATAAGATGTCTAGGGGCGGAGTACCCCTTTAAGGTAAAAATGAGCTCCGTATTTAAGGGGGGGGTTAAATAGCTCTAAAAAAAAAGGCTAAAACCATTTCTGTGATTTCTACACAAGCTGGTGTGAAATTTACGATCTAATATGGAATGGACTCTCACCCCAATGAAAATATTGTGTAAAACATAACATTTACATAACCACGCCCACTTTTGCTAAACTGGTGTGACTAGTGTAAACTTTGGATTATTCTAATGTAAAACACTTTGAATATCTGATGGAAACTCTTTTGCACCAAAATTTGAAATTTTGGCAAGAAGAGTTTTGAATATGACCCCCAGTAACTTTTTTTGAGTCAGACTGGTGATCACATGACCAAGTTAGAGTAAGCAAATGTATAGAAACAGCTGTGCCAGAATAAAATAAAGGGTGATGTATGACAAGTAATAGTAAGTGTTCATGATATAGGTAAAGTGGAGTGTTTCTTTATTGGAAAATGTAAAGGGTTTTAAAGTTTAGGTAAGTTTAAAGTGAATACTCTAAAGTTTTGTCACCCCATGTTAATGTATTAGAGCTCTATGTCATGCCTGGTGCGATCAGACAATTAGAAAAGCAACATGTCTCCTACCCTACAGCTGTGAGGGGGCTGGCAGATGTATCAACGTGTTTCTCCTAATTTACCCAGGGGAAAATTCATCTAAGTGACTCCTTGCTGTGGGAAAAAAATAGCTCAGTGTGCGTTATACTAATTAGCTCAATTTAGGTCTTAATGACAATGATTATGATAATTTCCTTGAACAAAGGTGCGCAGGAACGAGCATCACTTGTCTCCGAAAAATATTAGAAATATCAAAATTCTGCATCTTTAATAATTTTATTTCCAGTTTAAATAGTTTGGTATAATTGTTCATATTAAATATATGATGTGATGGATAATATATAACAGTCTGCTGGAGATATTAGAACATTTCGAAACAATGGGGCTCATAAAATTCAATTTATAATCTAACAGCAAGATATGCCTACAGCATGTATTATTTTGATCATCTCATTATAGTTGATACATCAAATACTGTAGTAACACTGATTCCTGCTTTTAAGGCTTTGTGCACATTACCATGTTATGTATCTGTCTTGTATAGCTCACTAAATATTGGTACTTATATTCACTCTCTTGTGTGAGGGATATTTAATACTGGGTATACTGTATATCCTTACTTTATGACAAAAAAAAAAGGACCCTGGACCTACAGTATCTCCTATAAGTGAGTACAATATTTTTTTATATCTTGTCATTTGACAGCACTGAAGAAATAATTGTCTCTATAAGATAAAAAAGGCAGAGCTTCCCATGGGACAGTATATCTAATAAGGCAGGAGATGCACAGACAGGTTTTAAGTGTAGGTGCTCACCTGGGTTAGTTGTGAAGAATTCACAACTACTTGAAGCGTATAGGTGGATAGTGGTGCTGCTCTTCTGGTGTCAGCGTGGATAGAACTCCAGCCGATGGATATGGTAGAAGGGAAGACAGGAAAAGCCGGGTATGAAGCGCAAACGACTTCAGACGTCTCTTCAAAGGTAATACAACTTTATTACAGCCACATACAACGCGTTTCGAGGTGCATGCCTCTTCTTCAGGTTACAGGCTTATCTGTATGCTAGTGCCTCTGTGTACTTTTTATAACTAAAATTGGCGCCAAAGATCGGGGCTTTTTGGCCCCGCCCTATGGGCGGAGCCCAACTTGCAGGTAATGCCCAGGTGTTTGGCCCACATTGTTTAAAACATAATAAATAGTAAACAATGAAACACATTAAAGAATAACGTATAACAATAAAAAGCTGCTGGTTCAGTATGGATGTCATTCAGAATGGTATGCTTCTTAGCGAACCAGGGAGGAGAGTCCGGCGCAGGCACTCTGTGTTCAGAGCAAGCCAGACTTCTGCGCCGGCGCGTTCTCTCTATCATAGCGGAGAGAGTATCACGCAAGCGTACTCCCTACAACACTTGTTGCGCTGCTGCGCCGGCGTGTTCTCTCCGCTATAGTAAAGGGGAAATGGACATTGCGCACTTCGTGCTGTGCCGGGATGCCGCTATCATGATAATCATAAATTTAAAAAAGCAGCGTGCTGACGCGAATGGTATAGAATTAAGATGACATTTACATGGAGTTAAATTGATATTCCATTCAGTTGGATATCTCAATATCCAAGTGATAATGGATCTTATAATGTACATGCTGTCACTGTTAGGGATGGTGTGAGTGTGGTGACTCAGTCTAGCGCATATGCTGGTCAAATGGGTATTTACATGTGCCAGACAGGATTGTATTTTTGCAACTGGTTGAGCTGCAAGAGAGAGATGAAGTTGTTTGGCATATATCCATATGGCACCTAAATGATATTAAAAATTAATCTATGGTATCTAGATGTTGTACTCATTAAGAAAAACCCAGGTATTCAATGGTCTATTTCATAAATCAGGTCCAGGCCATTGGATGGTATACTATACCAGGCTATTAGACAGAGAACTCAGTCGGTCAAATCCATCACCCCTGGATGGTGCTTTGTCAATAAATCAAATCCATGCATTCGTTGAGGCCCATAGGTGTTAAAGTGTTCAGTTTATAAATCCAAAAGGATTCTCTTCTCTGGAGTCTTTCAAAACGATTATGGAGATTTGCTGGTATAGATTCTATTGCTGTTAATTTATATGCTCCAAAGTTGTTATCATGCACCTCATGTGCATGGCATGAAATACTATGAAATAGGTATCCTTTTTATTACATTTGATCTATGTTTATTTATCCTAGACCTCAATTGTTGTATCGTACGTCCCACACACTGCAGATGGCATTCACATTCCAGCAGGTAAATCACGTAGGTGGTTGAGCAATTGATCCGTTTTTTTATCTGAAAGGTCTCACCTGTGTTGTTGCTCTGAAAAGTTTTTTTTACCTTGTTCAATGCTGTAACAGCATTTGCAAGAATTTCCACCGCATTTGAACGTGCCTACCTTTGTTTCCGTGATCAGTTTAGTCTGGATTTTGGTTTTTAGTCTACTCTGAGCTAATTTACTTTTAAGGGTGGCTGCCCTTCTGAAAGTTAGCTGAGGTTTTTTTTCGCAATGTGTTGATTGAGAATTGGGTCCTTAAGAAGGATGTCCCAATTTTTCTCCAGAATTTTTTTTAATAATGTTGTGGTTGGTGGAATATGTGGTAATGAAGTTGTGTTTATACTTGTGTTGTTGTGATTCCACCTGCATGGCTTTGACAATATTTTCTGCGTGTTCTCCTATAGGCGCTTCTTCTGCTTCTACAGCAATTCTTTTATGTTCGGTTAGAGCCCTCTGGTATGCTGCTTTTATGATTTTTTTGGGGTACCCTTTTTCAATTAATCTCTCAGATATAGTCTTGCTTTGAAGTTTGTAATCTTCATTCCTCGTACAATTTCTCCATATCCGGTGGAACTGTCCGTATGGCAGACTCGTCTTTCATTTTCTGTAGTGGCATCTCTTATATGATAGAAGACTGGATAGAAGACCAAGGGTGATCTTCATATATGAGTGCTTGTTTAAACGCACCCATAAATAGGTTCGCGAAAGCCGGCGCTTCCAGGGGAAGACCGATTATTTCAGGGATCAACTCCATAACAAGTAATATGTCCAAATATGTGGACATCCTACTTCAGAAATACGTTGTCAAATTAAAATCATATCTAAAAGATACACCTTCTCTGATAAAAATTCTGAAAGAGGTCGAATATCATCCGGGGTACCGGTGGGCTACCCTGGATGTCTCGGCATTATATTCAAATATACCCCATGAGCAGGGCCTGGAAGTTGTAAAAGGAACACTGGAGGAGGACCAATCGATGCCACCCATGCAAAAACAATTCATTATACAGTGCATCAAGTTCATACTACACCACAATTATTTTACATTTGAAGGGAAAATCTATAAACAGACCCATGGGACCGCCATGGGTACTCGATTCATGCAGGCTATTGCGAACCTATTTATGGGTGCGTTTGAACAAGCACTCAAATATGAAGATCACCCTTGGTCCGGTAACATAGTACTTTACAAACGTTATATTGATAACTTGCTATTTGTCTGTAATGGGTCCAAAGAAGACTTCACAAAATTTACAAAACATCTCAATGATAATCATTACAACATCACTCTCAGTGGGAAATGCGACAGTCAAATGGAGTACTAGGATCTCATGTTATCAAGTAGTAACAACCAAATTATAACAAAAACCTACTTCAAACAAGTGGATAGTAGCAGTCTTCTATCCTATAAGAGCTGCCACTACAGAAAATAGAAGACGAGTCTGCCATACGGACAGTTCCACCGGATATGGAGAAATTTTACGAGGAATGAAGATTACAAACTTCAAAGCAAGACTATATCTGAGAGATTAATTGAAAAAGGGTACCCCAAAAAAATCATAAAAGCAGCATACCAGAGGGCTCTAACCGAACATAAAAGAACTGCTGTGGAAGCAGAAGAAGCGACTATAGGAGAACACGCAGAAAATACTGTCAAAGCCATGCAGGTGGAATCACAACAACAACACAAGTATAAACACAACTTCATTACCACGTATTCCACCAATCACAACATTATTAGAAAAATTCTGGAGAAAAATTGGGACATCCTTCTTAAGGACCCAATTCTCAATCAACACATTCCGAAAAAACCTCAGCTAACTTTCAGAAGGGCAGCCACCCTTAAAAGTAAATTAGCTCCGAGTAGACTAAAAACCAAAATCCAGACTAAACTGATCACGGAAACAAAGGTAGGCACGTTCAAATGCGGTGGAAATTCTTGCAAATGCTGTTACAGCATTGAACAAGGTAAAAAAAACTTTTCAGAGCAACAACACAGGTGAGACCTTTCAGATTAAAAACCGGATCGATTGCTCAACCACCTACGTGATTTACCTGCTGGAATGTGAATGCCATCTGCAGTAGGGGGGACATACGATACAACAATTGAGGTCTAGGATAAATAAACATAGATCAAATGTAAAAAAAGGATAGCTACTTCATAGTATTTCACGCCATGCACATGAGGTGCATGATAACAACTTTGGAGCATATAAATTAACAGCAATAGAATCTATACCAGCAAATCTCCATAATCGTTTTGAAAGACTCCAGAGAAGAGAATCCTTTTGGATTTATAAACTGAACACTTTTACACCTATGGGCCTCAACGAATGCATGGATTTGATTTATTGACAAAGCACCATCCAGGGGTGATGGATTTGACCGATGGAGTTCTCTGTCCGATAGCCTGGATTAGTATACCATCCAAAGGCCTGGACATGATTTATGAAATAGACCATTGAATGCCTGGGTTTTTCTTACTGAGTACAACATCTAGATACCATAGATTAATTTTTAATATCATTTAGGTGCCATATGGATATATGCCAAACAACTTCATCTCTCTCTTGCAGCTCAACCAGTTGCAAAAATACAATCCTGTCTGGTACACGTAAATACCCATTTGACCAGCATATGCGCTAGACTGAGTCACCACACTCACACCATCCCTAACAGTGACAGCATGTACATTATAAGATCCATTATCACTTGGATATTGAGATACCCACCTGAATGGAATATCAATTTAACTCCATGTAAATGTCATCTTAATTCTATACCATTCGCGTCAGTACACTGCTTTTTTAAATTTATGATTATCATAATAGCGGCATCCCGGCACAGCACGAAGTGCACCTGCGCGATGTCCCTTTCCCCTTTACTATAGCGGAAAGAACACGCCGGCGCAGCAGCGCCGTGAGTGTTGTAGGGAGTACGCATGCGTGATACTCTCTCCGCTATGATAGAGAGAACGCGCCGGCGCAGAAGTCTGGCTTGCTCTGAAAACAGAGCGCCTGCGCCGGACTCTCCTCCATGGTTCGCTAAGAAGCATACCGTCCCAAATGACATCCATACTGAACCAGCAGCTTTTTATTGTTATACGTTATTCTTTAATGTGTTTTATTGTTTATTATTTATTATGTTTTAAACAATGTGGGCCAAACACCTGGGCATTACCTGCAAGTTGGGCTCTGCCCAGAGGGCGGGGCCAAAAAAGCCCCGATCTTTGGTACCAATTTTAGTTATAAAAAGTACACAGAGGCACTAGCATACAGATAAGCCTGTAACCTGAAGAAGAGGCATGTGCCTCGAACCGCATTGTATGTGGCTGTAATAAAGTTGTATTACCTTTGAAGAGACGTCTGAAGTCGTTTGCGCTTTATACCCGGCTTTTCCTGTCTTCCCTTCTAGCACTGAAGAAATGACACTCTGCTACAATAAAAAGTAGTGAGTGCACAGCTTGTATAACTATCTTTAATGTTGTGCCCCCTCCAAATAACTCAACACAAAGCCATTAATGTCAAAACATTGGTAATAAAAGTGAGTACACAATTGAAAATGTCCAAATTGAGCCCAATTGGACAGTTTCCTCTCACCGGTGTCATGTGATTTGTTAGTGTTACGTGGTCTCAGGTGTGAATGGGAAGCAGGTGTCCTAAATTTGGTGTTATCGCTCTCACAATCTCTCAATTTTTCTATTCAGCAGTAGAAAGTGCAGCTGTGCTGGTTATTGTCACCTTTGAAATAGGTTTTTACAATTACATTGGGGTGGGTGGCGACCACGGGAACGGAAGTCTGTGACATCATGACTCCGCCCCCGTGTGACGTCACGCCCCGTCCCCTCAATGCAAGTCTATGGGAGGGGGCGTGATGTCCTTTGGATCGGGGATAAGATGTCTAGGTGTGGAGTACCCCTTTAAGGATCAGGAGGTTTTCTGTTCTTGCACTTTAACTTTTTCCTCCTTACCTTTAAAAAATCATAACTCTTTCAATTTTGCACCTAAAAATCCATATTATGGCTTATTTTCTGCGCCACCAAATCTACTTTGTAATTTTACCCAAAAAATCCTTGTGCGACAAAATTGAAGAAAAAACACAATTTTGTAACTTTCTACATAGTACATTTTTCGGTAAAAATGACACCTTATCTTTATTCTGTAGGCCCATACAGTTAAAATGATACCCTACTTATGTAGGTTTGATTTTGTCATACTTCTGGAAAAAATCATAACTACATGCAGGAAAATGTATACGTTTAAAATTGTCATCTTCTGACCCCTATAACTTTTTCTTTTTTCTGTATACTAGGCGGTATGAGTGCTCAATTTTTTGCATTGTGATCTGAAGTTTTTAGCTGTACCATTTTTGTATTGATCAGACTTTTTGAACGCTTTTTATTCATTTTTTCATGATTTAAATAGTGACCAAAAATACGCTATTTTGACTTTGGAATTTTTTTTTGCACGTACACCATTGACCGTGCTGTTTAATTAACCCCTTATATCGCGTGGGTCCCGGCGCTAATCAACGGCCGGGACCCGCGGCTAATACCACACATCGCCGATCTCGGCGATGTGCGGTATTAACCCTTTAGAAGCGGCGGTCAAAGCTGACCGCCGCTTCTAAAGTGAAACTGAAAGTATCCCGGCTGCTCAGTCGGGCTGTTCGGGACCGCCGCGGTGAAATCGCGGTGTCCCGAACAGCTGATCGGACACCGGGAGGGCTCTTACCTGCCTCCTCGGTGTCCGATTGACGAATGACTGCTCCGTGCCTGAGATCCAGGCAGGAGCAGTCAAGCGCCGATAATGCTGATCACAGGCGTGTTAATACACGCCTGTGATCAGGATGAGAGATCAGTGTGTGCAGTGTTATAGGTCCCTATGGGACCTATAACACTGCAAAAAAAAAAGTAAAAAAAAAAAGTGTTAATAAAGGTCATTTAACCCCTTCCCTAATAAAAGTTTGAATCACCCCCCTTTTCCCATAAAAAAAATAAAACTGTGTAAAAAAAAAATAAATAAACATATGTGGTATCGCCGCGTGCGTAAATGTCCGAACTATAAAAATATATCATTAATTAAGCCGTACGGTCAATGGCGTACGCGCAAAAAAATTCCAAAGTCCAAAAAAGCGTATTTTGGTAACTTTTTATAACATTAAAAAAATGAATAAAAAGTGATCAAAATGTCAGATCAAAACAAAAATCATACCAATAAAAACTTCAGATCACGGCGCAAAAAATGAGTCCTCATACCACCCCGTACGTGGAAAAATAAAAAAGTTATAGGGGTCAGAAGATGACATTTTTAAACGTATAAATTTTCCTGCATGTAGTTATGATTTTTTCCAGAAGTGCGACAAAATCAAACCTATATAAGTAGGGTATCATTTTAACCGTATGGACCTACAGAATAATGATAAGGTGTAATTGTTACCGAAATATGCACTGCGTAGAAACGGAAGCCCCCAAAAGTTACAAAATGGCGTTTTTTTTCCGATTTTGTCGCACAATGATTTTTTTTTCCGTTTCGCCGTGCATTTTTCGGTAAAATGACTAATGTCACTGCAAAGTTGAATTGGCGACGCAAAAAATAAGCCATAATATGGATTTTTAGGTGGAAAATTGAAAGGGTTATGATTTTTAAAAGGTAAGGAGGAAAAAACGAAAGTGCAAAAACGGAAAAACCCTGAGTCCTTAAGGGGTTAATGATAGATTTTTATTATTCAGACATTTCCGCATGCGTCAATACCACACATTTGTTTTTATTTTTATTTACACATTTTTTTTTTAATGGGAAAGGGGGGAGTGATTAACTTTCATTAGGGAAGGGGTTAAATTATCTTTATTAACTTCTTTTTTTCACTTTTTTTTTGCAATGTTAATAAATATATAATACTGCACACACTGATTTTTTACACTGATCATTGTTATTCCATAGGATCAATGATTCTGCCACCTGACTGCTCATGCCTGGACCTCAGGCACTGAGCAGTCATTCGGTGATCGGACACAAGGAGGCAGGTAAGGGGATCCTCCTCGTGTCCTACAGCTGTTCGGGACGCCGCATTTTCACCGTGACGGTCCCAAACAGCCCACTGAGCTAGCCGGGGGTAGTTTAGTTTCACTCAGGGTGTACAAGTCCTTAGCAGTTTAACATTGTGTATTCGCTGCCGACACACACAGTGTTACAGCAGTGCGACCTCCCTGCTGCTGCTGCCATAGCTCTGTGTGTCCGCTCATGACTGGGATTTGCCACCGGACACACAGCGGACACACAGTGCTACGGCAGCAGCAGGGAGCTCGCTCTGCTGGAATCCCCATCAACCCCAACAGAAGAATGCAATGAGTAGGGGGAGGTATATAACCCCATCCCAGGGGAATAGCAGATAAAGCTGGGAGGGGTGGGAAGGGATTTGAGAGCTTGAAGATGGTAGGTGATTATGTCATCCTATAGCTTACAAAAAAACGAAAACAAAACCCAGATCTAACATTCTGTAGAGTCAGACTGGTGATCACTGGTAACACACTATGCCGGGAAGGACTAAAATGCCTTAGTGGCCACAAATAGATAATGCTTCAACTTGAAGTTTTCCTCTGTGCCATTTACTGTGATTACCTATTGTCACTTAACCCCTTAAGTTCGCTCCGCTCCCTTTCTATAACGCAGGGCAACTAAAAACTAAACTAAACTTCCCCCGGCTAGCTCAGTGAGCTGTTTGAGACTGCCGCGGTGAAATCGTGGCGTCCAGAACAGCTGTAGGACACGAGGAGGGTCCCCTCACCTGCCTCCTGGTGTCTGATTGCCGAATGACTGCTCAGTACCTGAGATCCAGGCATGAGTAGTTAAGTGGCAGAATCATCGATCAATGGTTTCCTATGAGAAACCATGGATCAATGTAAAAGATCAGTGTGTGCAGTGCTATAGCCCCCTATGGGAGCTCTAACACTGCAAAAATAAAGTTGAAAAAAGTGTATAAAGATCATTTAACCCCCTTCCCTGAAAAAAGTTTGAAGGATAGGGTATATGTGTCTGACCGCGGGGGGGGGGGGGGGATCACCCCCGTGATCTTCTGTATGTGGCTGACATGCCCCCTCCATGTATCTCTATGGGAGAGGCAGAGATGCAGCATTCATGCATCCCTGCCTCTCTCATAGAGCTGTATGTAGGGGGCATGCAAACAACCTCAGTGAGGTCGATGACACACACATTACACGCACAGAGCCGCACAGTCAGACACTGTGGGTAGGGGATAATTGTCTAAGACTGCGGTACTCCTTTAGGGTCTATTCACACGTACAGTATTCTGCGCAGATTTGATGCGCAGGATTTCATGCTGATTTCATTCAGTTTACATTAAAATCTGAAGCAGAAAATCCTGCGCATCAAATCTACGCAGAATACTGTACGTGTGAATAGACCCTTAATGAGAGACCTGGAGTCCTATAATGTGTATAGAGTTGGGCTACCATACAATAGTCTCTAGTGATATATTTATCAGATGTGACTAACACTGAAAGGACAAATTAGCTGTTTACAGAGTACATTACATTCATATATATTCTGTCATTGCCGTTTCAGCAATCTGTTCTTCACAATAAATTTTCAAAATTTCTTGTATATTCTAAAAGTCACTTACAGTAAGTAGATCTTCTCCCTGCACTAGCTGAATGGTATGGTAATACATATTAAACTGCACAGATTACTTTGTATGTATTTTATGTTAGAAGTAATTGAATCAGTGTGTGTATTTGTATTTTATATTGTCATACTACCAGTGGATAATTTTCAACAGTCTAGTGAATTGTAACACCAGGATGTGTATGGTTAATTAGGCATCTAATTGGAAACCTTGAAGTTTGCTGATGCAGTTTCTTGCATAATTAAAATCTTAGTATAAACATAATATCCACATCTCCAACACATGTAACCTCTGTATTAAAACCTTGATGAGTTCTGACAATTCCAGTGTCTTTTCTGATGTTTAAAGGGGTATTCCAGGCCAAAACTTTTTTATATATATCAATTGGCTCCGGAAAGTTAAACAGATTTGTAAATTACTTTGATTAAACAATCTTAATCCTTGCAATAGTTATTAGCTTCTGAAGTTGAGTTGTTTTTTTCTGTCTAACTGCTTTCTGATGACTCACGTCCCGGGAGCTGTGCAGTTCCTATGGGGATATTTTCCCATCATGCACAGCTCCCGGGACGTGACATCATCATTGAGCAGTTAGACAGAAAACTTCAGAAGCTAATAACTATTGAAAGGATTAAGATTTTTTAGTAGAAGTAATTTACAAATCTGTTTAACTTTCCGGAGCCAGTTGATATATATATAAAAAAGTTTTTGCCTGGAATACCCCTTTAATAAAAATAAGACAATAAATCAACAATAATTTAACATAACCAAAATACCCCATAATGACACAGAATGTTAGGCATCTTTGATAATTTATTAAAAAGAAAAAAAACTGAATATTGCATGGACATAAGTATTCCGACCCTTTATTCAGTACCCTTTATTCAAAGTTGAAGCACCTTTGGCAGTAATAACAGCCTCTAGAGATGAGCGAATCGAAGCTGATGAACTCAAATTTGTTCTGAATTTCAGGAAAAATTTGATTTGCAATGAATGCGAATAACACTGCGATTCTATTGCGTAAATTGCTTCATTAAACTCCATTTACTGCGGTGCAGGCTCCAGGGCATCTAAGATGGCGGATCCACATGTCAGTACATGGGGCAAGGAACGTTGGGAAGGCGGGAAGGCAAGGTGGGAAGGGAAGCAGGAGGGATGACCCTGAATCACATACAGGATGCAGCCTATCAGCAGCCAGTCACCCCTGTGATGTCACAGCCCTATATATTCGGCAGCCATTTTCCGGCTCGTCATATCATTCGTTACACTGGACATCGCTGTGTGTGTGTAACACAGTAAAGCTTGTTGCAGCAGCATTTCACCTCTTAGTCACCTCAGCCTTCTTTTGGACACAGAGCACAGTGTTTTTGCACAGAAATGGGTTCTTACTGCAGCGATTAACCCTTCAGTCATTGTGAACAGCATTGTATTACAGAGGGGCAGAGAGCTGTGTGTTGCCTCAGCTGCAGAGAGGTTCTCAAAGGAGGAAGTAATAGTTTTTTTAGGGCAAATTTGTGTCTTTGTTCCACAACAACTGGTCTGCTGGTTATACTTGTCTGTAGATGGTATAATCCATGCCCAGCAATCCATTCCTAATAGTATTTGAAAGAGAGTCTTTTTGCAATTTTGGGATTAGTAGACATTAGTATTTTTTTTTTTAGTGTACTGTAGCGCATTTTTCTGCCGTTATAAGTGCATACCACATATCTACATCTAAGTGGTGTACTATTTTGTATCTGTTAATCTGTAAAGGGCCTATATACTGTGAAAGGACAGCCAAAAGTAATCACCAGCTGGTGTTTCACTCAACAGCGACTATGTGCTGCAGCACTGTTATGTACAGCTACTGTTGTGCAAAAATACATTTTTTAAGCATACTGTAGCCCATTTTTCTGCCCTCATAAGTGCATACCACATACCTACATCTATGTGGTCTACTATTTTGTACCTGTAAATCTGTCATGGGTCTACATACTGTGAAAGGACAGCCAATAGTACACACCTGCTGCTGTTCTAGACAAATACTGTTTTAAGCTTAGTGAAGTGTATTGTAATAGTGCCATGACATGAACAGTGGAGTGGCAGAGACCTGAATTATCCAGGCGCAGGCAGAGGTCACAACAGAGTTGGGGCATGTGGCAGCCGGAGTCGCAGCGAGAGGTCTGAGCTCCCGGTGTCAGCTAGCAGTCGTGTCTCAAACAGCAACCCACCAGCCGTGATTGATTGGTTCACTCGGTCATCCACTTCATCCCAAATGACATCTGACACTCCCAGTCAACAGTTGGTGGGTTCCTCAGACTCAACCCTAAGTTAGCATAGCCCTTATGCTGCTGCTGCCACCTCAAGGCTCTGTCATTATGCTGCTCTATGGTCTCCTTATACTAATGCTACCACCTCGAGGCTCTGTCATTGTGCTGCTCAATGGTCTCCTCATGCTAATGCTACAACCTCCAGGCTCTCTCATTGTGCTGCTCTATGGTCTTCTCATGCTAATGCTACTACCTCCATGCTTTGTCATTGTGCCGCCATATGGTCTCCTCATGCTGATGCTGCCACCTCCAGGCTCTCTCATTGTGCTGCTCTATGGTCTCCTCATGCTAATGCTACTACCTCCATCCTCTGTCATTGTGACACCATATGGTCTCCTCATGCTGATGCTGCCACCTCCAAGCTCTCTAATTGTGCTGCTCTATGGTCTCTTCATTCTGATGCTTCCACCTCCAGGTTCAGTAATTGAGCTTCTCTATGGTCTCTTCATGCTGATTCTACCACCTCCAGGCTGTCTCATTGTGCTGCCATGGATACTGCAAAACATAATTAAGGTGCTGGTCCCCAGTTTCAGAAATTCCTCTGCATTAGGGTCACTTTCAGAATTCCTGATGCTGCTGCTGCCACCTCCAGGCTGTCTCATTCAGCCAATATATGGTATCCTCATGCTTCAGCCAACTCAAGGCTGTGCAATTCAGCTACTATATGGTATCCTCATGCTGCCACAAAGTCCAGGCTGTGCCATTCAGCCACTATATGGTCTCTTCATGCTAACACAAACTCCAGGCTGCACCATTCAGCCACTATATGGTCTCCTCATGCTTCAGCCACCTCCAGGTTGTGCCATTCAGCCACTGTATGGTCTCCCAATGCTGCCACAAACTCCAGGCAGTCATTCAGCCACTATATGATCTCCTCATACTCATGCCACCTCCAGGCTCTATCATTGTGCTGTATCAATGTGACTCCTTGTTAGATTTGGTCCTTTGTACCCACACGCCGGGGCTCAGGACACTAAAACTTGGGAGTGTTAGCTAAAATTTCTATTTTAAAATCTTAAATTTCTATTTTAAAATCTTAAATTTCAATGGTCTCCTCATGCTTCTGCCAACTCCAGGCTGTGCCATTCAGACACTATATGGTTTACTGACGCTGCTGGGCCTGGGCCTAAAAACATTTATGATAGCACTAGCTACCATAAATATTCAATTAAAATTTCAAAATCAAACTTTTAATCTTAGGGATTGTGAAGCCATAGTGTCTACTCATGCTGCTGGGAACTCCAGGCTGTGCCATTCAGCCACTGTATGGTCTCCCAATGCTGCCACAAACTCCAGGCAGTCATTCAGCCACTATATGATCTCCTCATACTCATGCCACCTCCAGGCTCTATCATTGTGCTCTATCAATGTGACTCCTTGTTAGATTTGGTCCTTTGTACCCACTAGCCGGGACCCGGGACACTAAAACTTGGGAGTTAAAATTTAAATTTTTTAAATCCTCCATTTCAATTTCAAAATCTTAACTTTACATTTAAAAACCTTAAATTTCAATGATCTCCCCATGCTTCAGTCAACTCCAGAATATGCCATTCAGCCACTATATGGTCTTCTCATGCTTCAGCCACCTCCAGGCTGTGTCATTTAGCCAATATATGGTTTATTGATGCTGCTGGGCTTGGGCCTAAGTCTTTTTTTTTTTTATGGTAGCACTAGCTACCATAAATATTTAATGTAATTTTCTAAATTCCTCTTTTAATCTTATTGATTGTGAAGCCCTAGTGTCTACTCATGCTGCTGCCAACTCCAGGCTGTGTCATTCAGCAACTATATGGTCTCCTCATGCTGCCAACGCCTCCATGCTGTGTCATTTAGCCACTATATGGTCTCCTCATGCTGCAAACATTTCCACACTGTATCATTCAACCACTATATCAGGGATAGGCAACCTTTTGGTAGTGCTGTGCCCAAAAAAAAAAAATTTCAAGTCACTTGGTGTGCCAGAAATGTGGGTTTGGATTTATTATGGGTGTCGCTTACTGTGGGTGGGGTTTGTGGGGATGTGGCTTGTCCCATAGTAAGTTTTTTTTTCTGAATGTTTCTAATAAAGTGTCCCTGCTGTAAGGTATTTACAGTGAGGAAAATACAAAGAGAGTTGATTGCCCACAACAGCCAAAAGTATTTGTTTAGCATGGATAAACATTTTAATTCAGACCCCCGAATCAGATGCCACCATAAAACAAACCCCAGTATCACTGCCCTACATAATACAGACCCCAGAATCAGACCCCACCATAATACAGACCCCAAAATCAGAACCCGGTATCCCCCCCCCACATAATATAAACCCCAGAATCAGACCCCAGAATCACTGCCATGCATAATCTGTAGATGACTGTTATTGGGATCTGTAGATGATACAGTGTTATAGGGGGATCTGTGGATTACACACTTATGGGGGATCTCTGGATGACGCATTTATGGAGGATAGTAAGATCAAACACCTTTGTGGGAAATGCAAATCACATACTGTTATGGGGATCTGTGAATGAAACATTTATGGGGGATCTGTGAATGACACACTTATGGGGAATTTGTGAATTACACACTTATGGGGGAGCTGTGAATGACACACTTATGGGGGATCTGTGAATGACACACGTATGGGGGGACTGTGAATGAACACTGTTATGGGGAGCTTTGAATGAACACTGTTATGGGGAACTGTGGATGATCCACTTATGGGGGAGCTGTAAATTACACATTTATGGGGGAGCTGTGAATTAACACTTTTATGGGGGAGCTGTGAATGAACACTGTTATGGGGGAATCTGTAGATAACACAGTTATGGGGATCTATAGACTGACAGAGACCAGAGCCTGTCTCTGGGGCAGGAAAGCTGCTGTCAGAGCCAGGACCTGAGCTGAGTGTATTCCACAGAAACATACAGACGACTTACTGGTCTGTAGCACTGTGACCCCTTATCTCCTTCAGACACCTCGCTGCGGCTAGTACAGAGTTCAGAGCGGCAGCCGAAAGGTGACAGGGGAGGAAAAGAGAGAAAACTCACTCTCTCTCTTAATTTGTTCCCAGCGCAGCACAGTAATAACTGGGTGGGGAGAGGGAGGAGGAGGGATACATCTTCTGTCCCTGGCCGGATCTTTTAGCAGCCGCTTAAAGTGACAGTGTCCCAGGACTACCTGCAGGATGGCACTTGCTCGTGTGCCACTCGAATGCACCCTGCGTACCATGAGTGGCACGCGTGCCAGGGGTTGCCGACCCCTGCACTATATGGTCTCCTCATACTGATGCCACCTCCAGGGTCTGTTATTATGCCGCACTGCGGCAGGGGTTCTAATAAAGATGCCTGTAATATGCATGTCATACTGAATAAAAGTATTATTTCACTACACCAGCACACTCCATATATGTGTTAGAACAAAGCAAAGTGTTCTACACCCCTTTTGGGCTCTCTGTAGGCTAGAAATAGCCGTTTTAAATATAGATGCGCCATGAATAAATTCGACCCGGAGAGGAATTTTTGGGAAAATTCGGCGAATCAGACGAATCTAATTTTTTTAAAAAAGTCCGCTCATCTCAAACAGCCTCCAGTCTTCTTGGTAAGATGCCACAAGGATTACTCTCTTGGATTTGGGTATTTTATTCCATTCTTCTCTGCAGATCCACTCAAGCTCTGCCTGTTTAGATGGGGGACTGTAAGTGGAAGATATTTTCAGGTATCTCCAGAGATGTTCTATTGGGTAGAAGTCAAGGCTCTGGTTGGGCCACACAGGTACACTTACAGAGTTGTCCATAAACCAATCCTGTGTTGTCTTGGCTGTGTGTCTAGTGGCATTGTTATGTTGGAATGTAAGCCGTCGGTCCAGAGCACTATAGATCAAGTTTTCATTAAGAATTTGTGTACTTGTCTCATTTAGCTCTCCTTCGACCCTGACTAGTCTCCCTGTCCCAGCCACTGAAAAACACCCCACAGCACGATGCTGCCAATGCTATGCTTCATTGTAGGAATGGTATTTAGCATGTAATGAGCAGTGCCTGGTTTCCTCCAGATATTATGCTTATAATTAAGGCCAAAAAGTTTAATCTTGGTTTTATCAGACCAGAGAATCTTGTTTCTCACAATCTGAGGGTCCTTTAGGTACTTATTTCAAAAACAATAAATACATTTTTATGTGTCCTTTACTGAGAAAAAGACTTCTTTCTTGCCACTCTGCCATAAAGCATACTGTATACTGGTGGACTGCCTCCGTGTGGGTTGACCTTCTAGGAGTCTGTCCTTTTTGCACACAAGATTGTGGTTGCCCCTCTTACAAATGCTCTTTTCCCCTGATTGCTCTATGCAACTAGTGGAGAAAATGAAAGACAGAGCTTCCCATAGAGTAGTATATTAAATATGGTTGGACTGCAACGGTAAGCAATATGTTGTGATTGCTCACCTTGTCGGGTTGTGTATAGCACACAACAACCTGGATCAGCGTTTATGCAAATACGGAATTGTGCAGCCATCCGGTACTTCGATTCGGGGGCCTCCCTCCTCGATTGTGAAATGCTCAGGGGAAAAAGAAAAAACTCCGGAACATCGGCACTAGCAGTTTGCAGGAATAAAATCCATTGATATCATGTGGTAAATGAAAGTTCTTTATTAGCCACGTCAGACGCGTTTCGAGGTGTAAATTCCTCTTTTTCAATGACCTTGGCGATATACATACATGCATACACAAAGAGGCTTTTTAAATAGTAAAAAATGGCCGCCAATAACGGGCAGCCGGTGTGTGTCAGAGGTGTCATAGACCTGCGCTGGGTGTAGCGCTACTCAATGACATACCTCAGTGTTTCATTCATAAAAACAGTGTCATAAAAAAGTGCCCTTACTAGCGCTACTCACTGACATGTATAGACCCACGTCACTGTATCGTTTAATACAATACATAGTGATTACTTGCATTTTAGTTTCCAAATAAGAGGATGCATAATAAAATCATATAAATTGTTAATATAAAGTAGTTCAGTGATGTTTTGTAGCTGTAGTTATGTTGTTGCCATATATACACTCCATTTAACTGTGGAGCCTCAAATCAGTAGTCTCCATTAGTATCTTGTTACGGCTAAAGATGTTATCTCTAGCCCCTGTCCTGCGCATATCTCGAGAATGAGATTGCAAACGATCTCTAAGCTAGGGGAGCTATTGCGCTGTTTATCTGGACGAAAGTTTTACATCGTTCGAGTGGGCAGCTGGAACGGGAGACTCCAGCGCTATCAGGTAAGTATGAGATGGAGTCCAATATCATTTTCACGTGTCTACACGTGGAGCCCAATTGTGAATCATTATCAATCCTCTTAAGTTTGAACTTGCATTATGGAAAACACATCACGTCCTATGTATTAGTGGTAGGCTGGGTGAATAAAGAACTAGATTGTAGATATTCACTACGCTACTCAGGGGAGATGGTGGTTTCATGTCCATATGATACACACTTGTAGCGTATTTCAAACAACATTTCTTCCAGTGCTACCGAGGTGTAAATGGTGCTGAGCAAAGTCCACAGTGTTTATATTACATTATTGTGGGTGAAAAAGTAAAAATTGGTGAAATAAGTAATGAATGGATTATTCTAAAGATAATATAAATTGTACATGTTGGGAAGGATTTTACTAATGTTATTAAGTGTTCTATGTAATATGTATGTTACTACTGTGGATAACTGCAATTACATAGTGTTGGATATTTGATATGCATATGGTATGTAATATGTGATCTATACACTTCATATGTAGACACTAGAGTCAAGTGGTAAAGCAATTTGGGAACACAAGAAGGGAATCTATGGTAAGAAGGGTAAATTATATATTGCCTATGTTTCATTAAGACCTATCGGTGATAGTGTGTTTATTTTGTATATCCAAAAGGATTCTCTCCTACAAAGATTGCCAAATCTATCATTACTGTCCTCCGGAATTTGTTCAATAGCTGTAATTGAAAATTCTCCAAAATTATTATTATGTTTCTCAGTCGCGTGTTTGGATATTCTGTGCTTCTGGAATTTATACGTCACATTAAAACAGTATCTGCTCATGCGGTTCCTTAGTGTTTGGGATGTCCTTCCGATGTATAATGTATACAGGGAGTTGCAGTCTAATCTATTTTTTATTTTGAAACACTCTCCAGTCTGCTTGCTTTTGAAGGTTTTCACACCGTAATTAATATTACAAAGTTTGCAAGTCTTTCCTCTGCATTTGAAACAGCCGTTACGAACCGGATGATCTTCTTTTTCCCCTGGTTTTTCTCCTTTTAGACGGCTGGGGGGCCACCATATGTTGTATGGTTTTAGCCCTTCGATATGTAAATCGAAGGGCTAAAACTCCTTAGCGGAGACTTCCTTAGATAGTTGTTGTAATTGTTCTTCATTGTTATGTTTCTTTTCCTTCCCTCTAAGTTGAAAGGCTCTCTGATAGGCGTTTTGCACTATTTTTTTGGGGTAACCTTTCTCCAACAGTCTCTTTTTGATGATATTACTTTGAAGTACATAGTCTGTGGTTTTTGTACAATTTCTCCGGACCCTATAAAATTGGCCGAAGGAGATATTTTTCTTCCACTTGTGATAGTGGCAACTTTTATAATCTAGCAGACTATTACAATCCACGGATTTAAAAATAGGTTTTTGTGTGACGATATTTGATCCTTCTGATGTCAATTCTAAATCCAAATACTCAATGGACGTAGCACTACACTTCCCTGACAGTGAGAGGTTCCAGTTGTTTCGGTTCAGATCGTCTGTGAAAGCTCGAAAATCTTCCTCAGAGCCATCCCAGATTAATAATAAATCATCAATATAGCATTTATATAAGATGATCCTATTTTTCCACTCATGTGTACTGTATATGAGTTCCTCCCATGTATAGATTGGCAAAAGAGGGGGCAGAGCGTGTCCCCATTGCTGTGCCCATGATTTGCCTGTATATGTTCCTTTCGATATTTTTCACCCACAATAATGTAATATAAACACTGTGGACTTTGCTCAGCACCATTTACACCCTGGTAGCACTGGAAGAAATGTTTGAAATATGCTACAAGTGTGTATCATATGGACATCAAACCATCATACTTACCTGATAGCGCTGGAGTCTTCCGTTCCAGCTGCCCACTCGAATGGATGTAAAACTTTCGTCCAGATATACAGCGCAATAGCTCCCCTAGCTAAGAGAGCATTTGCAATCTCCTTCTCAAGATATGCACAGGAAAGGGGCTAGAGATAACATCTTTAGCCGTAACAAGATACTAATAGAGACTACTGACATGAGGCTCCACAGTTAAATGGAGTGTATATATGGCAACAACGTAACTACAACTACAAAACATAATTGAACTACTTTATATTAACAATTTATATGATTTTATTATGCATCCTCTTATTTGGAAACTAAAATGCAAGTAATCACTATGTATTGTATTAAACGATACAGTGACGTGCGTCTGTACACATCAGTGAGTAGCGCTAGTAAGGGCGCTTTTTTATGACACTGTTTTTATGAATGAAACACTGAGGTATGTCATTGAGTAACGCTACACCCAGTGCAGGTCTATGACACCTCCGACACACACAGGCTACCTGTTATTGGCGCTGAACAATTCTTTTATTTCCATGGATTAAGCATTAGAGCCAACCCCCTCAAACTTTCCGAGACACTTATGCTTCAACTATCACACAACCAGAGGGGTGAGATCATTTTGATTTTTTTGGCTGCCTCTATAAACATGTTCAGAAAATGCAACATAAAAAAATCGAAAATAAAAAAATAAACAGAATAGATTCAACAAAAAAATAAACAAAATAATTATGAGTATTTGGTATTAATTAGTCAAATAAAAAATGTATATTGCATTCTCTAAAAAAAACAGACATGCACATACACGGGAGCACACAAATCACACTGCCATAGAGAGTTGGCACTTACAAACTATATAGATATACTCTCTCTACAAATTCCTGTAACACACTATAGTTCGCATCTATCTCACCACTGCTTGTTTTTTCTTTTTCAATAATTTTCCATAATGTTTGCTCAGTTCTAACATGCCTTGAACAAGGTATTGCCCTCCTAAGTAAGCATTAATGGAGCACTGACTTCATAAAAGTATCACATGAAGCCTGACTCCCCCCATGGAACAGATGTCAATCATTTCTCATCCAGCAGCCTGATCTAAAATAAAACTATTCCGATTTGGTTTGAGGAGCAATTACTTTGAAATCTGTCTCTGAAGAATAATGGATGATTGAATGCCAAATGAGGATCCTGCACATAAAAGTTCTTTGTGTTTCAAGAATAAGCATTTTTATGATAAAGCTGCAGCTCTAAAGAGCTTTCTTTAACCCATCTGTGTTATAGGAAGTGTTATAGGTGTTATAGAAGTCAACACAATCAGCTAAAATATACATATGGCTGTGAACAGTTTATATGGGAGATTTATCAAAACATGTCCGTATTAGGGTATATTGGTATTATAGAGAGAAGAGTCAATTGGGGCTTCCTTGCCTATTGTCAAATGATCTCCATAACATGTTTTTAATGGAAAAGCCTATTTACAATACTACATAACTACTGGTAAGAGTAAAGTTATACAGTTATCATACAAATTCATGGATGCCCAGTCATCATTCTTAATCTAGTTTATTATGGCGGAACATGTTGTTTTACAACCTGTTACTGCATAAAAATTATTTCTTCCTTTTTCAAAATTTGTGCAATTTTATTAAGAAAGTCATGTTGTCTTTGTCACGTAAGACTGGATGTCATTTCAAGATTGATTTTTCTATTTTATTCCATAATGGCTTCACAATATTTTAATGCAATTTTCATTATGGAAGCTTTCTTTTACAGGGACTTGCAGAAAATTCATACAATGTAGCAAACATGCATCACAGAAAAGTGAACAAAGCTATTTACCATTCTGAACTTGAAAAATACAAGGGTAAAACTTTTTATAGTCATAAACATATTCCAGAATTATTTTACATTTTCAAACTTTCTGGGTACAAGGATCTTAGTTTTCTTTAAGATTATTGGGCCCATGTATTAAGAAATAAACTATTTGACTAAATGTGGCACAAATACATCAAAAATAGGAAGCTTGAAATGCGTGATATTTTTTTAAAATTGATTTTCTTTTGAAAGGAATACTGTAATCAGTGTCACTGCACTAACCTGTTGGTACAGGTGTATAGTGCAGGTGGTTCCATTCTCCCTCCATCATCCTCAGTACTTTTCTTTCTGGTGGCAGGCTTGGGGGCATGGGCGGAGCTTCCTGCTGTTTTCCTGCTGGGCCCCGCTGCTAGCAAACAGTAGTGATGATTCAGGAAACTCTACCCATGCCCCAAGCCTACCACTGAAATGAAAAGTACGGATGAAGATAGGAGAATGGGACCATGGATTGAGGACAGGTAAGTCCTGTATGTACTGACAGGTTAGTGCAATGACAATGCTGAGAATTTTCCTTTAAAATGTGACATCTCCAGCTATTTCCTATTAATGGTCACAAAAAAAGCTGCTGCAGCATTGCAAGTTGTTAATTTGGAACCAGTTAAATGGTATAAATATGCAGCAAATTATACCTTATGACATAAATATCATAGAGCCAGTGAAAGCACCTATTAAGGCGTGCATGATTTTTTATTCCATTGCAAATACACAAATCAAATATGACCCAAATAGCTGAACATTCTGGATTCAGTAAGCATACTTTAAACAAATGAAGGGAAATTATTAATTATTCTCATGTTTTCCCAGAAAAAGTTGAGGAAAAATATATAATGAATCACTCCATGGTAAAGATTATTATTATTATTTTTTTTTATTACCCTGTAATTTGTATCTCTAAAACAAACAGCAGAACTCTGCAGTTAAAAGGGAAAGTGCTAACAGATCTTACCAATATGTGGGCTTGGCAATTGAAAGAAACCAAGGCCCCAACAAATCAGCTGTCAAAGAAGAGGAAGGATTATAAAACTCTTCCAGGATATGTTCACATGTACAGGATTTGCTGCATATTTTGTGCAGCTGATTTTGCTACCTATTGACTTCAAGGGGAATCAAAATTAGCTGGAGAAAATATGGGGGCTCATATTTTACGCTGCGGATCCGCCAACGATGGACCCTACCGTGTGCCTCCAGATGTGCCTGCTCAGAGCAGCAAATTTTCAGCTACGTGCAGACACACTGCAATGTGAGAGTAGCTGCGCACATGAACAGTACACTCGCACACGTAGCAGCCATGCTTCCTGAGCTAGGCCAAAGGCAGCCGCGATGTGTGCGAGTATACTGCACATGCGTGTGGTGACTTGCACATTGCAGTGTGTCTGCTCGTAGCGGTGGATTGCCACTCCAAGCAGGCACATTGTCGGTGTATCCGCAGCGTAACATACACCGTGGATCCATCCGTGGGAATGAGCCCATAGGGTGCGTTCACACATGCACATTTTCTGCTACAGATCTGCTGCAGATTTAACTGCTCATTGAGGTCAGTGGGCAGCAAAATCTGCAGCAAAAATACACGTGTGAACGTACCCTTGGGGCTCATTCACACGGGCAGAATCAGCATAAAATCTGCAGGTTTAAAATCTGTTCAAATCTGTTTAAAATATGCTCAAGATACTGTAAGTGTGAATACCCAGGCTCATTCACATGGGCGGATCCACAGCGTAAAATAAGCTGTGGATCAGCCGACAATGAACTCTACAGTGCTGCCTCCTCTGTGCCTGCTTATAGCGGAAATCTGCCACTACAAGCAGACACGCCGCGATGTGCGAGTCGCCACGTGCATGCGCAGTGTACTCGCACACATCGTGACTGCTCTCGGTCTAGCTCAGGGAGCAGGGGGAGCAGCCGTGTTGTGTGCGGTGACTTGCACATTACAGCGTGTCTGCTCGTAGCAGCGGATTGCCGCTATGAGCAGGCACAGAGGAGGCAGCAATGTACGGTCCATTGTCGGCGGATCCGGAGCGTAAAATACGCTGTGGATCCGCCCGTGTGAATGAGCCCTTAGGGTGTACTCACACATACAGTACCTTGCGCATATCTCACAGATTTTGAACCTGCAGATGTTATGCTGCAAAGTTCAACATAAAATAAATGACTGAACACAGCTTCAAATCTGCAGAATCAAAATATGTGCATCAAATATGCGTGGGATGGTGTATTCATATGTGTAATATCCTGCGCATATTTGATGAACAGGATTTTCTGTAGCAGATTTTAATGGAAACTTAATTTGTGCTCAGGTCTAAAAACGTTGTATATGCATTGGTAGGATCACCGAGGCAGACCTCTTAATGGCGGTTGACGAGTGCCATTGGCCGACACAGCATAAATACCTTATGACTGATAACTGACCTTACCATAGCGGTTGAAGTGTGCCATAAACCGTGACCAAAGGCAAACCTATAGAGGGCATACCTTTTAGATAGTATAAAAATGTAAGGGAGGGTTGGGTGGGTTCCACAAAACCGTATGCCCCACCCACAGGTACCGAAGGAGTTATAAAGCCCCACCTGCAGGTGCAGTGCGTTAAACTCCACGCCCCTCGCACAAACTCAGCCTTACAGGCTTCCACTTGTGCTCAGGGCTACAAACGTTGTATATGCATTGGTAGGATCACCGAGGCAGACCTCTTAATGGTGGTTGACGAGTGCCATTGGCCGACACAGCATACATACCTTATGACTGATAACTGACCTTACCATAGAGGTTGAAGTGTGCCATAAACCGTGACCGAAGGCAAACCTTTAGAGGGCAAAAGCAAACTAAGTAGGAAGGAAAGCAGTTGATAAATCACCACATCAAACCAGAGACTAAAAGAATCGGACGTGTCCTTGCATAGACTGTAAGTAATAAGATAGCGCAAGTCTGACCAACTTGAACCCCAACAACCTGAACATACACCTGGCATCATGGAGCTAGAGGATGCCGGCACCTATTAAAGGAAGATCTGCCACTGGGACTGGATCACATCCTAACCAATGTATGATCCTAATTTAGACAAACTTACCAATGACAAGGTCAGGAAAAGAGAAATTGAATGTCTATCAGACACAGGAATAACAACATTGATACTTAAAATAAAGGGCAAAATACATACAACTAGGGAAAATGCATAAGAACCTAAAAACGAAAACCTAGAATCCCATGAATATCATAGCTAAGACACCGGGCCTGTAAGTATGACCCGTGGGGATGTCATACAACCTGTAGATATCATAAACATGTGCAGAACTAAAACAAAGAGCAACAAACAGCAGTAAAAAAAGTTTTCCTTTTTATAATATATATAAAACCTGATGATGTGCCAGAGTAAATATCAGACACACCCACCTGAAAACGTAAAAGTTTAACATAACAAGCAACCTTATTCTCCAAAAGAACATAATACTTACGCAACCAGGTGGACGAAACATTCCGGTTACCTGAAACACAACCTCACCTGTAACCTAAAAGTACATTATACAGTCAATCCACGTGTAAACACAACAGATACTGCATAACTGTCATGTCCACACATGAAAACAAGTCTTAGAATAATCCCCATACCTGTATAGGGGACAAGCCTTAGCAAACCGTCGTCCCTGTAAATGTAACAGGATTTTGTGTAACCGTCATGTTACCAAAACCACATGTGTATCATGACGTTCTTGCTCTGCAGCCGTGTCAAACAAAACTGGAGTAGTGCATCCCCCTGCAGACGTGGCAGGGGAGATGGGTAGTAAATAATGTGTAAAACGGATTGTCGAGAAACTAGTCAGTAGCAACTAATCATGTATGCTAATTAACTGCTCAGAAGACGAGTCAGGAGACAGTGACAAAAACGTAATTGCTCTGAAACGTGTCAGAAACAATAATCATGTATGTTATTTAACTGAAGATGAGTCAGGAGACAATGAAACTACGTAATTGCTCTGAAGATGTGTAAGTAACAATTAATCATGTATGCTAATTAACTGCTCTGAAGACGAGTCAGGAGATAGTGATAATACATAATTGCACTGAAGACATGTCAGTAACAATCAATCATGTATGCTAATTAACTTCGCTGACAACAAGTGAGGAGATAGTGATAATACGTAATTGCTCTGAAAAGGTGTAAGAAACAATAATCACGTATGTTATTTATCTGCTCTGAAGATGAGTCAGGAGACAGTGATATTACATAATTGCTCTGAAGACGTGTCAGTAACAATCAATCATGTATGCTAATTAACAGCTCTGAAGAAGAGTCAGGAGACAGTGATACTACGTAATTGCTCTGAAGACGTGTCAGTAACAATTAAACTGCTCTGACAACGAGTCAGGAGACAGTGATAAAACTTTATTGCTTTGAAGACGTGTCAGTAACAATCAATCATGTATGCTAATTAACTTCTCTGATGACAAGTGAGGAGATAGTGATAATACGTAATTGCTCTGAAGACGTGTCAGTAACAATAATCATGTATGTTAGTTAACTGCTCTAAAGACGAGTCAGGGGACAGTTTTGAAATGTATAATTGCTCTGGAAGACGTGTCAGTAACACTTAACCATGAAACTACGACCTGCTCTGAAGACGAGTCAGGAGATAGCTCAATTAAGTAATTGCTCTGTAGAAGAGTCAGTAACAATTAGTAGGTGTTTAATATAACATACTGTACTGAAGGACTGAGGATACCGACATGATGCCTGACCTATATACATATATATATATATATATATATATATATATATATATATATAAACACATATAATTTACCCTCTCTTTTTTTTTGTATTTATGTATTTATTTTATTATTATTATTATTATTATTTTTTTATTATATATATATATATATATATATATATATATATATATATATATTTTTTTTTATATATTTTTTTATTTTATTTAATGTATAGACACACGTTACATAAATGATTTGCATGTATAGACACACATAAATGATATGCATGTAACACAATGATATATCCGTATAGGGATATGTTATATACGATATGCACAAATAGACCCGTTATATAGATGAATATGCAAGTATAGACGCACAAAATAGAAATGATATGCACGTATAGACGCACAAAATAAAAATACTATGCCTGTATATAGTCACGTTATATCAAAGATATGCACGTATAGACGTTATGTAAATTATATGCACGTATAGACACGCTAAATAGATGAAAAATAATTCTTTTTCCCTATATTATTCAAGATAATAACTTCATATAACTATATAACAAGAAAATCCTATATACAGTTAAACAAAAGTAAGCTTAGATACCATAGCTGATCAGGCTGCAGGCTCACTAGAGAGGATTAGATACACCAACTGAGCAAAGCAAAAGGCTGTGAGCAGCTGAGGAGGCCTGACAATCACACATCCAAGACAGCTGAGCCTGAGGAGGAAGAGAGGGTTACACACCATAGTATACAGCCTGTATATACCTATATACTCCTACACACCATAGTATACAGCCTGTATATACCTATATACTCCCACACACCATAGTATACAGCCTGTATACACCTATATACTCCTACACACCATAGTTTACAGCCTGTATACACCTATATACTCCTACACACCATAGTATACAGCCTGCATATACCTATATACTCCTACACACCATAGTATACAGCCTGTATATACCTATATACTCCTACACACCATAGTATACAGCCTGAATATACCTATATACTCCTACACACCATAGTATACAGCCTATACAAAGCTATATACTCGTAAACACCACAGTATACAACCTGTACATAGCTATATACTTTAACAGAGTAAATAGTAAACATCCTATACACAGATATAAATTCCTACCGAATACCTCAGCCCCCGCAGGAGCACCCGCAGGCCAGCACAGAGTACGCTCACCAAAACGCTGTCCCCGTAGTGCTGCAGCTAGGGCAACATGCTTAGCCTGCAAGATGGCCACAGCGGTGCCCAACTCTGACTCTGCAACCAAACATACAACCATCCTCTATGCCCCTGCTTCCACAAAACCGTACGCCCCGCCCACAGGTACCGAAGGGAGTTATATAGCCCCACCTGCAGGTGTGGTGCGTTAAACTCCATGCCCCTTGCACAAACTCAGCCTTACAGGCTTCCACAACTGAACAGCATGAAATCCTGTGCATTAAGTATCTTTCGCATATTTAATGCGCAGGATACTATTTGTGTAAATAGACCCTAAAGTTGGAAATTCCTTATGAGTGTGACAGTTGTTACCAGTCAGTTGTCTGTAAAATTTGGTGCAAGTATAAAGAAAATGAAAAGGCTATAAAAGGGAAAGCATACAGATACACTAAGGAAGACATAAAAAGAGCCAAGATACAAGCCCTAAAGCCAAAAGGCATAACTAAAGCCTTCAGGGAAGGCATAACTAAACTGAATGAAAAGGCCGGCAAACTGTCTGAATCACCATCTGATGTATTTAGGAAAAAATAAAGGCTCCAAACAGCATAATTGATCAGTCAACCATTTTTTTTAAAGAAAAGTTGGATCAACAAAAGCCTTGGCAAGTTTTGAGGATTTCTTTTCTTTTAATAATCCAAATAAATGTTTTTAATTCCAGTTTGTTTCCCCAAATATTGAGTAATTCCATAATTTTTTTTTTTTTTTTTTTTTATAAACAGACAACATATACGCCTGGATGTGAGCAGCAAGAATATATGTTAATACAATTTCAATAAAATGGGAATTAAAAAGTTGCCAAACTTGTCATAAAATGCAATACATTCATACAATAGTCAATCTATATTTTCAGCATGAGACTGGAAAATATAAAGTGGCCAGGACCCATGAAACCGATGGTATAGATCAAATAACACTCAAATGTTGCAAAACACCAGAATAGTTATAGTATTAACAGTTACCCAAATGCTATTGCTGTGTTTTACTTCCAATTGACATTAAACAATGTACTTTTCTTTTCCCTTTGTGCTTCAATGGGAACATTTTTATTGAAAATATTTTTTGCATGTGGCAAGGCAAGTGGACCATCACAAACCAAAGAAATAATGTATGATTGTTTTTCATGCCAGAGAAAGCAGAGGAACAAAACAGCAGAATATATACACAGCTTATTAAAGTCAGCCCTCACCACAGGCCTGGTGCCTGGGGAATCCACAAAACACACTTATCTCTCCATCTGATGAACTGAAAGAACTGTAGGCACTCCATGATATATTGTAGTAATGCTGTATTAATGCAGATCAGAATCACTAAGGCTCATATTATAATCCTGTGGCCTGTTCACGGGAAGAAAGAAGAAAGACATCTAGTGGCATTCTTGCGTAAAAATTCTAATTTTTAATTTACTTTGACAAGTATTCAATTACATTAGTGAGGGTTGCCAGATGCTTTATTTTCCTGCTCATTCCCCTATGGAAGCCTTGACTGAAATGAACAGGAACCCGCACTACACTGCATATCATAACTATGCTCCCAATATACCAATCACTGCAGAAGAGAATACAATTATGCAACTAGTAAACACTCAAGCACTTTCACCCTAGATCTGTTGGATGCACTAAAAGAAAATGTTGGTGCCCAGCCAGAAAATGGTTTGAAGAAGATTGAAAGCAATAATATGTAATACAGTTTTCCTGTACCAAACCTGTGCAACTGTATATAGAATTTGTCCAATACAGAAGCAGAAAACGTCTCTTATAGTGAAGATTGAGATAAAAGTTCTGATAGACCCCTTAGTCTTAAAGAGATTTTCTAGCCTCAGACTACATTTCCACTTGGTTTTATTTTCTGGCAGTTTTTGGAAAACTGCCACTGCAGTTTTTGAGCCAAAGTCAGAAGTGGATCCATATGGGAGGAGAAATGTAAGTCCTTCCTTCATATGTCCTATTAATTTTGAATACACTTCTGGCTTTGGTTCAAAAACTGCAGTAGCAGGTTTCCAAAAACTGCCAGAAAATAAAACCAAGTGGAAATGTAGTCTGAGGCTAGAAAATCAAATACGTAGAAAACTTAAAAAACAAGTAGACACTTAAAATGGAAATTGAGGATCAGGGTTTATGACTATTGGATTAAAATTGGTT